>NC_035448.2:12671180-12982476 GCF_002127325.2 Helianthus annuus | reverse complement strand
ATGAATATAAGAAATAAGGTGAACTTTAACTTAAGGTTGATTTGCAAATGGGTGGTGATTCATTTCTTTGATCAGTTTTAGGTTTCTAATTTGCAACTCAAAACTTTTGGTAATTTTCAATTTGTGTTTGTTATTGATACAGATGATTTTGAATTGTATTAGTTATTGGTTTGATCATTAGGTTTTATTACATGTTTTCCAAACTTGTAACCCACTCTTCTATTTCTACTACATTTTTATTTTATGATCCTTGCCACATATTTAAAAAAAATTAAAATAACACCGAGTATTAAACATTCATGTTACAATTTTAAGAATTTTATCATTTTTATAGATCAACCCGAATAATACACGGGTTAGTAACCTAGTCAAATAATAAACAACTATCAAATAATATTTCTAAAATCCCAAAATTTGTGTGGTCAAACAAACAATGGAAAAAAAAGTCAATCATCACTTGGGTTCCTTTTTAGTAGGACTCAAAGCTTTTCATATTCTTGTTTCAAATTTCAAACCTCCCTTTCTCAGTTTTCTCCTCCATTTTTCTGTGTAAATCAATGGAGTTTCCGCCTGATCAAAGCAACGGAACTGAGCCGAGTGAACGACGTCGTGTTGGACTGGTCTACGATGAACGGATGTGCAAGCATTCAACACCTAAAGGCGAAATTCATCCCGAAAATCCCGATCGCATTCGTTCTATTTGGAACAAACTCACGTCTGCTGGAATTCATCAGAGGTTAGTTCGTTTACACACTGGATACGTTGAGTATATGTATCTGTAAGCTTGTTTTGTTGTGGTTTTTAGCGATTTTAGGGGAATTCTAGGGTTAGGTAGTTGAAATTGTAAATGATTTAGTGTTTGGTGGACTTGTTAGGGATATGATTGTGTGATTTTAGTCAATTTTAGTGGAAATATAATAATATTTGCATTTTGAGACACATTTTTAGTAAAAACACCAACATTTGCAGGAGATATTTACTGTGTTTTACACTTTTACTGTACTGCAGTGCAGTAAAGCAAGTAAATTTATGTGTGGATTAGATCTGGTTCTTCAAATGTTTTTTTTTTACACTTTTTGATTGATGGATCATGGAATGCAGTGTTAAATTGGCTTTGTGGTGTGTTCATGGTGTATCTGGTTTGGTAACTTGTCTTTCAGATGCGTGATCTTTGATGCCAAAGAAGTGGAAGACAAATATATAGCTGCAGTTCATACTAACAATCACATTAATCTGATCAAGACTATAAGCTCCGAAAAGATGGCTTCAAAAAGAAATAGGGTGGCTGCTAGATACAATTCGATACATTTCAATGAAGGTTCATCAGAGTCTGCTTATCTTGCTGCTGGCTCCGTGCTTGAGGTGAGGGGCTCTTATGCATGTTTGTAAATACATGTTATATGATATCTTTAATATGACTGTTTAAGTGTTAACGAAAGATCTGTTCAATAGGCTGCTAAGAAAGTTGCAAAAGGGGAACTTAACTCCGCCTTTGCTATTGTTCGACCTCCTGGACACCATGCAGAAGAAAGTGAACCAATGGGATTTTGTCTATTTAACAATGTTGCAATTGCAACCTGCTTTCTTCTTAACCAAAAAGTGAGAGCTATATGTATCTGTGTATCATTAACGTGTGTGCACATGACTTTAATGCATCATTAAGTAAGCTAAATCTTGTTATGTTTTAGGAATTAGGTATCAACAAGATATTGATTGTTGATTGGGACGTCCATCACGGAAATGGTACTCAAAAGATGTTTTGGAAAGACTCGCGAGTGCTGTTCTTTTCTGTTCACAGGTATCATACTTGATTTTCTTTTTTACTCGTCCTAATATATGTTTGTAAAACACATATCTTTGTCATGCTTATTTATAATTCACTGCAAACGTGCAGGCATGAGTATGGGAGTTTTTATCCTACGGGTGATGATGGTTCACACATCATGATCGGTGAGGGAGCTGGTGCTGGATATAATATAAATGTTCCATGGGAGAATGGTCAGTGTGGGGATGCAGATTATATCGCTGTTTGGGACCATATATTAATCCCAGTTGCACGAGAATTCAACCCCGACATAATTATAATCTCAGCAGGATTTGATGCAGGTCAGCTCTACCAACTGTCAGAGAACATAATATATATATGTGTGTATATATTTACGAAACTCTAATTTGTGTCATTGAGCAGCCATTGGTGACCCTCTTGGAGGCTGTCGTATCACGCCACATGGTTATTCTATACTGTTGAAAAAGGTCAGCATCATATAATCTAGGAACGTATTCCCAGTTTTACATAAATAGCATGTTCTTAATGTTACGTGATTTAGAAGAGTGAAATGTTGCCTTTTAAGTAAAACAAAATAACTTCATGGAACATATATATTTAACGGTATTTTTGGTGTTTGGTGTGTTGTGTAGCTGATGAAGTTTAGTGGGGGAAAGATCATCATGGCATTAGAAGGAGGATACAATCTCAACTCATTAGCAAATTCAGCAGCTGCTTGTGTGGAAATGTTGCTAGAAGACAAACCTATCGCTGAATCCGTTGAGGTTTATCCATTTGAATCCACATGGAGAGTGATCAAAGCGGTAAGATTTAATGCCCATGGATATATCCATTTAGGAAATTTTCAGCATCTCCTCTTTCTTATGAAAACTAATGGTAAGTCATTTTTATGCACACTTCACATTTGTTCAGGTTCGTGAGGAATTAAGTGCATTTTGGCCAATACTAGCAGACAAATTGCCTGAAGAGTTGACCACCAAAGTAACACTACAACTTCAGGTGGCAGTTTTGCAATTCTACTTTATTTTTTTATCATTACTGTCAATTTTAGCTTAAACAATTGGGGTATATTCTTTCCGCGATGTGGTTCCAGTATTATAGCTCGCAATCAGAAGATGAATATGACGATGGTCCAAATTCAGGGGATCTTGAAGAGGATGTTACAATACCACTTTCGAAACTGAATCTCAGTGAAGACGTTGATGGTGCAGGTTAACTTAACTTATCCACTTCCGAAAATCGTTGATTTTATTTATCTTTTTAATCTAATAATTTGCAACTAAATCTAGATAAAGTCACGACCGCCACTTCTTCTCAAGCCTGGAGATCTGAGTTATCGAAAATCCATGTTTGGTATGCCTCTTTTGGATCAAACATGAGTGAGTCAAGATTCCTTTGTTATATACAAGGTGGCCAGGTAAAACAGCTTCATGAATCGTTGAAACTGATCAATAACAATCATTATCCAAAAGTGAAAATACCCTTTTACCCCTTGTTTTAACCTAATTTGCAGGCAGAAGGCATGAAAAGGCCATGTCGAGGGTCCGTGGATAAAACGAAGCCAACAGAGGTCATGTGGAAGACGGTTCCTCACCGTTTATTCTTCGGTAGAGAGAGTACTGTTACTTGGGGTCCTGGAGGTGTTGCTTTCCTTAATCCTGAAATTAACAATCAGGAAAAAACTTTTATGTGCCTTTACAGGATCACGTATGTTACCTAAAAATTTTAATTTGAGTTAATTACTGTTTTCGTCCCTGTGGTTTGTCAAAAATCACTATTTCAGTCTATTAGTTTAAAAATTGCGATTTCAGTCCTTATGGTTTCACTTTCGTAACCATTTCAGTCCCTGTGGTTTCACTTTCGTAACCATTGCAATCCACTTATTCTGTTAAATACAGGGACTGAAATGGTTACGAGGTGGACTGAAATGGTTACGAAAGTGAAACCACAGGGACTGAAATCACAATTTTTAAACTAATGGACTGAAATAGTGATTTTTGACAAACCACAAGGACGAAAACAGTAATTAACTCTTTTAATTTTTCTAATACTTGCATATTTCTATATCTATCCTTCATTGATTTTGATTTGAAAATTTATGCAGTCTCGAGCAGTTTAATGATGTTCTGCTTCAGGAAAATGTCCGTACGGACACAAGTTCTCCTTTCTTTGACCTGAATGCTTTGGATTCCATTGAATATGAAAAGAATATTTCTTTGGAAGCTCTCAAGGTACAACACTAAAAAATTTTCGAGTTGACTTTCAAGAGTCAAACGAGATTCAATTCCCAATGTTTACGGAATGTTGGTTTTGTGCAGGACGGTTGGTACCATAATGTTGTTTACTTAGGGAAGGAGAATGACCTTCCAATCCTAACAATGACGTAAGCTCGTTTTCCTAGAAAATTTACATCTTTTTAAGATATTACAACTGTTATTATTCAAATTCAGGTGCACTCATGCTCATGTTGAGGGATTTAAGTCTGGGAAGATACCAATTTGTGCACCAGCTAAAGGATATGCAGACACCTTGGTTAGAGGACTTGTACAGGGGAAACAACTGTCAGAAGATGAAGCTGTTGCTTATATACAGGAGGCTGCTACAAAACCGTTATGATTGCAACCTTAAATCATATGTGTATATATATTATTATTATTTAAACAAAAAGTTGCTTGAACAACTTGTCCTAGACCTAGTAGCTCTCATTTCTCAACTTAGATTTATGCTTTTGACTTTCT
Source organism: Helianthus annuus (assembly GCF_002127325.2). NCBI lineage: Eukaryota > Viridiplantae > Streptophyta > Magnoliopsida > Asterales > Asteraceae > Helianthus > Helianthus annuus. Next base: position 12,977,952 of record NC_035448.2, on the reverse strand, counting down.
CAAGTCAAATGACAACTGTTATTTTTGTAACTTGGTTATGACTTTGTGCTTATATTAAATTAGGGGCATTTGTGGTTTGGTTTGAAACTATAGAACCTGTTATCAGTATAGTTTTACGATCAGTGTCGTTTTCTTTTGGAGACAGTCGTTATTGGAATTTTCATACGAACCTAACAATTTGGTTTACAGTTTATACTCGTAAACAAGTTTTAACCAACAGAGATGGCTTTTTTTCTTTTCTTTTTTTTTTACTTTGGTCTTAAGTTGATTTTAGTTTGAATATACACATGATTGGTTTGTGCTTAACAATACTACATAAGAGTTATTTAAGTTTTAATTGTTGGGACATTATAGCATTTTTCATTATGATCGCATTTTATGTTTTTTTTTTTTAATTATAAGCCCGAACCATTGGTAAGGGCACTAAGGGTACCACCCATTCATAATCTGACACCTTATTTCATCGCCTTTCATCACACCATCACTAAAACACTTGCAACACCTATCCCACCAACACATATAAACCCACAACCAATCTTAACGGTTGAAACAGCACACACCCAAACTTCGCAGCCGAGACACACATTACGCCCATCACTATCACTGCCATGATCACACCCCTTGCGGCGGGGTGATCACAATCCTTCATGCTTTACTATCACTGGGCGCCCCGACCCCCCTAACAATTAAATTTGATTCACTTTGAATTCTCAACAAATTGATTTTAATTTACAATGGTGAAACCGTCGCAATTTTGCTCATAGTTTGACCTCAAAACCGATCCAAACTCTGACAGTTGACAATTTTAAGACTTTCCTATATTTCTTTGATTATGAAAATTGTGAAATTTGGCTTTGAGATGTAACAAATGTATCAGTTAGAACCAATAATGGATAGAAATATCATACATGTAATGAAGCAAGTGAACAATTACCCTTTTATAACAAATAACAAACATTTTATCCTCCATATCAATTCAATACAACTATAATGCACTTAGCATCTTTTCTGTTGATATCACCAATAAGTAGAATCCTACTCTATCAAAGGTATAACTTTAAACAAAACTGATACCATTCAAACCACCGAGATCCTCATAGAGAGTGTAATATCGGCAATTTCTATCGACTTCATTGTCAACGTGACTTGATTGTAGCATGACCCGTGTCATTCAAATGTTTATGTAACTTGGTCCTGCCACATAAGCAACCATAATAAGCCCAACTGCCAACAGATAAAAGAGGCATGCTATGATGCAACACATAACGTCTTAACCTCATACCTTGAATCAAAGTCTGCTCCACAAGTATCGCATTCATTCCCAGAATTTCTTGAGGTTGCCTGTAATCAGACAAGACATAACATGATCTCAGACAAAAACAGTGTACAAGTTAATAAACTATGTTAACATGAATCTTAAGTGATAGCCGCAATACCTTCTGCTTCTTTCCTTTGGGGAGATTTTTCGCTTTAGATTTCGCCTCCTTTTTACTGGTAACTTTAACCGCAGGAGCTTGCTTTGAAACCTTACTCTTTCCAGCAGGCCCATCATCTCCTCCGCCATTGTTCTCATTGTCTGCACAAGATGGTTCCTCGGTGTGTAATCCGTCCTCACGTTTCTCATCCACCTCAGCTTTACTACTTATCTCGGGTTTATCAATTCTTTCTTGTTCTTCTTCATATTCATCTCGTTTAGCAGTTTCTTTCCTGCCTCTCCTCTTTCTTCTACCTTTCACATTATTGTACTCCATCAAGTCCACCTCTTCTTCGGCTTCAACTTCTACATAAACCTTCTTCGGCTTCCTCATCGATCCAATATTCTTTCTGTTATTTAACATCGCTTTCAAAACACTATTCTCATCATCATCATCTTCTTTTTCATCATCATCATCTTCTTCTTCTTTTTCTTTATCATCATCATCATCATCATCCATTCCCTTTCCACCATTATTAACATCAACAAACTCCTCCTCTGACTGGCTTTCTTGCTCATCCCCTTTTTCTTCCGTCTGTATTTCAACACCTTCAAATTGTTCTTTTAACTTTTCCACCTCATCAGCCGACACAAACCCATCCGCATCCCCACCACCATTATCATTATTATCATCCGCATCCTCATCGTCATCCTCATTATCTTGATCTTCTTCTCCGAAAGCTTCCCTCAACTCCGCCACTTTATCTTTATGCTTCTTCGACTGCTCATGATTCTTCCACTGCTTATCACTCTTAAACTTCTTCCCACACGCCACACAATACAACTCATTCTTCCTCACACCCTCTTCCTCCTCTTCCGCGACGTCTTCCGCCACGTCATCCTCCACCTTCGCCCACTCGGGCTCCTCATACGCCCTCGCTCTCTCCGCCTTCAGTCTCGCCATTTCCGCCTTTTTCACCCGTTCTTCCTCTCTCTTTTTCTCCATCTCAACACTCCTCTTCATCTGCATATCAATCACTCTCTTATCCCTCTTCTTAACAAACTCCGCCAACCCCCGCACCGTCTCGATATACTCCCTCCTCGCTCTTTTCCTAATCTTCTTATTCTCCTCCTCCATCAACCGCCTCGACTTCCGATTCGGCCCACTCATCACATCATACTCATCAGCCCAAACAAAATCCATAACCGTCACAAACCCTAACCAATAACCATAAAACGCATTCACCTGCTCATACACACTCTCCAAATTCCCCATAACCGGAGCCTCCTTAACCACATTACCTAACCCTAACCTCTTGGCATAATTCAACTCATTCATGTAAATCTTATCAAACACATCACCGTACACTTTATAAAAGCCCTTACCTTTATCGGAAAAACCGGAATAAACGGAATTTGAGAAGAAAGTGAAGAGATCGGGGACAACGGCGGAGGAGGAGGAAGTGGTGCCGGAGAAGAGGATTTGGGAGCGGTGAGAGTCGTACCAGGCGCGCTCACGCGCGTCGGATAGGACCTCGTAGGCGTTGACGAGCTCTTGGAAAGAGGCGGTGGCTTCGGATTCTGGGATGCCGGATTTGATGAGTTTGTCAGGGTGGCGTTGTAGGGCGAGTTTGCGGTAGGCGGAGCGGATCTCGTCGGCGGTGCAGTCGCGGGGGAGGTTGAGGACTTCGTAGAGGCATCGCTTCTCCGGCGATGCCATTGGTGGTGGTGGGTGAGCTGCGACTAGGGTTTTGTTTTGATCACCTGGCTGGTACGGTTGAACGATAAGTTATTGTAAATGGAAAATAGATATAACAGTTAAACTCTCATAACTCATAATTATAAATATAAATTGTTTCTGATAAAAAAAAATTATTAAAAAAAAAAGTTAAACTCTCATAACTCATAATTATATTTGGGAAAATCACGAGATTGGCCAAGACCACGCCGTCTTTTTCAAAACGGCCAAAGGACACCCCTCGTCAAGCCGTTTCCACAAAATGAAACGGCACAAGGAATCCTTTCAACGCCCAGCCAACCAGAGGAAGCCACGTGTCCGACAAATGCTGTAACGGCTTGAAGGCGTTTCAGAGAACGCCACGTGTCAAATCCTTGCTGAAAGAACTTACCCGAGTCGTTTCATTCGGCTCCTGTTGAAAGAACTTAGCCGAGTACCTTTAGTGAGCCAAGCCGTGTCCTTGGGTTGGAGCCGAGCCGTTACCGTACACACGTGGACCCCACCACTGCAAGCCAAGTCGTTTCCCCCTTTTCATTGTGCCGTCTCAACTGCTTTTTAAGCTGTTTCAGCTGTGCCGAGCCGTTTCAGTTGGCTTAAGCCGGTACATGCTTCTAAAGCCGTTTCAACCTCTTTTTCGAGTCGTTTCAATGTGTTGTTCGAGCCGTTTCAGCTTCTGTTCCCTTATATATTTACCCCATTGTTTTTTTTGTGTGCTTGTTAAACGAATCCCTCTATCACACTTAAATCCCATAGAAAATGTTATCCTCTCTCCATTATTTGTTTCTCATAGATGTTTTCATGTATCAAAGGCAAGAAATATTTACGAAACCACACGTATTTGTTAGTGTAAAAGACGTGTTTCCGGGCTTTAATTGTCAAATTTCCTTTTGATATCGTTTCTCATATTGGAGTGTCTTCTCTTCAGAAATGCCACCTCTACTTACCCAGTGAGTGTGGATGGATCTTGTCAGTTCAAGACTCAACTGTATCATTGCAAAGGTGTTTTGATGCAAATTCCAGAAGAAGAAATAGATTCACTCCTACTTTTCTATTTTTCTCTCGGTTTTCCACCGAGTCCGAAGCAGCGGTTTGGCGTAGTTATGTTGTTATCTGAAGACTGCTTGGCATATTATAGTTGAAATGTTTATGTTTGTATTTTTACATGTTATGTCTTTTATGTACTTTGTATTAAATAATAATAAAGTTTACTTGTTTTTCGTTCGATATATTATAATAGCCACCTACAATTGCAGTAAATTTCCATGCAAAAAAATACAATGGAAAAAGTATTATAATAAAGAACTCAACAGCCTTCTTTAAACATTAAACCCTCAACAGACGTTTTAAACATTAAACTTATTTATTGCAGTAATTTATAACCCCTCAATTTACCCACTATATAAACTCTCACCCCCTCTCACTCGTTCACTTATCTCCTTGCACACGCCGTTTCAAATATCAACCTTCTTAGCCGTTTACAACTTTCAAACGTCGTCAAAGACCAACCCGAAAATGGCTTCCTCTTCCTGGACAGATGTTGAAGATATTGCTTTGTGCGAGACTTGGGAGGAGGCGATTACCGATCCTCCGCGTCGAGGGCAGGGGGTTCTGGGTCCGTGTTCAACAATATTTTGCCCAACTACGTGGTCCGGACCACAACGAACCGTCGACGCGTTATCTTTAAGGTTCCGTGTCATCCGGTAGGAATGTGAGACGTTCGACCGATATTACAAGGCTGTGGAGTCAGAAATGCCGGACCTTGGTGAGGAGGCTACGAAGGAAGTCGCCCTCATCAACTACCGTCATGAAGTGGGACGTGAATTCAAACACGTCTCGGAGTGGGAATCTATTAGGATATGGTTTTATATTTTATTTTATTTTATTTTTTTCGTTTTGTCTGTGTTTATTTTTATTATCTTTTGTTTAATATTTAGGTGTATTATATTAATATAATAAACTTTTTTATATTGGTAATTTGTTTGGGTCGGTTAACATGTTTGGCCCATTTTCACTGTTTGGACCTAAAACGGTTTGGGTTAAGTATGTGTTATAAAAATTGATGTTTATAATAACTTAAAAAATTAAAATCGGTCGTTCATATAGACAAGAAACTCGACAAACGGTTTGGGCCGTTCATATTTTTTAAAACGGTGTGGGCTGTTTAGGCCCAAATATTACAAAATAAATCTGTTTGGCCGTTCATATGTACCGTGTGGGCTGTTTGGGCCCAAATATTACAAAATAAAACGGTTTGGGCCGTTCATATGTTTTAAAACTGTGTGGGCTGTTCATATGTTTTAAAACTGTGTGGGCTGTTTTGGCCCAAACTCTATTGGGCTGGTTAATTTCATTTATGTTACATACATTTAAAAACACGAATCCACGAATCAACCAAACTGATAAAAACATGTTCAAAAGTTTTAAAGTCAAACAAAGGTGACGTTACATTGCAAATTTAAGTTGAACGTTACAACCTAAATATTACAAATTAAATTCGTGAATTACAAATAAATTTTCAAAGTTTCAAACACTGAAAGTGTTCAAAGTTCTCGTCGTAAAGTATTGCGTAGTCGAGCAGGGCCTATTCAATTACCTATTTTTCTTCCATGTTCGCATGAATTTTTTTAACATTTTCTTACTTTCCTAAAAAACGGGAACATTTGAAGCGTAGAAAAGCAAGACGAGTCCTCAAGACATCGACACTTCGGGTCGTCTCTTGTAGGTGAATGCAAAAAAAGTTGAAAACCTTCCCCCAGAAAGCAGGATCGGAAGTTGAATAGGTGCCCAGATCACGAGCGGCAGCGTACGAAACGGCAACAGCAATATCTTCCTCGTCGGTCCAAGAATCCATTTTTTTTTGCTAGTGGGAACTTTGAAATGAAAATTCTATGGGGTTAAATGGGAGGAGCAATGTTTGTATTTGTAGCTTTGAATTGATGAACATTTCCCAATATAATCAAGTTTTGATATAATATTAAAAAGAAGACTTATTTTATTTAACAGCGTTTGGGCGTGCCAAAAACACCGCCAAAATACAGTTTATCGGCTATGAATCGTCTATATGACAAACAAAATTGTTTGACGTCTCCAGTAACGTTATGCTCCATAAGCATACACAGATAGACAGCTTCATTGCCTACGACTGACCTGTTAGAAATGACGTAGTTATCATTTAGCTCATGAGTTATGCAACATTCTTGTTTGCCTGTCTTTTTCCAATACTGCAAATGCACCAGCAAACCAGTTAAATACACCTTGAGCTTCGTCAAACGTGGAATAATAACTGCCCTAAATTTGTCTCCTCGTCCACAAAGGTTTTCAAACGGGTAGAAAAACACGAAATCCACGTCAAAAAAGGAAGGAAATGGGTATACTTTACCATTTCCATAACCAACCACGCTCTTAGGAACGGATTCTAGTAACGTGTCATAGAATTGTGGTGGAAGAATTGTCCACCGCAAATTTAGCGTGGGATCCCTTTGTAGCTTTCTTCTTCTCCAAGCCATTAGTCTTCCAGTCCATCCCTCAATATGTTGTTTAATGAATATTATATTAATACAAATTACATGTAAAAAACAGTAAAAATATAAATTTTGTTAAAAAAAATGCCCTAACAAAATTACCGTTGTTGTTAGGTAGCCATTACAACGATAGCCTAACAGAGTGCCCCAAAATTTTTTGTCTAACTCTACATAACGAGTTAATACAGCTGAATAACAGAATGGGGCGTCCCAATTACTATAAAATGTTGCAACATCTTTTGACAAATTCTCAGATTCGTCGTCTGGAATTGCCCATGTACCGCCTCTGTTCGGGTGAAAGCTTTAACGGTTAGTTACAAAGTTGTTTTCTTCCGGCACCTGTGGCTGTGAAGCTTCAGACGATGAAGTTTCACCCGGGTGTCTGGGTACCCTCCATTTCTTTAGAATCCACGTTGATGATTTGTTAACTGGTTGCGAGCAGTATACGTCACTCTTACTTTTGTCAGACATTATTTGTTTCAAGGTTTCTCAATGGCGTTGTACGAATATTTTGCGATCTTATTTAAAATGAAAAAAAAAATCTAAGCGGTTTGCCCGCACTCCATTCAATAAAGCTGCTACTCGAGCCATTTCAACACGCCGCCCGAGCCGTTTCTGGGAACACCTTCCAAGAAAGTAAATGTAAAGCCGTTTCATTGCACGTGGTCCAATAAAGTTAAAAATCCAAGCCGTTTCCACAACATGCATGAGCCGTTTCATTGCATGTGGTCCAATAAAGTTAAAAATCCAAGTCGTTTCATTGCACGTGCCCCCTCAACCGACATTCGAGCTGGGTCAACAAGGTTCGTGCCGTTTCCGCAAACTACCCAAGCCGTTTCACTTCACTTGTTCTAATAAACAGTCGCTGTCCCGTCAGACGTTTTTCGAGCCGTTTCCACATGTTGTTCGAGCCGGTACCAGATTCTGTTCATGTCATTTCCACCTTCTGTCCAAGCCGTTTCAGTGCACGTGTTCCAATAAAGTATACTGTTCCCCGTTAGACGACATTCAAGTCGGGTCAAGAAGAACCGAGCCGTGTTCCATACATGTGACCAACGTTGTTTTCCCACAACACTTTCTAACCTTTTCTCACTTTGGAGCAATTGACTTGAAGACACAGCGTTGAAGATCGGAAAGATTGTTGACTCGTCTGGGACCACTAATCACACTCCTTCGACATTAGTTGTGGGCCCCCCTTGAAAAGGTAAATTGACTATGGATGCTTTTGGAAACGTCAACCGACACGTGAACATGCCAAATGATTTCGGGAAGCTTCCATGGACCCCCCCTTCATGCCCGGTAAAAAGTTTGCGGATTGTTGTCTAAAAGATAAGATTTTTTTTTGAATTTGTTGGGATTGAACCCTACCAGAGGAACAGATAATGTAAAGCCAAAATCGGATCACATCAGTGGACTAACAATAAGCAGCAGCCTACACTTTGCTTTCCCCTTGAATGTGGCTCAAACATCTGATATGCTCCAAAGTACTGCCTATATCAACACCTGCTGACCTACAACTGCTGATCAACACAAAGACTGATGAAGACTAAAAGCCCTGCTGCTCAATCTACTGCCTTGAGTCAAGCACTGCTGTTCATGACAAGTACTGCTAGGTTCACAACAGTGGAATGATGCAGCAGCATTTCTATTCATCTTATGTAAACTTTATACACTATCAGTAGTTAGCATAGCAGTGTTTGTATAGATCAGAGGTTAGAGTTTGTTAGGAGGTTAGATGTCACCTTCATGGTGACGTCAGCTGAGATACTTCAGTGGTTTGGATTGTCTATAAATGTAACAGTACCCTGTACTGTTACATTTGATCGTTTTGAGTGAGTTCTTCTCCTCAATTCAATCCTTTCATCTTGTACAACCAACCTTGGGGCATCAGGCTGAGGGGGAGCTTAGTATTGTAAGCATGCTTGTAATCTTTTGATTTTCATTGTAATCATTCAACTTAATGAGAAAGCATGTGTTTATCAAACTATTCTCTTCTTTGATTATGTTTATAAAGTTTGTATTCATTTCCGCTGCACTTTACATTGTCTTATATCCATTGATCTGTCAAATTCTTACAAACAAGCATAATCATGACAGCCTCCGATCCTATCAATTGGTATCAGAGCTTGGACAGTCAAATTCGATCTAACAATCAATTTGACATAACAGTTCAGCTCAAAATTCATTGATACTGAGGTTGATTGTATTTAGTTGAAAAACAGAGTAACGAGAAATCATGTTCAAAATGATGACTCAAAAGCTCTGTAAAACAACCAAGATGTCATAAGATTCACAAATCTCATACAACTGGTGATGTCATCATCATTCAAAATTGATTTCAACTGTTGTTATGAAATTAGTGATGTTTTCATATTTTACACTAAAGTATGCACCTCAGATTAGCAAAACCTATGTTCATCTAAACACTGGTGCTCTGCTAACATAGAAAGAGGGAAATAAAGCTTTAGTCAAAATTTCTTATGTGCTCAAAGGCAGGTTGAGAATCCTCAAAAGGACCAAATCAACTTTGTCAAAACACATTAAGAAAATAAGGTGTCAAAACAGTCCAAATCATACGTAATGTGAGATCTGGTAATAAAACATGTACAAATGTGACCAGATCTCTCAAAACATTACTTCAAAATGATTCTGGACTAAGTTTCCTCAAAATAAAGTCTCACAGTGAGTATTTCTGTACATGTGAATGGGAAGGGTAAAAAGGGAAAAGAAGAGAATAAACAAGTGTGGCTATCTTAAAACTTTTGAATCCAAAAGAATAAGAGTATAAGCATAAAACACTTATGAGGTCAAAGTTAGGTAAACAGTGGTCATCATGCAACTGTGTGCTTTCATCAAATACAAGAATCGTTCAGGTAACAATGGCATCTCCAATGATTGTCCTTAAAAGAAGAATTTACAATCAATTATCTAGAAAATGACCCCAAACAATGGTCAAAATAACTTGAGAATGATATGATCATGAACTTACTTGAAAAACTGTCAGATCCTTTTGATAATTTTCAAAACATCCTTTAATTTTTTTAAGGTGTTTTTTCTCAAATAAAACCGGATATATTATCTCATTTTTCCTTATATTTTGTACTTTTACTCATTTTTTATAGTAAAAGTTTCTCACCGGTCAGGATGTAATTTCTTAATTTTTGTGTGAAATTACTGTCCTTAAATCTGATCAAAAGGAAATGGCACACATATCAAGGTCATGTTAAGCTCAAGTTTGGTTGTCACAGATCAAAAATTGATTGCAAATTGATTTTGAACTACTGAGATACTCATGTTCTAGTTCAAGTAATTAGACACAAAATGAGTAGCTTTAGTAGAAAAGTTTTCATCATCTGGGATGCTAAACCACTGTCAGGAGTAATGAACACGTGGCAAAACCTTGAACAAAAATTTCTATAGATAACTGCTGGCAATTTAATCTTGATAATATACATCTAAAATGTATTTTGCTAAGAATAGCATTTCTGGTGCTCAACAGATGTTAGATAAGATATTTTTCTTTCACAAGACAAAATCAATTCCTACATCTGAACAAGCAGATGCTAAAATTATTTGTCAAAAGACAAAACACTGCTGCACAAACAGTTGTTATACTAATGATCCTCATTATTATCTTCAACCACTGTTGTACCTTAAATGTTGTTGTGCCTCAACATCTGTTCTCTAAAGTCTGTCCACTGCTGATAATCAACCCCTGCTCTTTCAAAAACACTGATGTTTAAAATCATTGTTCTATCCACTGATACACCCACTGCTTCATTTCATTACCGTTGTAACTACTGATGCTTGATCCATCAGTGGTTGTCAAAACAACTGTCCTCCATTATTTAACATTTCATCAGGGGTTGGCACGTGGTCAACTTTTAGCCATCAGATCATTATAACCGCTGCCACATCAGCATTCACTTTTTCCCTAAAATAAAACCCTGATTAAACCCAAACAGAGGCTCACACTGTCGAATTGAATTCCAAATATTCTCTTCACAAAGCAGTTTCCCACTCTTCCTCACAAAACCTTCTTCGATCTTCTTCATAAAAATGACGAAATCAAAATCGAAGTCAAAATCAAAACCATCTTCTTCCTCCACCCCAACAGACGCCACTCAAATGGTTGTTGAAGCGAGCGAAATACCATTCAAAGCTCCTCACAACTACGTGGGTATACTCACAAAACCCACAACCGACAACACTTTCAATTCCATCATAGACATCATATCTGCATCAAAGTATAAAACTTTGTTAACAGCAGATTCTCCCATCTACCTGGAAACCCAGAGAGAGTTCTGGAAAAATGCCACTCTTGAGAAACAAGATGATGTCATCAAAGCCATAAACTCCTCAATAAAGGGTAAAGCCATCCAAATCACCCCGCAATCTATTTCAGAAGTCTTCAAACTCGATGATCAGAAAGGTAAAATTTCTTTTTCAAAAACCGAGTTGAAAAATGATTTTCTGAACAGGGGATATGCAGAACAACCTAAAAGGGATACCTTACAAAAAGGTTATTTTCCTTCTGCACCCAGATTTTTATTTCACACACTTTTGATGTGTGCTTCAAATAAAACAACATCTTTCAATGAAATACCATTAAAAATTCAATGTCTGGGCTATGCCATTTTAAATAATAAAGATTACAATTACTTCCAGGAAATTTTTAATGATATGGTAAAGAATGTTGACAGCAAAGCATTTCTGCTCTTTCCACGATTTCTGAGTTATTATCTTAAACAAAAATTTGAAAAGAAAGATGCAGATTTGCTCAAACAAGGTTCTCCTTTTCAAATAAACGGCTTAACACCTGAGACTTTCTCAAGGATGTTAGCCCTGTAAAAACAAAAGCAGAGGTACCTGAGCAGAATTTAGCAGATGAAACTGCTCCTCAGGTATCTGCTGCTGAGCCCACTGCTCCAGGTGATCAAAGCAGCACACCCACTGTTTTGAAACCCACACCTGCCACCACAAAAAGAACCAAAAAGAAAATATCCAGAAAGCCCACCAAACCCAAAACAAAGGCATCTCTGGAAGATGAGATCCCAGAGTCAATGCCAGTGACAGCACAAAAGTCACCAATAACCACTTCTGCTACTTCCTCACAGCAGGTGGAAGAAAGATCTCAACCCTTGCCTCAAACTCCTCCTGCATCCTCACAAAAGGATCAGGTTGTAAACATAGGGACACCACAATATGAAGCTCTGGACCCACTCGGATCCATCTTCCACAGTCCTGATCCCAAGGACATGTCTCTTTCAACTCCTTTACCCTCACCCCACATAATACCACCATCCACCATAACCTTGTTGCATGCAGCTGATGTTACTCAGACACAAACCAGTTCCTCTCAACCACCTATCACTGAGAGTATACTTCAACAGGTGACTGGGTCTGATGTTGACATTTCTGCTATCCCAGCAACAACTGAGGAGGTTACACTGCAGGAATTACAAGTAATTCCTGTCAGTAGTTCAAGTGGAGCAGCCACTACAAATGTTGAACCCACTGGTTTACATTTGGACAGTGGTTACATTCATAAGACTCCCTGAAGGCAATTTCTTCAATAGCACCACTGAGAACCACCAGTGAGATTGTCTTAACTACCGGCAACATCAAAAGGTTATCAAGTGCTGAAGAAAGAAGTCCCTAGTACCAAGAACAAGGGGCATCAATGGCTGACTTTTGGGACTCTGTTCCTAAGTCATTCATTGGTAAAACCACTGCTGGTAGGGATTCAGATGATCCTGTTAATTCAGGTGATGATTCAAGATATCAGGAATTGACGGGTAGGGTCGAAAACCTTGAAACCTCAGTTGCTGAAATAAAAGATATTGTGCAGCAGCTATTAAAAGCTCAGAAAGCCCAATCCATTGCTCCTCCTGCTCAAGCACCTGCTCAACAGGCACCTGCTGCAAATGAGTTATGGAATCTATTCCAACCACTGCTGGAAAGACAAAAGCAGATGGCAAATCAGCAGCATGCCATACATGTTCAAAAGCTGACAAATATGGTGGAATCAAGATTCAAAGATACCCAGGCAGATATCAAAGCTATCAAAGCTCACATTCAAAGTGCCTCTGGAAAAGTTCCCTCCACTGTTCTCTTCATGAATGAACCCTTCTCAGATAATGCCAAAAAGGGGGAGAAGATCAAGTGGAAGAAAAAGGGAATTGATGATGGTATATATCTTGAGCCAGAAAGTAGCCAAACCAAAACTGCAGTATCAACACACACCACATCACCACACACCACCACAACTACTGTTCCACCACCATCTGTGTCTACAGCACCAAAACCACCATCACCATCAAAAACAGCCAACCCATCATCACCTCCTGCCAAAAAGCAGAAGACGGCAGATGTTATAACATCTGTTGTAATGGCAACAGTGGTTGAAACACCAGTTGTTTCAACTGCTGTTAGTCAGCCACTCATCACCAATCAAACAACTGCCATCACAACCCCTGCTCAAAAGCAGAAGACATCTGCTGATACATCAGTAGTTGTAATGACAACAGCAGTTGAGGCACCAGTTGTTTCAACAGCTGTTAGTCAACAATCCACCACTGCTCTCACCTTTCCTACATCACAACCAAAGCTCTTCAACAGAAAAAGAAAGCCAATCTCTGCCAATGAGGGCATACATGATCCTAATGCTGCAAAATATCCACTGGAACTTGAAGCTATAAAAAATGAGATGAGGCAATTCTATACAGAAGAGGATCCTTCAAAAAGAAGATTCTCCTCACTCATAGGCTACATGGCACCAGAAGATATGGATGATTACCTCAAGATCAAGGCAAAGCAAGCTAAAACAAGAGCTAAAGTTGATAGTGAAAGTGAAGGTCTAAGTGACGAAGGCATTGCTAAAAGACTGGAGTTCTACTTCACAAAAGTAAAGCAGATAGAAGAGTTCGCACAAGACCTAAACAAAGAAAAGGCTGATCAAAAGAAAAAGTTAAGAAAGCAATATCTAGCCTACATCATGAAAGAGAAATTCTATCCTGCTGAAGAATAACAGTTCGAAGAATGGCCAATAGTCGCTCTAAAGCATGAGGCAGAAAGGATTGAGAAAATCAAGAATGATCCTACAAAGAAGAAGAATGCTCCAAACTGGAGCAAATACAAAAAGCTCATTGCTGACCTAACTGCTGAGTATAAAGGAAAGAAAAAGGAGCTGGTGGATGCAAAAATGGATACTGCTGAAGCCGTATCAAAATGGTCAAAACAACAGACTGATGAAGCCTATGAAAGGCTAAAGAAAAGAAAGATAACTGTTTCAGGTGCTTCAAAGAAACGAGAACAAATGATGAAGCTTGAACAGCAGATTGAAAACCTCAGAACATTGTTCAAATCAGCAAACAATTCTACTCCTGTGATAAACCAAGAAAAAGGAAAACAGCTGTCTGAAGAAGAGGTCAAAGAAAAGGAAGCTGAGTACTTCAATGATACCATCATAAAAATGGGTCTAAAAGAAGAAACTTCAACAAAGCTTCAGAACCTTTTTAAGAAGGTATTAAACAAACCTGCATCACCAAACACTTCAACAGACATGTCAGAAATTGAAAGGCAAGAGCAAATTGAAAAAGAAACTGCAGAAGACATAGTTGCAGCAAACAAAGTCATTGAACTAGCCTTCAAAAGAATGTCTGAAAGTCTGCAAGTGTTCACAAGGCCATCATCTCCTAACTCATCAAAGAATAAATCTCTCCCAAGAAACCCAAGTGGATATCTGATCAAAAGACCCACGTATTGACTCTGGTCAGAACCAATGGTGAGGTGAAGTACATATCAAGGAAAGAAGCACTAGGCCTTAGTGTTGAAGATTTGAGGGATCTCCTTGAACTTACACTGTGTAGGGATGAAGATGATCTAAGTTCCAAGGAATTTGAAGCTGAATTTAAAAGACAAGCTAAGGAACTTTTGGTGAGAAATAAAGGTCCTGAATAATGAAGGGTTTTGGCATTATCTGTTCCAGGGGGATATTGTTGGGATTGAACCCTACCAGAGGAACATATAATGTGTAACACCCCAAAACCCGAATGTTTATATTTGTCGTATGTCCATATAAGACACATCATGAAATAAATAACTAGGCTAATTAACCTAGTTAAGTATATGGCAAAACTATTAAATGGAGAGAGTTGTGCCAAATGTGTTCTAAGTGCCAACATGAGGGACTAATTGAAGTAAAATGGAAGTTGAGTTATTAAAATGAAAAATAAACACACACAAACACACAATTCGTGTGTGTTCTCGAACGTACAGGGGCTTCAAGAAGCCAAGCCCTAGTTCTTCAAAAAGCTTCAAATTAAGGGATGATTCAAGGCTCAAATTCGTGAATTCTCATGGATTAATGATCACCATCACAAGGGGATCATAAGGTATGTCTCGATTCTCAGTTTTGGAGAACAACCGTGAAGTGGGTTTTGATGAATGTATGAATTCGATCAAAAATTGGCATGAATACTTGCTAATGTTATCATGTTTAAATCGAATCATGGCTGAATTTTAGTAATCTTAGGGATTTAGAAGGAAACCATGTTTATGAGTATGAGAAAGACTATGATGAACATGTGTTTAGTGATGATTTTGATTATGTTGATGCATGTGTTATGAATTAGGTTTTGATAGTAATATGATGTAGGTGACAATATGATTTTGTTTGAATGTAATGGTTCATGAGATGAATTTGGGAAGAACATGCTTAAACCACTTGTACACTATGCTTGGAAAGGAGATTGCACACCAAGTGTTTGATGAAATGCCTAGTATAGGTTAGTGTGTGTTATCACTTGTATGGAATGTTAATTAAATAGTAATGAAGGCGATTATGTATTACAAGTATGAAAAGTGCTTAGTTATGATGTTGTGTACAAAATAACATGCTATGTGTATCGAGTAACAAAGCTGATTAGGATTAAAATTTGTTGCGCAACAATTTTGCAAAAATCATATAAAATCATAGGAAGGACCTGTGAGGTCGAGCCTTATATGCTCAAAAAGCTATTTAAACATATTACGTTTTGTGTTTGAACATGTTTGTTGAATTCGGATGTTAAACAGGCCAAAACAGTGCCCAAAGTCGGCAATACTGTTTTGACAGCAAGCTGTTTGGAAGCATTTCAGCTTCTGTGCTGATTTTGTAAAAATCATATAAAATCATAGGAACGTCCGATTGTTACGATCTTTATATGCTTAGAAAGGTCTCTGAGTGTAGATCATTTCATATTTGAACATGAAGAACTGAATCAGAAGATAAATGGGTTAAAATGTGTCGTGAACAGCTGCTGCGCAGAAAGTTGCTGCACATTTTTAGTATAAATATTAAGTAAAAATAGTTGTATTGTTATGCACACTTGTATGAATCATGAACTACTGATTTTAATAAATTATTAGTAAGTTATTTGATTGTTTTAAGTGTCTAAAACACTTACCAACTAGTTTATGCATATGATTGCACCAACGGGTCGAAACGGGTTGTTGATAGAAAATAGTAGAATGGATGTGTAAAAAACCAAGGTGTTAAGAGATGGTATGAAATGTTTAACGTATGAAACAAGTTGCCTAACTTAGAAAATGTTATCATTCTAAGTATGGAATTTTGAAAAAATAATGAACATGATGTAAATACATAATTATGCATGCTAGAAGCTCATGTATGACTTTTGTGATGATGAAATGATAAATTGTTAGATTGATTAGCATTGTAGTATTATGATACATGTTGAACTTGTTAAGCGATTGACACGTGAATAGAAGTGTGATTAGTGATGCGTATGATTACGTATACTAACTATTGAATGGATGTAATGGAATGAGATAATAGGAACGTGTCAAGGAGAGCTCAAGCATAGGAGGATAACGGGTCAAGATAAGGCAAGGTCACAAATACACTTATTGGAGCACTCAAGGTAAGTGATTTCTATAATCACTTCTTATTTTATTTAAGTAAAGTAGCGTTAGTTGATTAAGCATGATGGGGTTTGAAGTTTCATATGGTTTTGGTCGTATGAAATTGGTAATTTTAGCTTAGTAGACCGAATGGGACAATATAAAGTTGTAATGCTATGACGAATAATGTCTATGTAATGGCTACGGTATGTAACCGGGTAATGGGTAAAATTGCACATAAGTGCACCAACCGAGAATGGGGACTTAGGTTAATGGGTCAAAGTGAAGGTATACTTTAGCACGGAACGTTTGTACAAGCAATGTCGATAGTATTTCATGTGCCCGGTTAGTGTAAGGTGTTATAACATTAACATTATGTGAGCCTTAAGTGTAAACATATGAGTTGTTGATAAATGCATGACGGGTCGAATAATTCGTAATGGATAATAAGCCGAAAATGTATAAGTTAAGAATTTCCTTAACCCGGATGTTGGATTTTAAGTTCACATAATAGAATGTTAGTTTACAATCATGCAGGAAGAAACGGGAGGTTAATCGGGTAAACGGTTTAAAAGCTATGCAAGTTTTTGTGCGTGCGAACGACAAAACAACACAGCAGAAAAATGGCAAAACTAGAGGCCGTCGTCGACGCCCCTATGGGCCGTCGCCGACGCCTTGTGCATTTTCAGTTTTCTCCGACGCCTAATTTTCCTGTCTACGGAGGTTTCTGGCTACGCGAAAAACTAATAGCCGTCGCCGACGCCCTATAGGGCCGTCGTCGACGGCCTCCACATGTTTTAAATGCTGAAATTCGTTAATTAAGTTATTTTGTGTACCGTAAGCTTCGGTATATTAACCGTGGTCTACGACGGGCCTCCCAAGCATAATTTTGAATGTTTCCTTGATGCTTTTGGATCATAAATCCAAGTCTAAGCACTCCATAATTAATGTACGAGTATGATAAGTGAATGCGAATAGGTTAAATCAAGAATTGAATGTAAGTACGTATGTGTAGACATGATTATGTAAGCATTTAGTTATGTATATAGATAAGTAGATGTGTAGATATGTAGGTGCGTATGATTAGACGTATGAATATACGAATGCACGAAGTAGGATTTATCTCCTATGAAAAGAATGGGACAGGTATGCATGTATACATGGTTTCAATACGTTTGAGTATGGACGTTACTAATGATGTGCTTGAGATTGGAATGTAATGCAGGGATGAGAACGTCAGACTCTTGTAGAATTGAAGCCGAACCTGGAAGCCGAACTCGAAACAAAGGAATCCGAGAGGATAGTCGAATGAATTAAAGTTTATGTTGTTGAATGTTATATGATTTTTAATTGTACCAGATTATTGTTGTATGATGTTGTCAATGACTAATGGTTAAGTTGTATGTGATGTCCACAGGTACTACACGGATTTCTTCTACCACTATCGAAGATAAGCGGGCATAGATCGAGTCGAATAACAAGGATTGTACGGAAAGAACGGTTACGTAGTCTTAATTTTGTAACACATTAATTTGTAAAAAGGGAAGTGAATTTTGTAAGCTTCTTGAATGTGTGTATTATTTTAAGATCGTAAAGGAATTTTTAAAGCTATTTTTCCGCTGCGTTATCTTTAAGTTCTTACACGATGATCTTACAGGGAATCGTTCTTATTACGAACGGGTCATGCCCGAATTTTTCTTAAATAATAGTATGGTAATATTACTTTTCGGATTAAGAAATATGGGCGTTACATAATGTAAAGCCAAAACGGGATCACATCAGTGGACTAACAATAAGCAGCAACCTACACTTTGCTTTCCCCTTGAATGTGGCTCAAACATCTGATATGCTCCAAAGTACTGCCTATATCAACATCTGCTGACCTACAACTGCTGATCAACACAAAGACTGATGAAGACTAAAAGCCTTGCTGTTCAATCTGCTGCCTTGAGTCAAGCACTGCTGTTCATGACAAGTACTGCTAGGTTCACAGCAGTGGAATGATGCAACAGCATTTCTATTCATCTTATGTAAACTTTATACACTATCAAGAGTTAGCAAAGCAGTAGTTGTATAGATCAGTAGATAGAGTTTGTTAGGTTGTTAGATGTCACTTTCATGGTGACGTCAGCTGAGATACTTCAGTGGTTTGGATTGTCTATAAATGTAACAGTACCCTGTACTGTTACATCTGATCGTTTTGAGTGAGTTCTTCTCCTCAATTCAATCCTTTCATCTTGTACAACCAACCTTGGGGCATCAGGCTGAGGGGGAGCTTAGTATTGTAAGCATGCTTGTAATCTTTTGATTTTCATTGTAATCATTCAACTTAATGAGAAAGCATGTGTTTATCAAACTATTCTCTTCTTTGATTATGTTTATAAAGTTTGTATTCATTTCCGCTGCACTTTACATTGTCTTATATCCATTGATCTGTCAAATTCTTACAAACAAGCATAATCATGACAGCCTCCGATCCTATCAGAATTCGTATACTATTTTTATTTGTTTTATTTTTCTTCTTATATAGATTTCAACCATTAAAGTAAGAGAAAAGTGGTGTGTTTTAGAATCTTTGCGTATCATGATGGCTCCAGCAATCGAAACGGCGATTAGGCAAACGTGTTTTGGACCATATGTAGACAATAGATGCACCATATGTGATAGCCTTCTTTTAATAGGCGTTGCACAACTACAAATATCGACTCCTTTTCCCCGTCTTGGTATTTCCTATAGATTAGGGGGGGACCTATTTGCATTCACCCCTAAACAGTTTTCTTTAATAACGGGGCTACATTTTGGCCACACCTCTTAGTCACCTATAGACCACCCGAACTCATTTAAGAACAGATTTTTTTGACCTGGATCAACTGTTAATTTTGGAAAAATAATGTCTTTATTCGAGAACCTTCGGGATTTTAACCCAGATGACGGGACGAGAATATGTCTCCTCATGCTTATCGGTCAAGGTTTTTTAGGTTGGCAAAAAACAAATGTCGTTGATAATATGCTCCTAGACCTTGTGGATAATCTAGAAGAATTCACACAATATCCATGGGGTAATAATTTTTGGGAAAGTACGTATAATGCCGTATACAATTTGCACAATCGGCAGGGAGACGCTAAAGGTTTTTCTTTGTCGGGATTTGTCTGACCCTTCAAGGTACCCGTTAATGTCAAATAGTACAGTTATTTAGAAAATTATATAAAATTTTAATAAATCCTCTTATGTAGATGTGGGTTTTGGAGATTTTTCCCCAATTTAAGCGATCAAGGGAATGGTTTGAAGGTGAGACGATTCCCCGATTTTTGGGATGGAAAGAAGGGAAGAAGTTTATGAGGGTAACTGTGGACGGCATGCTTCAACTTGCGGTAAAGGTAAAAAACCTTATCTTTAAATATAAGTAATTTATTAATTATATTTTTAGTGTATTGTAAAAAAATTTTAATGTTTTTTTTGTTTTAGCATTGCAGAAACGTGAATTTAAGCCGCCTTTGTTTATATTGCCCACTGAAAATGAGCTGCGAAGCATGTGGTATTTATCTAGTTCAGATTATTTAGACGCTGAACGCCGGATGTATGCCAATGCAATGCCGGGCAAGAATCCGGTTCCAATGGCCGCTGAAATCCCCATCCAAATGCCCACAAACTTCCCGGGTCCAATTCCACACAAAATGCAGTTTTCTCCCGTTGTCGACCCACAACAGTTGAGGTCTGTCATGAACACTTTGTTCGGTGACGATGGAGCGAATCAAGGTTTTAATCCATCATCGGATCGACAGGAAATACCGCAACAGAATTTTGTTCCAGACCCGTCCACATTTGGAGCAAATTACGAGAATGACATGATTTCAAAATTTAAATCATTATTGGATGAGAACAACCGGAAAATCAGAGTGATAATGTCAGAGGTAATGGAAGCATATCGTTCGACCCCAAAAGAACAACCTGTCAGGACTCCGGTGAACGTGCCAACGCCAAAAGAACAGTCGCACACTCAGAGTGATAATGTAACGTTCTTTGTCAAATATTTTTTTATAATAATAATATCTACTAATAACCCTTAATTTAACCGTCATGGTTTCTTGTAGGTTGTTGCTGATTCTTTTCTCAACTACGATAATGCCTACCACGTCTCTATGACCCCAATGATGCATGAAGATTTTGTAAGTTTTTACATTTTTAATATTTTTATATTTATTGGTTACCCGTGAAGCTACATTTATGAACTATTTATTCTTATATATAATCATTGTTGTAGAATGAGGATCCTGAAATGATCAAATTGAGACGATCCGAAAGACTTGTGAAGCCCGCTGCAGCTTTGTTATCCCCGTATGTTGCTTATAAAAGGATTAAAGATAAACAAGCCAAAAAGTTAAGTAATGAGGATAGACAAATTGCTTTTATCAAGCAGTGGTATTCAGGTAGTGGCAATAGACATCTTTCCCTAACAATGGGTGGATGTGTCGGTCCAGATTTTTGGGAGTCATTGCTAGGCGAGGACGGTAGTGGCTGGTTAAGCTCTGATGTAAGTAATGTTGTCTATAAATAAAAACTATAAAGAAATAAATTTATATTTTATTTGTATATTGTTTTCAAACTAACTTTAGAATATTTAACAACATATATTTGGGTGGATGATCCACTTGTATCATTCAAGAGATGCAAGTGCCCGCTGGAGTATTTTACCCCCTTATTTTCAGAGTTATTTTCAATCGCGGGACGTCGACCAGACGTTCAAGGGTTATTTCACCGGGGCGATTGAACCCTTTCCACCAATATATACCGTTGACGAGGTAATGTGAAACATTCAAATTGATTACTGGATACATGTATTTTGTATTGAATTAATATCTTGCGTCACAACTTATTATATAGGTGTACGTACCATTGTATATACAAGGCGTCCACTGGTTTTTAGGGGTTTTCAACCTTGTTGATTACACGCTAATGATATACGACAGGTATTAGCCAGATTTAATAGATTGGTACTCCGAAATACATGTTGCTAATTGTGTTACTTTGTTGGGGTTTTAGCCTTTCAAGCTTCAAATCTTTGGAAAAGGGAAGAGCAGAAGTGGTGTGTCACATAAATTTTATTTTTGACCATTGGCTACGGATCCATGGTTATAATTCCGACAAACTGTTGCCGTTACATTATATGTTGATACACGGAATGTCTGTTGACTGCGTCTACAAGAAGTCTGAAGTCAAAATTGGTCAACAGGGGGACAAAATGTAAATATTATGTAAAATAGAAGTCGGTTCGCTTATTAGTCATGTTGCATAGTGGTCCGCTTATTTGGTCTCAGCTGGTCCGCTTTTTAGTCAAGTTGTATCAGGTCCGCTCATATGGCATGTCATATGAGCGAACCAGGATGTCTATAAATAGTGTGGTCATCTAAGCGGACCATAGACGTGTGTTGGTGCTTGGAGCCGAAACTCTGTCAAAATATCTTCAGAAAGCTAATAAAAGCCAGGAAATTAATAGTACAAGTTGTTGTAACCTTGCATATTCTGATTCCGCCTTTATATGTGAGGATGAGCTACTCTGACTGACTTTTTGGGTCAAAGAACGGTCCAACAAGTGGTATCAGAGCTCAGGACGAGGAGTTCATACTACTACAGCTTATATCTGCAGAAATCTCTATCTTCTACTCATTTTTTCTCATACTTTTTCGGTTTTCAGTGGTTCCTACGGTTGAAATTGTCTGAAATTTAAGTATAACGTGTAAAACACACTAATAACAAACCCTAGAAAGTTTTAGAGTGAAATTCGGACTAAAAATGGTTAAAATCGGCTAAAAACAGTGGTTCACGTATTCGAACAAAGTGGTCCGCTTTTTCGTACATTAGTGATCAGGTTCGCTCGAAGTGCCTGTTTGGATCGCTTTTTCAGACACTTTTACATACTGGTTCGCTCGAACGGACACTTTCTGGTCCGCTCGAACGTACAATTCTGGTTCGCTCATACTGACATTGACTGGTCCGCTCGAACGGACATAGTTGGGTTCGCTTTTTAGTACAGTTTCTGTCTGGTCCGCTCGAACGGACATTGCTGGTTCGTTTATCTGAACTTGTTTGGTCCGCTTATCTGTCACAAGTACAGATTGGTCCGCTTTTGTGGTTCTGTTTTTCAAAAATCTCGAAAATTTTTCTAAGTGTTGGTTGATTTTGCAGGAACGATCAAAATGGATGATATTTTCATGAACCCTTTCAGCGACATGTATGCATTCACGGGTGGTTCGGGAAACAATGATACTTCTTCAAGCAATGTAGACAAAAGTCCACCTAAAGAAAGAAAGAAGGAAGCTTGGGAGTCCGAAAGCGCATTTGGAACATTCAACAAACCTCCTAAGCTGATGGCTATAGAAGATTACAGCACGTGGGCAACAAAGTTCGAAGACTGGTTGATGGCATTCGCTTTTCCCAGTTGGAAGAGTATGAAGAATGGTTACACTGAGGAAAAGGAGAATGGTGCAGCATTGAGATCGGCTGAAGAGATTGAGAATTTTGTGGCCGAGCAAAAGTGTGTGGCATTATTGTTTCAATCAGTGCGGGAAGACATCATTTCACTGATAGATTATTCCAATGCTAAAGATTTGTGGGATAAACTCGGAAAGAAGTGTCTTGGAAGCAAAGAGATTGTAAAGAATAAACGAAAGCTTCTTAGAAAAGAATTTGATCTTTTTGGTTGTCTAAAGAATGAATCGGTGTGTAAAATGATAGAGAGGTTCGGTCATCTGAAACTAGAATTAGCAAGACATGATATCAAGTTTTCTGATGAAGAACTAGTTGATAAATTGTTCGATTCATTACCAGATGAAGTTGATTGGAGATATTATGCACTTATGTTGAAGAACACTATTACTCCTAAAGATTTGACTCCAGATTTGGTGATTGAGAGACTTGAAAGTCACGAGCTGGAACTGAAGAAAACTTACAAAGTTAATCACTCGTCTTCTCAGCAGAATTTGGATCTTTATTATCCAAAAAGCATGATGCCAAAAGCTACTTCTCCAAAGACTGCATTTTCAGCTGAGAATGTATCTTCAGCAAATAAAGAAAGTCAAAGCAGTTCAAGCAGCGGAAGCCACAGTGGTTATCATAGTGGATCTACGTCTTCTGCAAACCGTTCTGATGTGAAGTTTTCTTGCAATATTGCGATAGATATGAAGAACGCACAGAATTTTGATGAGGAGTCGGCTAAGCAACAGATGGTCTTTTTGGCATCTGTGCTAGAGTCTTATGAAGGGTTGGTAGCTGGTAAGATCGGGAACACAAATCTGACGAAAGAAGATTACGATCAGATAGACCCCGAAGAAATGGAGCTGATCGACATTCGTTGGGCGATGGCAAGTGATGTTCGACGTGCTCAGCGTTTCATGGAAATTACCGGGAGAAAAACAATTGGTGGTCCGTCTACAAAGTTGGGGTTCGATAAATCAAAGGTGACGTGCTTTAAATGTAAGCAGAAGGGTCACTTCAAGCGTGAATGTAGAAACGCGTATGCTGATGAGTCAGAGAATCCGTTTAGAGACGATTATTACAAAAAGGCAATCTACCATCAAAATAAATCTGAGCCGCCCAAATTGAAGCAGTCTGAAGATAACAGAGACAAATCAAGGGCTCTGGCAGTGATTTACGACGATGAGGGGTACGATTGGAGTAAGGAAGTTTTACCAGAGGAAGATGCGGTGGGTTACGCATTCATGGCAAGAAATGATGAACCCATTCCGTGGAAAGATAATCGTACAGAGGAACAAAAGTATAAATACCGGAAGATGAATGCTGAAACCAAGATTATCAGACTTTCTGGTATCTATTTGGAAGCGAGAAGAGCAAATAGATGGGATCCAGATAGAGAGTGCTACCTTGATAGGTATGGCAACGTCGCAATTGATGACAAAACGCTAGATATTGAAGCCATCATCAAGGAGTACAAAGAAGAAGATGAATATTGGCAGCACAAGTGGTGGGGAACGCCAACTGAGAAGATGATTGAAGAAGAAAAGGAGAGAGAGAGAGAAAGGAGAAAGAACAGAAAGAGATGAAAGAAAAAGAAGAGATAGAGAAAGAAAAAAAGGTTGACACAGGCTTGATCGATACTACGCAGGAGTTGACGGTTGAGAACCTGGAAAAGATGGCTGACAAGGTGCTGGCTGCGAAAGCACTTGAGGTAGACCCTAATTCTGTTACTAAGTCTACGGGGCCAGTCAGTCAAAGTGTGTCAACAAATTCATCAGGTAACAAGTTTGATGGAAATGCTGACTGCAAAAATTGCACTAAACAATGCAATTTTTGTAGCACTGTCACATACCTTAACAATGAAAAAATCAAGAATCTGACAACGAAAGTTAAAAATGTTGAGGATCAGATTCTCAATCATGACACAAATGTAAAAGTTTCAACTGAACGAATCAATGAATTAACTACTGAATGTGAAAAAGTTAAAACTGAAAATGAAAAGTTAATTCTGGAAAACCGTCAGATTTCAGAAAAGTTTGAAAAACTTAAAACTGTTGTGAAAGACAGTGATGATCGAAATGGCAAACGTTTAAAGAAAATGAACATCTGAGAGCTGTTATGAGATTAAAAGAAGAGTCAATTAACAACCAATTGGATGAAATTGCTAAACTGAAACTTAAAGTTCAAGAAGTTGAAATTGAAAACGAAAGAATTCAATTGAAGTTAAACAGCTATAGTTCAGCAAGCTTTATTTTGCAGCATATTGTTCCCAAACCTATAGGGAAAAACAAAGCTGGCGAGGATGTGTTTTCTGATGGCACAGGTGTAGGATATCACAAAGTTCCACCGCCAATTTTAGACAATTACACGAAAAAGCAGTCTAGTTTGGTGGAAATTGAGGAAGAAATTGATGTTAAACTTCTTGAAAACATTGATGTCACGTTCACGTCTTCCAATGACGAGGGTGTCCAAAATGATGTGGTGAAGAGTGTGGTAGACAAAGTGCTTAAACCAGATTGTGACACTTCTGAGGAGGATGGGTGTTTCTTGGATAAATACATTCCGAAACAAAAGTCCAAGAACAACTTAGATGAAGAATCAAACCTTGTCATGTACAAGATGATGGGTTCGGATAAGTTGTTTTCGGATTCAGAGTTTCCGATTGAGAATGTTAACATGAACAAATTGACAAATGTTTTCAAACTTGTTGAAGTCAAGTTGTCAGCAGTGAACAATTTGAATCGAAAGAAAGACAGGGTTTACAACAAGAAAACTGGTTATCCACCGCGTTTTTACAATAGCAACAGAAATAACTGGTCGGGTGGTTATCAGGGGGGTAAACCGTATCAGAAAAAGAATGTTTCACACAAGAGGTTTGTTGAAAAGAAAAAGTTTGTGAACAGTTCAAGTTCACTTGCTGATGAAGAAAATGAAATTTTTTCAAAATCGAACAAAGAATTTTTTGAGAAGAGAGCTTCACAGGCTCAGTCTGAAGGCACGAGCCGGGTAGTTGATACTCGTACTTGTTTTAGATGTGAACAGGTTGGTCATATTGCACGAAAGTGTACATATGTGAAGCCTAAGACTGAAGCTGTGAAGGTTCAACAAAAGAAGGTTGATGTAAAGGGTAAAGCACCGATGTATGTTGAGAAGAAAGTTGTTGAGAAGAAAAATGTTAAAATTGACAACTTAAAAGTAAAAACTGAACCCGTAGAAAAGTCGGTAACTAAAAATGATAAATTTTACAAAAGGGTTGCAGTAACTCAACAGGTGTGGAAACCAAAAATTGAATCAAAAGTTGAGAAGATAGTCTCAAATTCTGAAGAGAAAAAGGCTGAAGAGCCAATTATTGTTGATTATGATGCAAATTTTCCGCCTCTCAAGGCTGAAAATTTCAAAATTCAAATTGCAAGAGTCAAGGTTGCACCTAAGGCTGATGAGACCTGGGTGGACTCCATGTTTGACTAAACAGTTTGAATTGTCGGAGCTTCCTGGTTCGTGAAGCATGAATTGGCATCTTTCTTGAAGTTGTTTAAATGATGATTTGTTATGTGCAGGATCTTCCAAAACTGGTATCCAGGTGGATAATGGATAGTGGAGCATCAAGGCATATGACAGGGAATACCGCATTGCTGTATGATGTGAATAACATTAACGGTGGTTATGTGGGTTTTGCGGGTAATCAAGGAGGAAGGATCATAGGTGAAGGAACGTTATCGAATGGCATCGTAACATTTGAGAGAGTTAACTACATCGCTGAGCTGGAGAACAACCTGCTGAGTATCTCCTAGATCTGTGACAGGATGTATACTACTCATTTCACCGACAAAGAATGTTTGATCTTGAAACCGGGATTTGTGATACCTGAAGAGTGGATCATCATGAGGGCACCAAGAGTCAACGATCTGTATGTGTTGGACATGAGCGTCGCTACTACAACCACGGGTCAGGCTCACTGTTTTGTGTCCAGAGCAACGGAGAAAGAGTCAAGGTTATGGCACCGAAAGATGGGACATATTCACCTAAGGAAAATGAATCACTTAGTGCATAACTACTTGGTCACTGGAGTGAATATTAAAGGTTTTCATCTGGAAGGGGAGTGCATAAGTTGTGTCAAAGGCAAACAGAAGAAAAAGTCACACCCTACAAAGCAAGTCAATTCAGTTTCAAGACCTTTGGAACGACTTCACATGGATTTGTTTGGTCCAGTGAATGTCAAGAGTATAACAGGAGATTCCTACTGTTTGGTCGTGACTGATGATTATTCCAGATTTTCTTGGGTGATGTTTTTGAAATCAAAAGATGAGACTTTTGATAGTTTGATGTCGTTGTTTAAGAAAATTGAGAATCTGTACCAGAGGTCGATCTGTAGAATTCGCAGTGATAATGGTACTGAGTTCAAAAACAGTAAGATGGAAGAATTTTGTGACGAAAGAGGTATACTGCATGAGTTTAGTGCTCCGTACACTCCGCAGCAGAATGGAGTTGCAGAACGCAAAAACCGGACGCTAATCGAGACAGCCAGAATGATGCTTGCAGATTCTAAATTACCAATAAATTTCCGGGCTGAAGCTGTTTCTACTGCATGCTATACTCTCAACAGAGTTCTTACTGTAAAGAAGTTCAACAAGACGTGTTTTGAGCTACTCAATAAACGCAAGCCGAATTTGAAGTATCTTGAACCGTTTGGGTCACCCTGTACGGTGATAGAGCCTAATGGCAAGTTGGGTTCAAAGAACATTGAGGGAATCTTTGTTGGATATTCAAGTCCTACACGGCGTGTCTTTATTCCAAGCGAGAAGCGGATTATTGATGCAGCGAATGTTGAATGTCAAGGTTACACTATGCCGCCACAGAATCCTGGTGATTCATGGCGTTATCATTATGACAAACTTTGGGATTCCTTTGACATGAGAGAAGAATTAGAGGAAGAAGAAGATTTCTTTGATGAGCTGGATATTTTGCGAGAGTATGAATCGACGCTCAGGTTCCCAGCAGAGTATTCTAGACGACCTAGGGAGACTTCAAATGACGATGAAGCAGGTCCTAGTAATGCTGGTGAGCATGATGATGAAGTTGCTCCTGGAAATCAGTCGGAGGTGAATGATGATCAAGAAGCTGAAAATATGCCAGTTTTTGACCATGGTGACTCAGACCTTGAGGGGGAGCAGATCCAGTTGTCAAGTCAAACAAATCAAGTTGGTGAACAAGATGCAGAGCAAAATGTTACTAATCTGGAGGGAAATGTAGAAGTTCCAAGCGAAGTGATGCCGCGAACTCTTTCTTATCATCCAGAGGAGTTGATTATAGGAGAATTGCAATCGGGCGTTCACACGAGACGTCAAATTGACCAGGGCTTAACATGTTTTTATTCTACAGTAGCACCTTTACAAACTGAATTTTCATTAAGTTGTTTTATCTCGCAGGTCGAACCAAGAACTTACAAAGAGGCGCTTACTGAAGACTCTTGGGTCATAGCGATGCAAGAAGAGTTAAGTCAGTTTGAAAAGTTGGTAGTATGGAAGTTAGTTGATTTGCCGGATGGTCAAAGGAAAATCAATACAAAATGGGTTTTCAAATGTAAGAGGGACAATAGAGGAGTGGTTGTAAGGAACAAAGCTCGACTCGTTGTTCAGGGTTTTAGTCAACAGGAGGGGATTGATTTTACCGAAGTCTATGCTCCTGTCGCACGACTAGAGGCTATCAGAATTTTCCTAGCATTTGCGTCTTGGAAGAATTTCAAAGTATATCAGTTAGATGTTAAATCAGCGTTTCTTTATGGGAAGGTCAAAGAGGAGGTCTATGTTGGTCAGCCGCCGGGCTTTACTGACCCAGTCCACAAGAACAAAGTTTATTTGCTGGATAAAGCGTTGTATGGTCTATATCAGGCGCCGAGGGCCTGGTACGAGACTTTGTCTCAACACTTACTCGCTAACCAGTTTATACGTGGAAAAGTGGATGCCACTCTCTTCACTAAAGTCGTTGATGGTCATCTTCTGATAGTACAAATTTATGTGGACGATATAATTTTTGGGTCAACAAATGAGAAATTATGCAAAGATTTCGAACAGGTGATGAAGCAAAAATTCGAAATGTCATCAATGGGGGAGATGAAATTCTTTCTGGGTTTACAAGTTGAACAACTTCCTGAGGGAATTTTCATTCATCAAACGAAGTACGTGCATGATATTCTAGAGAAATTTGGAATGTCAAGTTCTACTCCAGCTGCTACCCCACTTGCGACTAATCATGGGATTCACCCAGATCTCACCGGAGACAGGGCTGATGAAACGTTCTACCGTTCCATGATAGGTTCTTTGATGTATCTGACTGCTTCACGTCCTGACATCATGTACCCAACGTGCCTCGCAGCAAGATTTCAGTCTAACCCGAGAGCATCGCACATGATTATTGTCAAGAGGATATTACGTTACCTGAAAGGTACTCCATCATTGGGGTTATGGTATCCTAGAAAAGGCGATTTTACGCTCGAAGGGTATTCCGATTCGGATTTCGGATGCTGCAAAGTCAACGCGAAATCAACAACTGCAGGATGCCAGTTCTTTGGTCCGAGATTGGTTACCTGGCAGTGTAAGAAACAAACATCTGTGGCGCTATCTACATGTGAAGCGGAGTATGTTTCTGCTAGCAGTTACTGCTCTCAGATCCTGTGGATACAGCAACAGATGCGCGACTACGGTTTGCAGTTTCTTAACACACCTCTGTTTGTTGATAATGAGGCCGCAATTAATATAACTAAAAATCCAGTACATCACGCTAAAACTAAACATATCGAAATTCGTCATCACTTTATTCGCGATTGCTTTGAGAAAAAGGTGATACGAATTGAGAAAATCCACACTGACGAACAAAAAGCTGATTTGCATACCAAAGCTTTTGATAAAAATCGGTTTCAATATTTGTTAAAACTTAATGGTATGAAATTGCTTTCGGTGTCGGATGGGGTTGTGAGCGTTGATGAGGGTACTGTTGCGGATGAAGATGAGAAACAATCTGCGATGGTTTGTCGGTTTTTTACGTGTTTTGGTATTTAGGGGGAGATAGATAGTTGTACATAGTTTATTTTCAGAAAAATACAAAAACAGTAAAAAATGCAAAAATCCAAAAACATGATAAAATTGAAAAAGAGCTTGTGTTTATAGGGAAAATGATTGTACATCGGCTAGACAATTACAGTATGCTAAGATTTGGAAAGTCAAAATGAGTTAAACAGTCTCACTAATGATGTGTCGATAGGTTTTCGTACATTTAGTAGATTTATTCGCGATATAAACCTAAAAATTTCAAACTTGCGAAATTCGTGGGGAACACTACTTGGATATATAGGTAACCCCTGAAATCTCGTTTGAAAGGTCTCGTATTCTGATATACTAGGTGTTTGTACTCTATGATGTCTGGGGTATTATTCCGGGACTTCTGCTGAACGGTAGTTCTGACCTAGTCCTTGGCTAATACTTTATCCAAAATGCTTGAAATATAGCATAAAGCCCTCAGCTGATTAGACAATAAAATTGATAATCATCTGTTGTAGCTGAAAAGATCCTCTAAAGGGGACACACTGCTAAGTCAAAGCTGATATCTCTCTGCTGAACGGAAGTTCTGACCTGAGATCCCTCAGTTCTCGCATTTAACCCCTAATTTATGTACAAACATCATTGTAGTGTGGATACCTGTAAGACTGAATATTGAGATTCTGGATACGGGAGTATATTCAAGAGGTGGGACACATGAATTGATCTAAGTTCTTAAAACACTTAAATGGTATCTTGAATAGATTGAAGTTTGTGTGAGAATTTAAAATGGATCAGTATATCGACAATCGAGGTGAATTGTTTAAGTCTAAGTATGAAATGTAGCTTAACGGTACTTGTAATCTGTCTAAAAAGCTGATATGATTCCCTGACACGCTCG
Source organism: Helianthus annuus (assembly GCF_002127325.2). NCBI lineage: Eukaryota > Viridiplantae > Streptophyta > Magnoliopsida > Asterales > Asteraceae > Helianthus > Helianthus annuus. The sequence continues at coordinate 12,946,969 of NC_035448.2, read as the reverse complement.
CAAAAAATAAACCTGTAAATAGTTTACTTTCTGCAATTTAAGTTTTCTGTATTTCATTTCTTAGTTTAGATCACATTAAAAATCCAAAAAGATTTTACATTTCTGTTTTATTTTAGACAAACCAGAGTGGAAAGTTGATTGTCGGATTCTAGAAAGATAAAGCAGATGCAGGAGTTTATGAGCTGAAGAATGAGGAGAGCTTACATTGTTGGAAGATTGAGTGTTTTCAAAGTCACAAACAAGTTCATTAACTTGATACTTGTTATTTAAAAAAAAAATTTTGAAAATGATTTTACTAAATCAGTTTGATTCGTCAATAAGATCAACCAGGGTCATTAAATTGAACTTGGTAGATTAATCAGGTGATCAGGGTCATTAACTTGAACCTGAATACTTAAGTGGATGTTTATAACTGATTGAGTGTGAGTTTTATTGTTAGAAGAGATAGATTGTAACGTTATTGGTTGAGTAACAGGTTTGGAGACTTCATTATTCTCACGGAAGCAAATTGTCAAAGCTTGAACCAGATACCTCAGATCCCAGCATGCTGAGAGGGGGAGTCTGTGAAAGGGGGAGTCTGGATCAATAGCTAATGGGAAGCTTGAAGTTAGAGCTTGGAGACAATCCTGAAACCTGTGAAGAATGCTTGTGAGAATAGACAGAGTTGAGAAAAAGTCTAAGACTGAAGACTATGGAACTGAAGACTGATAAAGACTACGTCAACATCCAAGGGGGAGTCTGTTGATACACGGAATGTCTGTTGACTGCGTCTACAAGAAGTCTGAAGTCAAAATTGGTCAACAGGGGGACAAAATGTAAATATTATGTAAAATAGAAGTCGGTTCGCTTATTAGTCATGTTGCATAGTGGTCCGCTTATTTGGTCTTAGCTGGTCCGCTTTTTAGTCAAGTTGTATCAGGTCCGCTCATATGGCATGTCATATGAGCGAACCAGGATGTCTATAAATAGTGTGGTCATCTGAGCGGACCATAGACGTGTGTTGGTGCTTGGAGCCGAAACTCTGTCAAAATATCTTCAGAAAGCTAATAAAAGCCAGGAAATTAATAGTACAAGCTGTTGTAACCTTGCATATTCTGATTCCGCCTTTATATGTGAGGATGAGCTACTCTGACTGACTTTTCGGGTCAAAGAACGGTCCAACATTATCCCTTCCACGTTATTTATGCAAGTGACGCTCCTCAGCAGTTCGGAGCTTTGGGAGACTGTGGAGTTTGGGTTTGCATATATCTAGACAGGTTGATAAATAAAAAACCGTTGAACGATGGTGAAGATACTGAGGCAACTGCGTACCGAATGAGACGTCAACTAGCTTTACTTTTTTACGATTCCTTGTTACCTGATACTGCTAGTGACAACGTGTTAGATGACGAAGCCGTATTTGTGAGATAATTGTACGACTGTTAATGTCATATATAAATCGTTAAAAATTATTTTATTTTATTTTCATTTGGTTTAAAAAATTAAATACATTTGTACTCCTCTCTATGTGTATATATATGTGTGTTCCACCATTATACAAAAACACATTTTAAGATAATAGCAATGACAAGCATTTCTCTTTCCGTACAAAACACAGTTTGGATCAATCAATAGGATCGGGTTGACCATTGGTCTCCAAATGTTCTTGAATTTTACTACGATGGCGATACTCCTACTTGCTATTCTTCATACATGGGGATAACACCACTAGGAAAAGACTGGTGGGGGGTACTACTTGGATTTAGTGGAGCTGGTTTTATTCAACAAACGGTACCTTAATAAGAAATAATTTCGTAATAATAATTAGTTTAATAATTTTTTTAATAAATAAATTACCCTTATTTTATAGCACGTGAAAGCATGGTGTAACCAACTCATGTATCAACAAGAGATTGAAATAAATGGAAGTACGGTGTTGTCAAACGATTATTGTTGGACAATTCTACCGCCAAATTTTATCAACATGTTAAACGAACAAGATTTGCTGCAAACAGATACGCAGATGGTTCTACAGCTACATATCCTCCATTCTGGGAAATTGATACAGTAGGCTTAATCATTTTTTTTTATTTTTTTTATTCAATTTTAAATGAGATTTATATTTACGGTTGTTTTACCGGTAAACATGTCTACCATATATATACCGATGCACGAGTCCCATTCTTACTCCACACCTATTTAAACAAATCTTTGTCCACTACTAAACTGGTATCCCCTTTTTTTCCTCATGGCGAATCAAGAACACAACATTCACTTACACATTCATATCAACATCAACATTTCCCAAACGCCTAACCACCCAAACCCACCCTCAGATAACCCCAAACCAAACAATTCCCAAACCCCTAAAAACCTAAACCCGGTGCAACAGCCAACATGTGAGACACCCATGAACGACAATCTCCTTGTGCCGTTACCTAACACCCATGAACGACAACGTCCATTGGACCAGATTATTCCACAAGAATGTTTGACGGTTACTACTGACGAAGACTCTGACGAGGAATTGGATTTCGAAAGATATTACGATGAAGTGCGTTTTGAAGCTTATCGTGCAGAAATGGAAGAAGGATTAGAGTATGATTCTGAAGCGGAAGACCATGCCGACTAGCTTAGTTCAGTTTTATAAACGTTGGGGTTTTTTATGGAATAAGAGCTTAAACGTGTTTGATGTAATGTACTTTTTTGTTAAGATATATTTTTTTTAATTTACAACATTGATTTACAACCTAAGATTATACATTTTTTGCAGGTTTACATTCCTATACCGGACAAGGAACAAAATTGGTTGCTTTTTAAAATAAATATAAAGTCACTAGAATTAAATGTTTTTTTTTGCCAATACTTGAGACACGATTAATTGCAGAGATTCATTTTGCGTACACAGAAGAGTACATTAAATTGTGCTGGAATTTGAGTCTCTATTCTTGTGGTTCTGGGACGTATATCGTACTGGCAACACTCAGAAATATATGAGACGGGTGCCATGCAAATCGTAGGGGATGTCGTGTGGCCTGATCACACAGATCGTATTGGCAGAAATTCAGGAGTCATCATATGTATGCTAATGGAAAAACTTGTTCGCGAACGTTCGTTAACATGGAACGAAGGAAATCTTTAGGATGCTTGTTTTAGATATAGACGATACATCGTAGATGAACTCTACGTCGGGCGCTTCACACTTGTTAATGTTTAATGGTTCTATGTATGCATGTAATATAAAAAAAATAATAGAAGATTGAAATGAAATGATTTTCAATATTAACTATTTGCAAGTAAATAGATTTACTATGTTATTTGAGAAATTACAATACACAAAAAACAATTTATAATATTAAAAGTCTCCCAAGTTATAAGATGGAAACATATAATTAGACGGAGATTGGGTAAGATGATCAGGATCATCGGTTTCTTTCCCTTTCCCTTTGTCTGGGCCTTTGCGAATACGAATTTCTGACGGCATGGGCTGCCGAAAGACATCCCGATGATGACCGTATGAGCTACACTGGGTACAATACAGGGGAGTAGGTTCTTCCCCGCGGGACAAAATCCGGTGGTTTTCTCGAGGGCGACCGGCCTGTCGCTTTGTCATATGCGGTGATTGAAGATTGATAAGGTCTTCTGGAGTCTCCTATTCAGACCTATGAGGAAGAGGATTAATCGCTTCTTCATAAGTTTTTTTATGATTGGTGAGTTGACTCAAGCTCCGTTTCTACCGGTTTGAAGGCATTGAGTGTAAAAGAGTTGAAAGAAAGTTGGAAATCCTCCTTTTAATCTCTTACACCATGAAAATGTTTAGATCTGTGATAGATCTTAGCTTATTTATGTGGAAATCGGTTAGATCTAAGCTATTCATAGTGGAATGAGGCCAAAACATGATGTTCTTGAAGAACACCATGATGACATCATCCTAGAATGCTTAGATCTTGATGATTTCACGGTTAGAAATCAAGATCTGAAAGATAGAAAGGTGTAGGAGCATGTTTTGATCAAGAAAGTACAAGATTTAGGATGAAAACTTACCGGAATCGGATGAAATCTGAGAAAGGAAGGGGAGCACGAGCTGGTCGGTCAGAGGGTTTCCAAAAGTGGAAAGAATGACAATGGCAACCCTATTTATAGGCTCCAAAAGAGGAAAGGGTTGGCCGATCGGCCAGGCATCCCGATCGGACAGCCTGCTCGATCGGACAGTCCGTCCGATCGGCTAGGCTGTTCGATCGGCTGACAGCCTGATCCATCAACAGCCTGGTTCGAGTGTTCGGTGCGACGATTTCTGATATTTCGATTTCGATTGGAGACGATACGAGTACGATAGAGTTTTCCTATTCAGATTACTTTTAATCCCAACCACTATATCTACATACAAGCATCTACATTCCATACTATCCTTACGTTACCATTCGTCATAATTCAATTTCGATTGCATTCGATTTGAGATTCGAGTTTTGATTGATTCGACTGATCACCACACAAAACATAAAATAAACATGCACAGGTAACACATAAGGCACACACACAAGTAATATAACACCAAATTCGCATAGTTCGAGTCTCGAGTTCGATTGATGATTTGATTAGCTTGATTATTGATTGATTAACTTTATCGCATTGTTACTTCCTACTGTTCACAGTAGTAAATCGGTTCGCGTCGATTAAACATTCGATTACTTCGATTTCTTAGATTATCAACACTTACTCCACATAATACAATTAAAACATAAGATAGACTAATTATAGTCAAAGAAGTCAAAGTTGGCTTGGACTTTGACTTTGACTTTGACAATCGAAAACACGGGGTGTTACAGCCTCCCCTTGATTAGGGAATTTCGTCCCGAAATTAGGCTCGAAGCTGCACATCACCGTGAATGATTTTACCAATTTCTCGCTTTAGATCTCCATTCAAACAACTGCGGGTACTTAGCCTTCATGTCGCTTTCGAGTTCCCAAGTGAACTATGCGCCTCGTTTGCCTTCCCATCGGACTTTCACGATAGGGATGCGCGAGCGTCTGAGTTGCTTGGTTTGGCGATCCATGATCTCGACAGGCTTTTCCATGAAGTGTAGCGTTTCGTTGACCTGAAGATCGTCGAGAGGTACAATCAGATCATGATCAGCTAGGCATTTTCGGAGGTTTGACACATGGAAAGTCGGGTGGACGTTACTAAGTTCCTCCGATAGTTCGAGTTTGTAGGCGACCTTGCCGATCCATTCCAGAATCTTAAAAGGTCCAACAAAGCGCTAGTTTTCCTTTCTTGCCGAATCTGACCACACCCTTCCAAGGTGATACCTTTAGGAGTACGTAGTCGCCAACGTCAAATTCAAGGGGCTTGCGTCTTCTATCGGCGTAACTTTTCTGTCTATTACGCGTAGTACCTGCACTTAGTCTTTTTGGGAAAATACGTCAGTTTTCACTGGTAAATACAATTTAACTGACTCATTTTGAAAATGTTTTAGAAAATTGATTTGAGTGCAAACGGCACAAAACTTTTTATAACTTGGGATAATTATTTGAATATAATACTTGTAAAGAATTACATGTCTGTTATGCGTTCAGTTGCTCGGTTCATGCCAGGTTAAAGACTAATAGACACACCACAGGTATAATGCCCACAAGGTTATTCCTTTAAGTGGGATACCAGTTTTTACATATGCAGGTGTCAGGTGTACCCTACACCCCGTGCTTAGGTCGTGGCCATTTCATGAATGATGCCAAGGATATCCGGGACATGGTCATTAAACTCCCAAATGCGTAAAACAAACAAAACAAATTTTAAACGGGTCATCTTGCTAATACTTAACCATCAATCGATTAAGGTCAAATGCCCGACCAAGCGGTATTTTATATACCGTACCCCAAGCCCGTATAAAGAAAATAAGTTAAAAGTATTTACCTGAGCAAATTTATACAATTTATCCCAGCCGGATACCACCAAGCAAGTACATATAGCTTTTACTGGGCTCCTAAATCTGGAACGAAGGTTTTTAATAACCTATTAGATTCCTAACGGGTCTTTAATTAAGCCTAAGCTTAGACCGATTAGTTTTAAAGGAGGATACGGTTCAAAACGCATGATTAAGCGAGAACCGGATTAGAATGTGGTTTAGACCCGACAAGCTTGAATACTTGTGTAATAAGGGTAAACTAAACATATTCTGGATTTTGAGATAAAAATGATAAGGTTTGACCCGTTTCGGCTAGTTTATGCAAACTAGTTACATAAGCCGATCCAAACGCGAAAAGCGCGTAACGGGTAACCAAAAGAGTCATGAACAGGTTTCCTAAGTTAATATGCCTTGAATATGTTGTGATATCAGTAGGATACCTTCCATTATGCCCAAAACGAATTTAAAACCAATTTTGCCCCGTAGGGTATTTTGGTCATTTTAAAGGTTATAAGAGAGATTAAATATTATTCTGAGTTACAGGTCTGATTTAATCAGTAAATATACTTAATTTAATAAGTTATAACAGTAGGGTATCATATATATGTGAAATTTATTAATTATAACCATATTATGCACCATAGGGGCATTTTGGTAATTTCTCCTAGGCTTAAAAGGTCAAAACTGAAAACCTGAGTTTAAAACTTTTCCTTACTGTTAAAGTATAAAAATTTACTGAATATATCAGTAGGCATCAACCCTTATATGTTTAAAATAGTTTTGATACATACTATGCGTTAAAAACGCTTAAAAAGACGATTTGGAGCCATTTCCGGGTTTTCAAAGGAAAGCTGATGTTTTTATTATTCCAGAAGGCTCAAAATATTTTATTTATCATATTAGATCAGTAGAAAAAGGTTTGACATCAAAAGGATTTGTAAAACTCATTTTATAGCCCAAAAGGGCAAAACCGACAACTACCGAATCAAGCTTAGAACCCTATGTTATGCTCAGCCAAAAAAATAAATAAAAATCTTTAAAAATCCCAAAATATTATTTTATATCAGTGGGTAAAAAGTTTGGTATTAAAAATTGGGTTTAGATAGGCTATACGCTAATTATGTCGCTTAATTGACAAAAAGCTTTCTAATTACGCTATTGAGCATAACTCTTAATCTAGACCTCAAACTGATGTCAAGTTTTAAGGACAAGTTTATAAATCATTAATAAGGATTATTGTCCTCTCACATTTTCAAATTTCTCATTTTAGGGTCAAAAGGCATAACGGTCAACATTTAGGCATTTAACGGAAACATGCATGAACTAGGATTTCTATGGAACCAAGTTGCATAACCTTGGAGGGTTATACTAACTTATAATATGGTCCTAATGGAATCCTAAGGCATATCTAAATTAATCTAAATCGGGTCAGAACTGAAAGTCAAAGCAAAAGCCAACTTTTTGCGACTTTCGGTTCCGAACCGAGCCTATACTTAGAATTGTCGGGTTGAATCATGCTTAGGCATGTTCAACTAATATTTACCAAGTTATTTAAGTGATAAAACTGATTTTATGGCCTTTACATTACTAGATGTGAATTTATTCAAAAATAACCCGTTTGACTACCATTTGACCCGACAATTTAACTAAGTAAATGTGGTAATTAGGAGGTGCCCTTTTGAGGGTTAAACACCTACCTAATTACGGTCACGTAGCCATGTTCGTTGCGAACAATGGCTTAACCGTTTTAAAAGTCACAGCGTTTATCGAAAACGTTTGACTTTCGGTTATAACCGCTAAAAATTAAACTAAGCATGAAAGGACACTTACAAAGGGTCCAAGCAAGGAGGTTTGATCCCAAATTCTCAGGTATGAAGAGCAAGGTCTTCAACTTAGAGAATTTAGAATCAAGGTGTGAATGAAATCCAAGATCAAATGGGTTTATATAGGATTTCAAGAATCGTTAGGATCGTTTCTCGTAACCCGTGCTTCAATCTTGGCCCTCCATGTGTGCCCAAGGTTTCTAAATACAATGGGTGTTGAAAACCAGCTCATGGTATTGAGAATTTTACCTAAAAGCCCTTGAAAAATGACAAAAATGCTGAAAATATGAATCTGACCAGACCTGGGCGTAGGCTACGCTGCAGGGGGCGTAGCCTACGGCCTGCACAGCTCAAACAAACTTTCAAAAGTGTAGTTTTGGTCCCTGCTTGCATAATAATGTGTTTCTGACACATCTAAGGCATGTTAACCTCATTTCAAGGCTCTAACATGATGCCTAAATATAGGGGACATGAAACATACTCAAAAACATGTCGGATCTCGGTTCGTTTGGCCGTACGGTCACGTTGTTCTTCTAATTACGACGAAACACGGACGGACGCGAAAAACGATCAAAACTACGCGACGAATGGAATTTTATCAATCCAAACACTAAAATAAAATAGCTTAATGCTTACATAAATTTATGGGTGTCCGGATATATTTAGAATGCAAGATATGCGCGAAAATGCAAACTTGTGCACTTTTTGACACTTTTAGTCCCTGCATGACTTAAAAGTTTATTTTTGCGCACCAAACACCTCCAAGCCTATATCTAAGCTATATAAAGAATAAATAGGGTATGATTAACTCATGGACATATCCCGGAAGGTCCGTTACCATACGAATCAACCTACTTTTGCAGTTTGACGCAACTAGTCCTTTAATTGCGCAAAGTAGCGTGGAATGTCGTTTAATGACATCCAAGCCTTCCATGGACCATAATAGGCATTCCCATGCATATATTTAAATATTACTACGCTCCCGTTCACTTAAATGGTCACTGAAAGGCGTAGATTCAAAAGTTGACGCTTTAGGTCCCTCTATTGCGCAAATTTGCGCATCTCATCATTTAATAGCATTGAAGCCTCATCTAATCCATATTAGGCATTCTTGAAAGTATTATTAAACATCACGATGCTTCGGGTTCACTAAAAGGTCATTCAGAGGTATAGTTAAACATATTGACACTTTTAGTCCCTCTAACTTGCAAAGTTGCGCGTAACTTTACTTATAGGCATAAAAACCTTAGACGGCCATTATTTGGCATTCCCGAGAGTATAATTAAATACTATAAAGCTCCCGGTTTGTTAAAAGGTCACTCAGAGGTAAGAATTAATATGTTGACGCTTTTAACCCTTTATTGCGCAAACTTCCAATTAATTACGCAAACGGCTACACTTAATCATCAAGTGGCTCATTTGTGAATATAATCATCGTGAGAGGTTATTTAGAAACTTATTTTAGGTATGCTGTAGGACCGGTTTTCACACCGTTCGATTGCGTAACGAACGTTTCACGTGCGGAATCTGTGAACGAACGTGACCGAACACACGATAACGTACTAATAATGTGATTCCATTGCTGAATTTGACAAGATCGATACAAGAATCACGTATCTACAACTTTCTCTCTCTACTTTCTCTCTCTAGAAAGTCTTCTCCAAGTCTTCTCCAACTATCTCTCTAAAACTCTTCCAAAAGTCTCTACCAAAGTCTAACTAAAATCATGACATATCTCCTATTTATATGGTCAAGGCAACTTAGTGAAAGTTCACACTAATTACAAGTTTGCCACCTTGCCATTTCTAACTAAATATGACAATATGAACTTGATTTCTTCTCGGCTTTTCACTATGACTCGGATTAACCGGATTGACGAAGGCGATAGACAAAATATGCATCAACAATCTCCCCCTTGGATATTGCCGTAGTCAATCTCGTAGTGAAACTCGTAACAACTTGTCTTTCTCTCTCTCTAAGACTCGAACAAAGATGTAGACGACAGACAACTGCACTAACAAACTCCCCCTTGGATGTTGACGGAATCTTTAGTGAGAGTCTTCAATCATTCACAGCACCTCAATCTTGTTCGATCTTCTTCAGGAACTCAACCTGGAATCATATGCCTGGATCTTTCTCTGGCTCTAACTTTCATCAGACTCCCCCTATCATCGTGCTGGGATCTCTGTCTGGAAATCGTTATCACCATTGAAATCAACTCCTGGCTTTCTCTGTTTAAGCTCTTCTCTGGTTCTGATGAGTCTCCTGGCTATCCGTAACAACAGGATCAGAAACCTGCAATACTCAAATACACTATCACAAAACAACACAATTTGTAATTCAACTTAATGAATTAACTAATCGTATAAGAAAAACTATGAAGATCAAATTGTAGGTTACCATTCAACTTAGTCATCAAGTTAATGAACCAATTTTGCATTTCAAATCTTCACAAGTTAATGTACGTTATCGTGTTTTCACACCGTTCGATTGCGTAACGAACGTTTCACGTGCGGAATCCGTGAACGAACGTGACCGAACACACGATAACGTACTAATAATGTGATTCCATTGCTGAATTTGACAAGATCGATACAAGAATCACGTATCTACAACTTTCTCTCTCTACTTTCTCTCTCTAGAAAGTCTTCTCCAAGTCTTCTCCAACTATCTCTCTAAAACTCTTCCAAAAGTCTCTACCAAAGTCTAACTAAAATCATGACATATCTCCTATTTATATGGTCAAGGCAACTTAGTGAAAGTTCACACTAATTACAAGTTTGCCACCTTGCCATTTCTAACTAAATATGACAATATGCACTTGATTTCTTCTCGGCTTTTCACTATGACTCGGATTAACCGGATTGACGAAGGCGATAGACAAAATATGCATCAACAATCTCCCCCTTGGATATTGCCGTAGTCAATCTCGTAGTGAAACTCGTAACAACTTGTCTTTCTCTCTCTCTAAGACTCGAACAAAGATGTAGACGACAGACAACTGCACTAACAAACTCCCCCTTGGATGTTGACGGAATCTTTAGTGAGAGTCTTCAATCATTCACAGCACCTCAATCTTGTTCGATCTTCTTCAGGAACTCAACCTGGAATCATATGCCTGGATCTTTCTCTGGCTCTAACTTTCATCAGACTCCCCCTATCATCGTGCTGGGATCTCTGTCTGGAAATCGTTATCACCATTGAAATCAACTCCTGGCTTTCTCTGTTTAAGCTCTTCTCTGGTTCTGATGAGTCTCCTGGCTATCCGTAACAACAGGATCAGAAACCTGCAATACTCAAATACACTATCACAAAACAACACAATTTGTAATTCAACTTAACAAATTAACTAATCGTATAAGAAAAAATATGAAGATCAAATTGTAGGTTACCATTCAACTTAGTCATCAAGTTAATGAACCAATTTTGCATTTCAAATCTTCACAATTTTACACACTCTCCCAAACCACAAGTTCAACATGTTTAGCACTTGAAATGTCGAAAATCAGTTCTTCACACTCTGTTGTCGAAAATCTTTTTGTAATTTTCGAATATCAAACAAAAATACAATATTTTTGGATTTTTGAATTTATAGAAAAAACAAAAATGAACACTATTTTTGAGAGATTGTGCAAGAGGATCATATCGGTTTTTTAGACATATCACCAACACCGTTGATCTTGATTAATCAGCAAATGTTAAAAAACAAATTTACTTCTGATTGTCAGTATTGTTGTCCACTTAAACCTCTACACAAATTTTCAATTGATTCAAGATACGTATTTAATGTTTTAGAACTTAGACTTATTTGAGTGTCCCACCTCTTGAATATACTCCCGTATCCAGATCTCAATATTCTGATCTACAGGTAAGTATAACTACAAATGATATCTGTATATAAATTAGGGGAAAAATGCGAGAACTGAGGGATCTCAGGTCAGAACTTCCGTTCAGCAGAGAGATATCAGCTTCGACTTAGCAGTGGGTCCCCTTTAGAGGATCTTTTCAGCTACAACAACTGATCATCAATTTTATTGTCTAATCAGCTGAGGGCTTTATGCTATGTTTCAAGCATATTGAAGCAAGTATTAGCCAGGGACTAGGTCAGAACCACCGTTCAGCAGAAGTCCCGGAATAATACCCCAGACATCATTTGAGTACAAGAACCTAGTATTCCAGAATAAGAAACCTTTCAGACGAGATTTCAGGGGTTACCTATATATCCAAGTAGTGTTCCCCACAAAATAAGTAAGTTTGATTTTAGGTTTATATCTCGAATACAATTTACTAACTGTGCGAAGTCTACTGACACATCATTAGTAAGACTTGTTTAAAACATTTTTGAATTTACAAATCTCTAGCATGCTGTGATAGTCCACCGATGTACTATCATCTCCTCTTTTTGCAACAAAACTCATTTTCAATGTTTCAATTTTTTTAAATTTTTCAAAATTTTAATACTCCCCCTAAAATCAAAATATGTTTCAATTTTGATTTTCTGAAGAAAAATTGAAAACAAACTATATAAGCAACTTGACAACATTATGTGAATTACCTCAATTCACCATTCTCGTGCAAAAACAATCAGAACTCCCCCTCACAACAAACTATTTTCCCATTGTGATTTCAAAACACTTAAGTTTGTTTTAATCAAAATGGTTTTTCCGGAAAAATTAGTTTGTGTTCCAACCATTTGTAAATTTGGGGTTATCTCATCATCTTGTTTTCTTCAAACCTTTTAAAAATTTATCATTTCCAGTTTTAACATAAACCATTTGTAGAAAATCAAGTACAACTTAATGTCCTTGATTTACCACATTTGAGACGAAAAATCACCAAAGTGAAATTTCTCAAGAAATGTGCCGATTCATGATCCACGATACCATCTTGGGATCTCCGGCAAGTCAGGTTTTTCATTTAAACAGATTCACCCAAGCCTGACGGTCCTTGGGTGATTTCGAATTCTTGTTCAACAATGGTGGAAAATTTGCATCATCCATTGCTAAACCTGAATTCTCCTTTTTTACCTCAACCAGAGGCTCCTCTGGTTTTAACGAACCAGAATCATTGCCTGAAGGTGGCTTGTCTGACTTTGATCTGTCAGATTCATCGCCGACCTTCTCCTTTTTCTTCTTTTCCTCTTTAGTCCTCAGATTTGTATCTGATGAATCTGTCTTGCTAGACTTTGAAATCGAGGAAATTGATTCATCAGAACTTTTACTCTTTCTATTTGGTGAATCCGAGGACAAAATTTTCTCGAGATACTCTCTCGCTTTCTTCCTCTTTTTCCTCAGTCTGTCTTTCTGCCCCTGTGAAAGTTTGACTTTCTTTTCCGGAATTGACTTTTCTTGAACTTTAGGTTTCAAAACCTTCTGTTCCTGGGGCTTGACTTTGACTGGAATCTTTGCCGTTTTCTGAGAATTAACCCTCAATCTTTCACTAGATTTCCTTGGGCAATCTCTGGCAATGTGACCTTTGATGTTGCAATTAAAGCATCTCCTGGTCTCATAGCTCCAATACCGGCAGTTAACAGCAATGTGTCCATGATAGCCGCAGCTATAACACACTCTGTTATCGTACCTATCACCATTTTTAGTCCAAATGCTCAGATCAAAGCATTGTTTGGCTTGGTGATACTCTTTTCTCAAACTTGCTGGATTTGACTTTGAAGCACTGTGGTCCGACCTGCACCACTTATTACCAACAATTTTAGAATTTTCATTTTTTATATTTTTTAATTTTTTCTTTTGATTGGATGATCGATCTGATGAACTTTTATTATCTTTTTGTTTCTGTTCCACTTTCTTCTTCAAAGGTTTCTGTTTAGAACATTCACCTTTTTCAGTCGATTGTAAAACAGTTTTATGAAATTTTTCTTTTAAATTTAAAAACAATTTTTGTTTTTCTTTTTTAACATTTTCATCATCAGGTGTCTCATCACAATCTTCAACTTTGACAGTGTCAAGTTTGTGACATTGTCACTTATTGGAACAGAATTGATCGGTTTTGGACAAGGAAACTTCAAATTGTCTGATGAAGTCACAAAACCTATCAATTTCTTCTCAAGTTCATCAATCTTGTTTCTGGAATTCTCAGCTTCTTTTTCAAACTGAGATATTCTTTCAAGATGAGACTTGATTGAATTTTCATTTTCATTCTTCAAATTTTCAAGAACAGATTTTTCATTCATCAAAACTTTTATCTGTTCCTGAAATTTTGATTCATTTGCTTTCAGATTTTTGTTTTCAAGCTTAATCCAGAAATCTTCATCTTCTGACGATTTCTGTTTGCTTTCAAACTCTTTTTCCAGCTCTTTGATTTTCTTTCTAGCACATTCACATTCTTTTTCCAAATTAATAATTTTCTGAAGATGTGAATTGATCAGTTTTTGCTTTTCAATGTTGTTTTGGCTAAAAACATTTCTCCCATCTTCAAGAATTTTCAGTTGATTTTGAAATTCTTTTTCCCTTTTTGTTTTTTCAATTTCAAAATTTTTAATTTTCTCTTCAAAAATCTTTTCCTTTTCTTTCAATTTCTTGTTTTCAAATGTCAAACTGTTCAAACCAACCAACAGTTTGTCATTTTCAGCTTTCAGGTTTTTGCAATTTTCCTGCAAAACTAGAATCTGATTATCACCAGCTTGCTTCCTATTTTTCAGCTCTTTGACTTCCAAAGTCAAACTTTCCGCATCTTTCACGAGTTTGTCATTTTCGGTCTTTAAGCTGTCACATATAAAACATACTGATGCAGAATTTGAAGTTTCATTCTTCAAAGATTCTTCAACCTTTGCTTTTTCCTGGATATCCAACTCATGCTTTTCAATTATCTGAATAAACTGTGCCAGATTCATAACTTGAGACTTCCTCATTTGTTTTACAATCAACAGATAAGTTCCCCACTTTTGTTGGGGTAAAGCCTCAGCTAGCTTATCGACCCACTCATCATCCTCTTTCTTAATGTTCAATCTACCCATTTCCAATACCAGATGACAATATCTATCAATTGTTTGCTTTGTTGTTTCATCTTCAAAAGCCACAAACATATCAAATGATTTCTTCAATAACGCAGCTGAAACTGCATCAACCGATGTAGCAAGAGCATTGTAAAAGTTCTCTTCCATGTTTCAAAAATCAGATGATACTTAGGGAAATACTGGTGAAAATTCTGTGCGGACTTGAAAGTTGACAAACTGCGCGAACTGAACGTTTACAGACAACTTGACCCTTTGAAACTTTTGAACTTCAGTGCACACTAGAACAAACTTCCAAGCGAAATGATTTCTTTCAAACGAATCGAATCTTTTCACGCGACCTGACTAGACTTGACTGTATTTGAAATCAGATGAACTAAACTAGAAAGATTGAACAATTATTAAACCTCAAAAACCCACTAGACTAACATCTTATAGGGCCAACAAAATGTTTAATCTTTAACAACTTATTTGATATCAGCCATCGAAGACAAGTATTATAATATTGATTCACATTAATGGGCTACACAAATCCTTCTTTTGATTGGGCCGTGGAGTTTAATGGGCGGCAAATATGATCTGATAGGGCCAAACTTTTATAATGGGGCGGTGGGATTTCAACTTTTTATAGGGCCAAAATGAAGGGCGGTGTGAGTGATGTAAACAAACCCTCAAAAGCCAATGAAACAAAGACAGTACTGTTTCTTTGGGTCGGCAGGTATTGGCTATATGGGGCGGTTGGGCGGTGCAACAAAATTTAATAGGTGGTCAAGTGGGTCGGTGAACATGTGGGTTTCACATGGTACGGTGGAATGATGCTACTCGATGATTTGGCCTCCATTTGGGTTTGTTTATTGACAAGCAATTGTGGGACGGTGTTTATCAACCACTAGGATTTGGCTTCTAACATGCAACCGACAACAACCTGCAAGATTAGATAGTCACGTGAAGAAGATGATTCATAAGCGATCCATACTGACACAATGAGCGGTTTAAGATCGTCAAATAGGCGGTTCAACCCAACTGATTACGAGCGGTTCCAGAAAGTAATTTCGAGCGGTTCCAGTCCTGAATTTACGAGCGGTTCCAGACAGAATTTTCGAGCGGTTCCACACTTTAGTTACGAGCGGTTCCAGTGAGTATTTTCGAGCGGTTCCAGATGTTCACAAAGGCGGTTCCAAGCTGAAAGATGACGCAAATTCGGACCAAAAATTCGCGATTACTCCTAAACGGCTCGGAATTTCGAGCTGAAACTTGGTAGGGTTGTAGATCGGGACTAAACGCACAACCTATCCAAAAATCAGACGATTTGGACCGTATTTACCTGTTCAATTTGACGTTTTTCAGTAAAAAACGTAAGAAAGTGAAGAATTAGGATAAATCGGATCTGAATCTGCTCTGAATCGGCTGAAATCAGTACGAAAACAACGTGTTTGATCAAGCAATCGAGCTCCTAGCTCTGATACCACTTGTAGGACCGGTTTTCACACCGTTCGATTGCGTAACGAACGTTTCACGTGCGGAATCCGTGAACGAACGTGACCGAACACACGATAACGTACTAATAATGTGATTCCATT
Source organism: Helianthus annuus (assembly GCF_002127325.2). Lineage (NCBI taxonomy): Eukaryota > Viridiplantae > Streptophyta > Magnoliopsida > Asterales > Asteraceae > Helianthus > Helianthus annuus. The sequence continues at coordinate 12,930,714 of NC_035448.2, read as the reverse complement.
GCTGAATTTGACAAGATCGATACAAGAATCACGTATCTACAACTTTCTCTCTCTACTTTCTCTCTCTAGAAAGTCTTCTCCAAGTCTTCTCCAACTATCTCTCTAAAACTCTTCCAAAAGTCTCTACCAAAGTCTAACTAAAATCATGACATATCTCCTATTTATATGGTCAAGGCAACTTAGTGAAAGTTCACACTAATTACAAGTTTGCCACCTTGCCATTTCTAACTAAATATGACAATATGCACTTGATTTCTTCTCGGCTTTTCACTATGACTCGGATTAACCGGATTGACGAAGGCGATAGACAAAATATGCATCAACATATGCTAACACTTTCAGTCCTTTCATAATCAAAGTTTTCGATTTTTCGAAAAATTAGTCCCTTAAATTCAATATTGGACTTTGTTAGGGTTTATTACACGTGTCAATACATCATTGGATGTAATTTTACGAGGTGTTACATCAGATTAAGCGACGTACCAAGGGCCGCTTGAAACGTTTCCCACAATCGCGAAGTAAATCGAGCGTCACGGTCTGAAATGATGTCACGTGGCGTACCATGATTAGAAATGATCTCGTCGGTGTAGATTCGGGCTAGTCGTTCTACCTTGTAGTCTTCCCGTATTGGTAAAAAGTGGGCTGATTTGGTCAAACGATCAACTATAACCCAAATGCTATCGTGACCTGATGGCGTGGGCGGAAGTTTGGTTATGAAATCCATAGCTATACTCTCCCACTTCCATATGGGGATTGGAGGTTGTTCGAGTAAGCCAGAAGGTCGTTGATGTTCAGCCTTAACTCTTGCACAAGTCAGACAACTTCCAACATAGAGAGTGATATCCCGTTTCATACCCGGCCACCAGTACTTGTAACGAAGATCCTGGTACATTTTATCGGCACCGGGATTAATAGAATAGCGGGATTTGTGGGCTTCGTTCATTATAATCTTCCGCAAATCGGTCCGCTTAGGGATCCAAATTCGGTCCAGATAATAGAAAATCCCATATGCTTTGCTCACAAGCTGAGCTCCATCGTATTAGATTCTCTCCTTCTTCAAGGTGCGTTCGTTAAAACAGGCATGCTGGGCTTCGCGGATGAGAGCCTCGAGATTGTGTTGGGCTTGGGTATTGCGAATACTGAGCAAATAACTCCCTCTGCTGAGTGCGTCGGCAACAACATTTGCCTTGCCTGGGTGATAACGAATCTCACAATCGTAATCGTTAAGAAGTTCTACCCATCGGCGTTGACGCATATTAAGTTCTTTTTTATTAAAGATGTGTTGTAAACTCCTGTGATCGGTGAAGATCGTACACTTGGTACCATACAGGTAGTGTCGCCAAATCTTCAATGCAAAAACAACTGCGCCTAGCTCGAGGTCATGGGTTGTATAGTTCTTCTCGTGGATTTTGAGCTGACGAGATACGTAAGCTATAACCTTGTATCGTTGCATGAGAACACAGCCAAGACCAAGGTTGGAAGCATCACAGTAGACAATGAAATCGTTGTTTCCGTCCGGCAATGTGAGAACGGGAGCATTGCAGAGCTTCCGCTTAAGGGTTTGAAAAGCAGATTCTTGTTCAGTTCCCCAAACAAAAGACCTGTCTTTATGAGTAAGAGCGGTAAGCGGCACAGCGATCTTAGAGAATCCTTCGATAAATCGGCGATAATAGCCCACCAATCCAAGAAAAGATCGGACTTCAGACGGGTTCTTTGGCGTAATCCAGCTTTTAACTGCTTCAATCTTCGCGGGATCGACATGAATACCCTGACTATTCACGATGTGACCCAGAAACTGAACCTCCTCCAACCAGAATTCGCACTTGGAGAACTTGGCATAGAGTTGGTTCCCCTGGAGTAACTCGAGAACCAAACGTAGATGTTGCGCGTGCTTGGCTTTCGATTTAGAATAAATCAAGACATCGTCAATGAACACGATGACGAAACGGTCAAGATAAGGTTTACACACGCGATTCATCAGATCCATAAAAACCGCGGGCGCGTTGGTTAAACCAAAAGGCATAACAATGAACTCATAGTGGCCGTAGCGTGTGCGAAAGGCTGTTTTGGGTATATCTTCCTCTTGTATGCGCAACTGGTGATAGCCTGAACGTAGATCGATCTTCGAGAAACACTTAGCACCTTGCAGTTGATCAAATAAGTCGTCGATTCGAGGCAAAGGGTAACGGTTCTTGATGGTTAACTTATTCAATTCCCGATAATCGATGCACATCCTGAACGACCCATCATTCTTTTTGACGAAAAGGACTAGTGCGCCCCAAGGAGAGGTGCTCGGGCGAATAAAGCCTTTTTCAAGTAACTCCTGGAGTTGGTTTGAGAGTTCCCTCATTTCGGATGGCGCGAGTCGATAAGGGGCTTTGGCAACAGGGTTCGCTCTAGGAATAAGGTCGATACGAAAGTCGATATCACGACTTGGCGGTAGTCCGGGAAGATCGCCAGGAAACACCTGAGGAAATTCACGAACCACTGGGACGTCTTTGACTTCAACCTTCTTTTTCTTTTCCTTCTCCTCTACTACAATGTTGGCCAAGAAAGCGTTGTATTCCTTGCGGAGATACTTGCTAACTTGGATGCATGACATGAGTTTGAGACCTTTCGAAGCTGTTTCACCGTACACACATAAAAGATCACCATTCGCGAGCGAGAATAGAATCATCTTTTCAAAGCACACAACTTCAGCATGGTTTTCGCGAAGAAAGTCCGTGCTTACTATGACGCCAAAACTTCCGAGTTGCATTGGAATAAGGTCGATTGGGAAGATGTGATTGTTGAGCTCGAGGGTACAATCACGAAGAACAGAGTTAACAGCAACGGTTCTTCCAGTAGCAACTTTGACTTCGAATGACGAGGGGAGATAAGAGCGCTTACGACTAAGGAGCTTCTCGAATTTAAACGACACAAAGCAGTTATCGGCTCCAGTATCAAACAAACATGATGCATAAATACCATTCACAAGGAACGTACCATTAACCACATTGTTGTCAGCCTGGGCTTGACAGGCGTTGATGTTAAAGGTTCTGGCACGGGCTGCTTGCTGTTGCTGCTGAGGCTGCTGTTGTTGGGGTTCTTGTTTCACAACCCGGTTCGGGCACATGTGTTGCAAAGTGGTTAGGATCACCACATGCAAAGCAGACTCGAGCATTGACCGCGGGTGGTTGAGCTGCAGGTTGGCCTTGAGGGGCTGGGAGTAGAGCTTGATGAGCGGCGGCTTGAACTGGGGCTTGACGGGGACCATAGCGACAATTCGCAGTGAAATGCCCGTAGAGGTTGCAGTGGGCGCAGAAACGACAGGCGATTCCCACTGGGTGATGGTATGAGCATGTCGGGCAGAGCGGGTGGGGACCTGTGTAAGCGCGCTTCGCTGGCGGCGCATTGATCACTGGAGCTTGTCGGTGGTGAGACTGCTGCTGAGCCTGTACGGCTTCCAGAGGAGCAGCAGTTGTTGTCACAGCACAGTTCTTGTTGCTGGAGCTGTTGTTGTTGTTGTGCTTCTTCTTTCTTCTTGATGACTTGGAGGGTTGAGCAGTGGTGGCGTCGACGGTTGATGTGGCGGTGGCTTGGTGCAGAGACTTGGTATGCTTATCCCAAAAACCAGACTTCACTCGTTTGTCATTGATCTCAGCGGCAAGCATGAACAAAGTCGGCAACACAATCGGGTAGAGCTCGAATATACTTCTTGATGGCTATATCTGGCGTCTTAACTTGATCAGGACAGATAATGCTAAGCTGCTTGAAGCGAGCAGTTAAAGCAGCGTTGTCTCCATCCTTCTGCTTGATGTTCCAAAACTCATCCTCCAGCTTTTGGCGTTCATGGGGAGGGCAGAATTCGTCCATCATGATGGCCTTCAACTCCTCCCAAGTCAGCTCATAAGCTGTATCATTTCCGCGCTTGTTTCGTTCGGCCGTCCACCAGTCTACAGCTCGGGACTGGAAGACGCCTGTAGCATTGAGGGTGCGGAGATTCTCAGGACAGCCGCTTTGGCGCAGAGTGACTTCGACCGAATCAAACCATTGAAACATAGAGGTAGGGCCATCTTCTCCGGTGAATTCTTTGGGTCCGCATGCTTTAAACTGTTTGAAGCTGAAACCAGTCTTGTTGGCATCCTTAGGAGCTTCAATTCGCGACTCCTCGGACGACTTGCTGACGTTCTCATATACATCGCTTACAGCTTTTGCCACACTCTTGGCGATGATAGCAGCGAGACGTCTGTCTCTCTTCTCTTGGCGAGTAAGATGGTGTCGGGATCCAGACGACATTGTCTGCAAGAGACATCGTCACAGGACTCAACACAACATGATTGAATCTCACCTCACACGTCTACTACTAACTAAAGCTCAGGAACACGTCAAAATACGCATCACATAACACATAGACACATAACCACAGATTCACGTACTCACAGAAACACATAAGCACGTAGGCACGTAGAGCACAGAGACACATAAGCACAGAAGCACATACACATTTAATCACAGAAGCAGTCAGAATACAGAAACCTATTATCCAAAGCTCGCGAGTCGTTCGAATAGTATTGCATAATCGTATAGCATGTCGAGTATAGTATAGCGTATATCGTATCATAGTATCATCTAGAATTGCAGCGACTTGTTAGCGTATTGAGGTAGAATAGCAATGCGAGTCGTGTGTGTCGATCGAAGTGATAGCAAAAATCGAATAACGCTTCAAAAATTTAAACACGTAAACAGATATATACACATAAAATTAACGAACAATCAGAGTAGGCAGTTGCAGGCTCAGAATCAAAACTCATAAAAATCGAGAGATAGATTGTCTGCGGCTACTAGACATTGACTACCCAAAGCGATTCGACTATTCACAATAGACTTGTCATCACTCTTACCTTTCGGGCTCGCGTTGCTGCCTCGATTCTTGGGCATTCAACACGTATTCCCTAGGTCATACTTGTGAGTTCAGGTCGTTGGAGTCCGTCGAGGCTTTGGTGAGATAAATAAAATCCGGAATAAGTTGTCAAGGTTAAGGTTTCACCCCTAGCTTAGCAACTTCTTCCTTGTTTTAGTAAAATTGAGGAGATTATTCATCAAAATATGGATTTCACTCCTGATTTGGTATAATTCTCCTTGTTTGTTATTGAAAATAATGAGGAAATCACTGATAAATTGATAAGGTCAATATTGACCAAGCAATTTAGTCGAGAGTTTGCGGTTTTCACACCTAATCCCTGACTGAATCGCTTGATTCTTTTTGAAAATCCGAGTGCAGTGATAGTGAAGAGTAGCAGGATATAGCACCTAAACTTGGTCTGTTGGCTCCTAACTATAGTCTAGGTCTCTAAGACAGCGACCCAGACTAGGTCGTGTCTAGCCTAATTCCCTATAGTTATGGCTCTAATACCAATCTGTCACACCCCAACCGATGGCGGAATCATCGGGGCATGGCACTGAGCGAAATAGATTGTCCAGAAGTTTCCACAACAACTATTGATACTATTCAGTTAAATGATACGTCCCATACCGTATCCCAAATAATACAATCAATTATTACAGATAACAACTAGTCAAGTAATTCTGTTCCGACAACTCAGATTTAAATAAATGACATAAATATTGTTCAAATGCTCCTAAAGACCCAGTCGGACAAGATCTACAGACAACTATGCTCTAGACGCTTGATCCTGACAGACAACTATTTGTTGGGGGCCTCTAGAGCTTTATTCTAGCCTCGCTTTCCTAGCAAGCAAACATCTTAAACACCTGTCACATACGTTAAAATAAAGTCAATACATAAATGTAAAGGTGAGCATACAAGTTTGATAATAGCATATAGAGTTCGAAATAGTTTACACGTAACCAGCACGTACACAGAGGAAAACGAAGCATGTTAATTATCGACATGGATCTATCGATACCAATGACTGCGGGTTGACTGTCCGAGATAGTTCGCAATACATGATTACCACCGTAATCCATGCAAGTAATTGTCCTTAACAACCCCCGTGTGAACGGGTGCTGAGTCCAAACTATAGTACTACGTCGTTAAGGCAGGTAGACAGCATTCCACGTGTAAACACAATCAACAAGCATTCATTTAGTCACGTAATACATGCGAATCGGTTAGCGTTCAAATAATTGAGTAGTGTGTTCGATTGTAATTTTGATAAGTAACGTATGTAACACCCAAAAGTGCTAAAAGCAAAAAGGGATCGAGTATACTCACAGCGATTGATTGATGGATTGAAGGGAGCGCTTGAGAGTAGGGTTAGCCTGAATAGTTCGATAGTGTAACGATGAGCAACACGTAAAATGGAAACAGGTGATGATGGGTCGAACAGCCTGGTTGATCGAACGGTTGGTTCGATCGAACGGGTTATTCGTTCAGTTAAACAGTCCGTTCGGACAGTCTGTTCGATCGGCCGGTAGGCTCGATCGGCTGGACTGTTCGAGTGGATTGTTTCTTCCTTTGTGTAGGATGTGTTTGTGTATGATGGTTTGACCTTTTGAAGTTTTCGTTGTAGTATTTGAGAACACTGAAGTGTTCTTACCTTTCAGTTTGATCGATCGAACGGTCTGTTCGATCGGCCGGCTTAACCGATTGGTTAGGAACTTCAGAAGTAGTCCTCAGCAGGATGTCACTTGATCGAACAGCATGCTCGATCGGGTGGCACTCCATACTACGAACGAGTTGTAAAATCGATTAAGTGTTGAAGCATAGTATCTCATGATCCGAAGAGCAATGTTGACAAACAGCTCGTTCGATCGAACATCACCTCGTTCAATACTATACTTCATGAAATTGTCAAAGTGTGGGGCCATATGCTAACCGATCGGCTGGCCTGGTCGATCGGCTGACATGTCCGATCGGTTGGGCTGTTCGTTCGAACAGCCTGTTCGATCGGTCAGCATCCTGACCTGGTCGGCCTGTTCGTCTAACACTTGGCTGTTCTGATTGTTTGACGTCATATCGAAGTATTTTGACAACGAGCTGAACCTTGGAACCTTCGTTCTTACTTGTTTCTCCTGCTCGGACAGGAATCACCCAAGTCTGGCCGGCGAACAGTTCGGAACGGTGGTTTAACGTTTAACCCGAAATCGGTGAATCTCGTAGATAGAATCCGAATCTTGAACCACTCATCCATTAGAATGATTGGTGAGTTGACTCAAGCTCCGTTTCTACCGGTTTGAAGGCATTGAGTGTAAAAGAGTTGAAAGAAAGTTGGAAATCCTCCTTTTAATCTCTTTCACCATGAAAATGTTTAGATCTGTGATAGATCTTAGCTTATTTATGTGGAAATCGGTTAGATCCAAGCTATTCATAGTGGAATGAGGCCAAAACATGATGTTCTTGAAGAACACCATGATGACATCATCCTAGAATGCATAGATCTTGATGATTTCACGGTTAGAAATCAAGATCTGAAAGATAGAAAGGTGTAGGAGCATGTTTTGATCAAGAAAGTACAAGATTTAGGATGAAAACTTACCGGAATCGAATGAAATCTGAGAAAGGAAGGGGAGCACGAGCTGTTCGATCAGAGGGTTTCCAAAAGTGGAAAGAATGACAATGACAGCCCTATTTATAGGCTCCAAAAGAGGAAAGGGCTGGCCGATCGGCCAGGCATCCCGATCGGACAGCCTGCTCGATCGGACATTCCGTCCGATCGGCTGACAGCTTGATCGATCAACAGCCTGGTTCGAGTGTTCGGTGCGACGATTTCTGATATTTCGATTTCGATTGGAGACGACACGAGTACGATAGAGTTTTCCTATTCAGATTACTTTTAATCCCAACCACTATATCTACATACAAGCATCTACATTCCATACTATCCTTACGTTACCATTCGTCATAATTCGATTTCGATTGCATTCGATTTGAGATACGAGTTTCGATTCGAGTTTTGATTGATTCGACTGATCACCACACAAAACATAAAATAAACATGCACAGGTAACACATAAGGCACACACACAAGTAATATAGCACCAAATTCGCATAGTTCGAGTCTTGAGTTCGATTGATGATTTGATTAGCTTGATTATTGATTGATTAACTTTATCGCATTGTTAACAGTCGTAAATCGGTTCGCGTCGATTAAACATTCGATTACTTCGATTTCTTAGATTATCAACACTTACTCCACATAATACAATTAAAACATAAGATAGACTAATTATAGTCAAAGAAGTCAAAGTTGGCTTGGACTTTGACTTTGACTTTGACATTCGAAAACACGGGGTATTACACTAGACCCTTCAATTTTTTTAAAAATCTTCTTCTGTGCCCATTGTGTAAGTAAATGTTTTTCATGAATACCTTGCAACCGGCGATCATAAAAACCATTTCTGCACAGATTGCCGGAAGAACTCTAAGAGTTGGGTTATCGACATTTTACGTGAGTGTCTAGATAAAGCTTTAATAGACTCCACGCTGTTAGATGTCATATAATGATATCGATTGCCGGGACAATGCGCCCTTGCCCATCTACCGAACCCAATACTTGTTAGAGTGTGACGTACTATAGGAACGGCAAGACAAAGAGCATTGAATGACTCATTAAAATCAGACAACCTGTACCATTTGCATGTCTTCCACCATAGCCTCTCATTTTCTTTTTTTTTATCGGACGGTAAACGTAGTTTCATCATTAAATGACGACAACATAGCCCGTGATAAGCACGTGGAAAGACGTTTCTGACAGCTAGGTGTATAGAATTCGCTCTATCTAATATTATCGTCATGTCGGGTATTTCATTGACACATTCTCTAAGCTTTGATAGAAACCATGTCCAAGATTCACCATCCTCAGATTTTCCTATTCCATAGGAAATTGGTAAATTTGGTTGTTTCCATCCATCCCGACTGCTAAAAATAAGGTGCCTTTATATTCACCCTTTAAGTGTGCCGCATCAATGATCACCACAGTCTTAGATTACACATAAAGGTATGAATCTGAAATGAAATAATTTAAAAAAAGGTCAGCAAGATGTAGTTTGACGAAAAAAATAGAAGCTGTAACTTACCACAGCACCAATCGCGACAAAGACCATTTCAAACCGACGCTCGTCATCAGTCTTAATATGAGTGACAGAACCTGGATTTGCCCGCTCTAAATTGTAACAGTAAAATGGTAGTTCTGCAAATGAATCTCTGCTTGTTCCTTGTAAAAGCTCTAGTGCCAGACTTTTTCCACGCCAAGCTTGACTACTGGTTATCTCAACTTGGAATCTTTGTCTAAAATCTTTCACTATCTCATTACATCGATATATCTACCACTGTCTTTTAAAGGTTCTTTTAAATAGTGAGCCACAACCTTTGGGTTTGCCTGACGAAGATGTGGGTACGTTAGCGTCTTCGAGCACGTGTGTTTATTGTTAAAACTCTTAACAAAAAACAACCCACTACCGCCAAAACTATATGCACGAAAACGCCAAGCGCAACCGTCCACCAAACATGACACTTCGTACCGCGTTTTAGATGATCTATCTACTTTAAACTCAAAGCGTTCTAATAAACATTTTTTCCCAACTCAAGTTTCATTTCTTCCTTGTTATTAAATACGTGCCCTAGCTCAAAAGTAATTGATGAAGATGGCATACACTTTTCAAATGAATTATCAGGATTTGGTTGGTAGTCGTTTAAAACATCATAATTTTCTTCATCAATACAGAGATTTAAATCAGGAACTGTAAATTTATTTGGAGGTGAAAAAGTAGATGACCCAGCACAACCCTTGTTATTATTTAATTGAGTTAAGTTTTTGCTCAGTAGTTGTGTTTGTCCATTTTAACCCTTTTGCCTAATAGTTTAAAAACTAGGATTAAGCATCACGGCGTTACGGCGGGGGCGACAACCACCGACACTGAAGTTGCGGCGTGTTAACGCCAATAAATTAAACCGAGACGTAAAACATATAAAAGAATAACTAAGTCGATCAAGGACCCGTGCGTTACGATGAACTTGTCAAACGGAAAAAAATAGACAATGTAAAAATGTTTAACCACACATGCACGTTGCCCCGTGTTAACTCGCAAAATTTAGAACGGAATGTAAAGCGGAAATTTTGTGAAAAATGAAAAGTATAGAGGACCAAAGATGATGTACAATAGCTTAATGCATACAAGTGTTACAAATTATATCTATAGTAGGAGCCACATGTCGGATAATGCCCAAGGGAGGAGCTTGAAGTTCAACTCCCACTACAATAGCTTGCTACAGACTCACGCATTATCATGGGGCACCCTATGGAATAATCCCTTGTACTCTCTTGTTGCTCAAAGTTGTAAACCCACATTGAGTACAACCATAAGATGCATAATACATCTACAAAGCTTGATGTACAAGCTTTAATGCAACAAAATGTTGCAAATTATACTATTATATAATATAATATATAATTATCATTTTTCTTCCTAATGTTTCAGTTTTGTCGTCAGTTTGCTCCCTGCTCTAACTCAATATTTTGATAACTTTATAAATAAGATAAGAGCATTTTTGTCTTTTAATACACACACACACACACACATATATATATATATATGTGGGGAAAGTGAATACGGTGCTGTTAGACATATAACCTTACGCGCCAAACCCATCAAAACTATGTAGTTTTGATTAAAATCCTTAAAAAGATAAAATAAACCTTTCATTTCTCAAATCCCTAAATAACTGAAACAAAAAGAACGTGGTTCATCCCCAAATCCAAATCCCCAATACCCTCATTAATCGACTACAACTGCAAATCCCCATGGCTTCTTTAATTTGATCTTTATTCAGATTCTACATTCTCATCATACGGTTTTGAAGGGGTATGGTCCCAGATCTCGCGTCAGCATGACCGCGAGTGACCATTACCCTTATCAAAACCCCCACTAGCTAACAACCCACCTATGTCCATGCGGGAACGCACAGACACAAGGGTTGAATCCAAACTGCCCATTGATAGAGGAGGACTTACCTGGGATATGAGAGCGGTAGAGTGATGCGGCATAGCATCACATCTGGTGTATGAAAACGGAAGTATTCACAGTGATGCAGCCTGGCACCGCGTCCAGTGAACACTTCTATCAATACAAGGAAGCTGGACAACAGCAACAGTCACCACAGGCGACGATGCGGCTGGCACCGCATCTCGCGTATTTCTTGATCACAAGCAAGGGACGCGGTAACATTAGATGTTACCGCAGGCAGCGATGCGGCTCGCACCGCATCCTATACGCCCAACAAGTAGGACTGACACCACAGTGCAAGTAGCACCAATGACAATCATCTGTTATGGCTACGTAAGTAACAGACTGACGTGGCGTAACCTCCACACCCGACAAGCCTGACACACCTGCAAAGGTGCAGCACGTCGTCAGTCTGTCCATCATCCTCCTCCTTCACTCCTCGGCTATAAATACCAACCCCAAACCAGGTTTGAGGTATCTCTTCACAACTCTCTCACTACTACTACTATCACACTTTGCTTCCCAAGCAGATTACTGATTCTCACGCCGGAGAGTGGTAACAAGGAGCACCCCCCACCCCATCCTCCTTGTTACGAGTCACGGTTTGTTTCCTTGTGCAGGAGATCAACCCACCGGTGATCTAGCCAGCGATCCTCGAGAGGAAGGGATTAACCCTTCTTGACGAGACCAGTGAGTTAACCATGCCCGGTTAACCATTGTTTCATCATTGGCGCCCACCGCTACTCTTAGCACTTTTTCAACCATCTTTTTCCCTCTCACAAGATCATGACCGATCACCAAAACAACACCGGGGATAACCAAAACCCCGCAAACCCAGGGCCGGTAGGGGTCAATCCCTCAACCTCACACCCTGGACACATCGGCACGTCGATGCAAAGGGGCCCATCCCTTACGTTCGGACATGACTTATCACAGTACGCATCTGTGATCCCACCAGGCACGGACCTTCATACCTGGTATGACTAGCAGGCAGCCCTGCTGACTGCAACATACAACCGCGCTTGTGCGGAAGCACAAATACAAGCCGGGCCCACCCCAGCACCGCACACCCCTGCCGATCGTATTTTACAATACGAAGGAAGGGTACATTCACGTCCAGCTTCGAGAAGCAGACGTGAAGACCGCGGATCATCTTACTGTGAGGTCCGCACAATAAACGAGGATGATTCCTCGTACGGGTCCCACACCAGGGGGCCAGTGCATACCCGCCTAGGTCCTTACGGTGAGGACAGGCGATGGTCCGCATCCCGACATGACTCTGGAATTCAGAGCCGGTTGGGCCCGCAACCGTATACCGAAGGGTATGGTCGTACCGACCCGGACGACCATACATATATCGGGGATTCGCATGACACCAGCAGCAGACCGGGAGGACGCAACTATGTCCCTCCCACTCACCCCCGCAACACATACCTCAGGGCTGCAAAACGCCCTGAGAACCAGCCCTACAGGCCGAAAGCTGCGGCCGAAAACTCAAAATTCGCCCCGCGAATTGCCCACGCCCATGTCACCACAACAAAATTCTCATTCAACGTTGGGAAATACAACGGTTTGTCCGACCCGGACGACCACATGAACGTTTTCATGGGCGCAGGGTGCAACGGCCTATGGGATGAACCCACTTGGTGCAATTTTTTCCCCCAAACCCTTACGGGTCTGGCCAGGGCTTGTTTCAATTCTTTGCCAGTGGGATCACTGACCTCATTCGAGGATCTGCATGCAAAGTTCCTCGCTCACTTCAGCCAGCAACGACGTCACGTACGTGATTCGTTAGACGTCATGAATATCTGGCGCAGGGACGACGAATCTCTAGAAGCATTCGTCGTCCGGTACAATAAAGAGTGCCTAGAGATAGGTGACATGCAAGACCAAATGGCACGGAACCATTTCATCAAGGTCGTTAAAGATAGGCAGATGGTTATGACCATCTCTGGCAAGGAGGCCTTGCCTAAAAAATGGGAAGATGTCATGGCCGCAGTCAAGACATACGCCCAGACACAGCGGTCCCTCGAACCGCATATGGCAAAGGCACAACCCCAAGCCGAAGCCTCCCACCAGGGGTCCAAGCGTAACAATAAACGCAACCGGGACGTTGGAAATCACGACATTTCCAAACCTACTTCCCGTGGACCAACCCGTTTGACCCAAGGAACTACAATCCCCAACGGGACAACCGGGCGCCAAAGAAAGATTCTCGGGACCGCAACTGGACCGAAATCACTGCGTCGCCAAGCGGAGTCCTTCTTACGGGCGCACAGCCCTTGCGACCGGCCCAACTAATGAAGTCCAAGAAAAATCAGGATCTCACACTCTATTGTGAGTACCACAAGGACTCAGGCCACACCACAAACAACTGCATCAGTCTCCGGCTGGAGATTGAGCGAGCCTTAAAAGAGGGGAAACTGCAACATCTTTTGCCAGGTGGACAAAAACCCACCAAGTGCATCACCCCTCATGGCGAAGGCACCTCCTCAGGGAAGAGGACCATGTACGTGGCCTCCACCCACATGATCAACGGAGGTAAAGGTAGGCCGCGCAAGGCGGCAAAAAGACCGGACAATGACTGGAAAGACGAGCAAGTCGTCTTTCCAAAAGTCCGAGGCGGTCCGCTCGACAGACGCGCCGTCGTTATTACAGGCCAACTGGCTCATTACTGCACCGAGCGTCTATTCATCGACCCGGGCAGTACTTCCGATATCATCTATGAGCAATGCTTCAACCAGTTCGATCAGGAGGACAAAGATTGGTTGCAAGCAGTGGACTACCCGTTGGCTGGGTTCGCAGGGGAAACTGTCTTTCCCCCGGCCAAATTACGTTTCCTGTGCGCCTTACCAGCGGAAGGCACACACGAACAGAAGAGGTAAACTTCATGGTTTCACCTCATACCTCCAAATATGACGTGCTCCTTGGGAGAGAATCCCAAGGTGATTTCAATATGATTACATCCGTACCCCACTCTGCGGTCGGTTTCCCAACCGAAACGGGGGTCGTGATAATCTACGCACGTAGAGACGTCATGATGTCGGACGAAATACGTCCGACCAAGATAGAAAGGCCCACCCACAACAACCAACCAGAAAAATGGGTTCTCCACGCGAGATACCCAGAACAAAAGGTTATGTTGGGCCACGCCTTGTCACCCAACACCAAAGTGCACCTGAAGCAACTTCTCTTCAGGAACCAAGACATTTTCACGTGGACACCCGCAGACATGACTGGGGTCCTGCGTGAAATTGCGTAACATTGCTTAAATACCATGCCAGGTATTAAGCCGGTGATCCAAGGCCAACGCCACCTTGGATCCGCTAAAAACCAGGCGATGCATGAGCAGGTGGAAGAACTGCTCTCCGCAGGCATCTTGCGGGAGGTTAAATACTAGACTTGGTTATCCAACCCAGTCATGGTAGAAAAACCATCCGGGGGCTGGCGCATGTGCGTCGATTACAAAGATCTCAACAAAGCCTGTCCCAAGGATTGTTACGCACTTCCGGAAATCGACGAAAAAGTCGACAACCTCGCACCATTCAGATGGAAGTGTTTCCTCGATTGCTATAAAGGCTACCACCAAGTACAGATGGCAATCGAGGATGAAGACAAAACGGCATTCCGCACTCCCTCCGGAAATTACTGCTATAAAAAAATGCCGTTTGGATTGCGCAACGCGGGCGCAACCTATCAAAAACTGATGAACGACACTTTCCGCGGGCAAATAAGCAAAAGTGTCGAAATCTACATGGACGACCTAGTCGTCATGAGCATGGAGGAAGATACCATGCTCACTGATATTGAACGTACATTCCAAACTCTGCGAAGCGTTAACATAAAGCTCAATCCAGGGAAATGCTCGTTTGGAATGGAAGAAGGCAAATTCCTTGGATTCATCGTCACCAAAGATGGATTCAAGGTAAACCCGGAGAAAGTTCAGGCGATCGAGCACATGCCGTCGCCTTCAACGATGAAAGAAATGCAACGGCTGGCCGGCAGGTTAGCCGCACTGAATAGATTCTTAGCCAACCATGCAGCTAGGTCATATCCTTTCATCAAAACCCTGCGGAACTGTTTAAAGAAGGAACAATTCCAGTGGACCGCAGAGGCCGAAAATGCTTTCCGGGAAATGAAGGAGTGTTTGATACAACTCCCAACTCTAACCGCACCACGCAAGGGTGAACCACTCATATTATACTTATCTGCCGCAGACAACGCGGTAGGTGCGGTACTGATAGTGGAGCGCGAGGGGGTTCAAACACCCATCTATTACATCAGCAAGATGCTCAACGACCCAGAAACAAGGTACTCAATAATGGAAAAATTGGTATTAGCACTAGTGCACGCATCACGACGGTTGCGACGCTACTTCGCGAACCATGTTATCACGGTGCTAACCAATTATAGGATCGGCCCGATCCTATCCAAACCTGACATTTCTGGGAGATTAGCAAAATGGGCAATCGAGCTGGGCGCGCACACACTGAACTATAAACCGCGTCCCGCGATTAAAGGCCAAGTCTTAGCTGATTTTGCCGCCGAGGTACCGGCCGATCGCATTCAAGAATGCGAAGCAGCACAAAATCCTACGCCAACACCAGCTTCCTCGGAGATATGGGCACTTTTTACTGATGGTGCCTCCAACGAGGAAGGTGCAGGCGCAGGTCTGCGACTCGTCAGCCCTGATGGCCAAGAACTCACATATGCAATCTGCCTCGATTTCAAAAGCACAAATAACGAGGCAGAATATGAGGCCCTACTGGCAGGACTACGTTTAGCAGTCAAACTCGGCGTACAACATCTGGAAGCACACGTCGACTCTTTGTTGGTTGCAGGACAGATACGCGCGCGACTATGCCGCAAAGGGGGATATCATGATCCTCTACCTCGAGCAAGCCCTGCAACTAACATCAAAGTTTACTTCATTTAATATCCGACATATTAATAGAAGTGAAAACAAATCTGCAGATGCACTCTCAAAACTCGCATCCACCAGCTTCCAACACCTGGCAAAGGAGATATGCATCGAAATTCTACAAAATCCTTCAGTACCCCTGCGCCAGGTCAACGTCATCCAATACGGCACAACATCTTGGATGACACCAATTATTGCATATTTGCAATCAGGTGTGACTCCCGAAAGCAAGTCAGAGGCACGCAAGCTACAATACAAAGCGTGCCATTATCAAATGGGAAACGGTATCTTATACCACAAATCATACCTAGGGCCACTCCTACGATGCGTCAACCCCCAGGATGCCACATACCTCATCAGAGAGATACACGAGGGTATGTGCGGCATACACGCAGGACCACGCATGGTAGTGGCCAAAATCATGAATGCTGGGTATTACTGGCCCGGCATGCACCTGGACGCTGTCAAAGAGTTGCGCAAATGTATCAACTGTCAACGACATGCTCCAAAAACTGTGCGCCCCAAGAACAACCTGGTCCCGGTCACCACCGCATGGCCCTTCCAGAAATGGGCAATCGATGTGGTCGGACCCTTCCCAGACGCACCAGGTGCGGTCAAATTTATCATAGTAGCGGTTGATTACTTCACAAAATGGGTAGAGGCAAAACCGCTCGCCTCGACCACTGCTATGATAACAAGAAAATTCATATGGGAACACATCATCTGCCGTTTCGGTCTACCAATGTGCATCGTCACCGATAACGGCACCAACTTTGCTGCCGACGAATGCCAAAAATGGCTAGAAGAACTGCATATTGAGCACGTATTCTCATCCGTGGCACACCCGCAAGGGAATGGCCAAGTCGAGAGTATCAATAAAAGTCTAGTCGAAGGCATCAAAGCACGGTTGGGAATAGCCAGACGTGGTTGGGTTGACGAACTCCCAAACATCTTATGGGCTCACCGCACAAGCCCAAAAACGAGCAACGGGGAGACACCTTTCAGCCTAGTTTATGGCTCGGAAGCGGTGATCCCCGCGGAAGTAGGCCTCCCTTCACCCAGAATGTTGGCTATTGAAAAAATAGACAACAGTATGGAACGCAGGATTGACTTAGACCTCTTGGAAGAGAGGCGTGAAAACGCTGCCATCAACGAGGCTAAGTACAAATCCAAACTGGAAAAGTACTACAACTCGCGTGTCCGCGTTTGTACTTTCAACCCAGGAGACTACGTACTCCGCGACAACGAGGCATCTAATGCTGAACGCCCAGGGAAACTTGCCCCAAAGTGGGAAGGACCCTACCTCATAAATGAGGTCTTGGGCAAAGGGGCGTATAAATTACAAACATTAGAAGGCGAACTTATCGCACGTACATGGAATGCACAACAGCTTAGACGCTGTTACATGTAAGCCATGTTTTTACATTTTCATGTAACCTATCGGGCCGCAGGCCATTTGCAAATAAATAAACGAGCAATTCAATGCAATATTGTTTGTTACTACTATTACAAATGTGTGTTCCACTTTGCGGTATCCGCAAAAACAGATTGGCAAAATCTTCATTCGCGATACCCACGCAAAGTGCTAACCACACACAAATATTGTAATAAGCCTGCAAAAGGCAGAATATTAAGTGTCTATCCAGCTGGATAGACTAGTTTTTACAAAACTTACACAATTCCTAAACCCTAATAAGGTAAACAATGGAATTGACGCATACTCATACGACAACGGTATGGAGTATACTCAACCCCATTCCCAATGGGTAGAGCTCCATACAAGTTTTTACTAAACTTACACAATTCCTAAACCCTAATAAGGTAACCAGTGGAATTGACGCATACTCATACGACAACGGTATGGAGTATACTCAACCCCATTCACAATGGGTTGAGTCCCGCATACACACGTTCAATCATGCAAAAAGTAAAAACACTTGTACAAATTGAACAACAAACTTTATATTCAAAAAATTCAGGCACCCACGCGGTGCATAATGGATTTACATAAAGTTTCCAACATATACAAGAGGAAAACAAAAAAGGGGCACACAGGCCAACCTAAACCCTATTTTGAACCACTGGTACCCGCGCCATCGTGGCCGCCACCAGCAGGATTCTCCTCTTCCGCATCGGCATATAGCATCCGCAACCGGTCCACATAATCCGCGGCCTCTAAACATTCGTCCAGTTTCTCCACACAAGAGAGAGACATATCATAAAAGGAGGCAACGGCCGCATCAAGAAGCGCTTCGGTGTCCACGTCACGGAACCCGGACCGTTGGTCAGTATAGCCGCCATTCGACATGATGTTTATATGACCGACACAGCGACTATAACCAGCTTTGAAACCAGCGTCACGAGCACGCTGCTTGATCAAATCTATGCCAGTTGCGGTTTCAGGAGCATCCATGATGGCCTGAACAATCTGCAACAAAAGAATAATAAGGTCATCATGTGGTCAACTTTTGATACAAAGTCACGAAATACTTACATGTGCAATGCCATGACTCCGCATCCACTCACGGTCAGCCTCCAGTTGGTGGAACAAAGAAGTCAGAGCATCTCTGGCCTCAACGGCCGCATTAGCCCGCTCTTCCGCTAAAGTCACGCGGGCTGTAAGGTCTTTAACCGCGACCTCCCGGGTCTGAACCTCAGCCTTTCAAAAGCAAGAAACAGTTTACACGACATCAGTAAACATTCTCAAAAGGCAGAAGGAAAAATAAACACAGAAAAAGCAACTTATACCTGGAGGCTCACAACAGTTTGGTTTAGGCGAGTGCGGTCAGCATTCGCCTCATCAAGGGCATTAGCAACACGAGCCCCCGCTTTCTTGGCCTCTTCAAGAGCCTTCGCGGTCCGGGCCTCATCTTCCTTAGCCCTGCCTGCAACTACCTCAGCCGCAGCCTTCTCCTTGGCCAAAGCAGCATTTGCGGCCTTCAGATTGGCCAACTCCTGACGAGCACGAAACAGATTTTCATTCTGTTTAGCCCAAGATTCTTTCCATGTCTTGCGCTCAGCAGAAAGGGTTTCTTTCCAACTCTTACGCTCCTCAGAAAGTAACTTGGCAAGAGTACGCACCTGTTTAAGCTCGGCAGTCGCAGCCCATTCCTCAGTCTGCTTATGCTTCTCAAAAGCAGCCTTGTCTTTTTCAAGCTGCTCCGCACCTGCGCGAGTAGCCCTAACCAACTTCTCAGCCTCCGCCCGCATCCGCGCAGCTTCTTCCTCCCTCCGGCTCAACAACTTATAGTCTTCCATAGCATTTGCCACTATGGAACTCCCCACAAGCATGGTGGAGAGTTGGTTGATGCGAAGTTCAGAGGATGCGGCACGAGCGCGATCAACTTCAAACGGGGTGCCCAGACCACCCAAAATTTCCTTGCATGAAGAAGGATTATTGGAAATATCATCCCCCTAACAGTCCAGGGGGGTCGATGATAACTCGTACTCCGCTCCGGGGTGTACGTGCGGTAATAGTACTCCAGCTCAGACTCTCCAGGCTGAATTGGAGGTCCTTCATAACCCGCACCCCCGGATGCAGAACCAGAAACCTTCTCCGCAGTTGGAGATTTCTGCGGCTCAGCATCCGACTTCTGCTTCCCAGCATCCGAAAACCTCAAGTCCAACCCATCGCCATCAGTTGGGCTGATCAGGTTGTTGGAGGAATCCACAGTATCAAAAATCTGGGAAGCAGTCTTCTCCACCGACTTCTCCACCTGCACGGTGGGATCATGAATCACCTCAACAAAAGGTGCCGCAGGCTCCTTTGGCACCCCCGCATCCACAGCTGCGGTATGCGAGGGAGACAAAGGAGCATCAAAGAAAGAAAATCCTGCATCTTGTGGTTCTGCAATGCAAAGAAAGCAATAACTATTAATCAACAAGTTGTGCAAAACACTGAAAAAAGTTATACTCACCAGCAGTAACCGCAGGTTTCTTTTGCGCCGGAGCTGCCCTTTTAGACTGCAGCTTCCGACGCTTCAATTCACCACCACCAGCAGCCTTTTGCTCTATTTCTCTCTTCTTACCAACAACGGGGGGGCCCGCAGCGGTTCCACCCGCAGCCGCACCACTACCTAGAACACCCAAACCCTCAAGGGTATCAGATACTACCACGTAATCGGTATATCTGTGATAACAAGATCGATAGGTACCTGCGGCCTGAGACACCGGAGGGGGGGCAACTGAGCCCTCAGTCTTCTCCTTACCACGACCCCGCGTGGTTTTCTTCACCTGCTTCCTCTCCACATGCTTCTTGGGGATGCGCTTTTCAAACTTCCCTAAATCCGCAAGGATAGCTGCATTGGAGAAATCAAGCAAACAAATTACAAGGGTGAACTTGGAAAACAAGTACAACTTAGAAAATACATTTTTCGCCTTCTGGCACAGGTACCTTCAACACATCCCGTCTGGGTACGCGGAAGTTGCCAACAATTTCTAGATTAAAACCTTCCCGTACGTCAACCGGAATCAGCTCAACTTTGCCCTCAAAATCGGGCTCAAACATCCTCCACAGACCAACCGCAGTCTCTGATACAACACATGCATATTACTACAAGGATAATGAAGCAAGGAAAACAATAAAGAATAACAGGCTTACCACCACTCTTTTCCCGCAGAACGGGCCTTGCCTTCCTGTCCGGCCTAGTAAGCATCATCCGCAACACCCACAACTGGTTGTTGTCTAACTTCTTGAGTTCAATAGGCCGCAGCCTAGAGAACCAGTCCACAGTCTTCGCGGTGGCAACAGGAATATCCACATCAGTGACACCAATATTGACATCCCGGAAAGTCATATTGGCGTATACCGCGCAGGCTTTAACGTAGAAGAATTTCATCTTCCAATGGGTCACACCCTTGGGAGGTGTCATCAACTTTAAACTCCCATGACGTTGAGTAAAAGAAAAAAAACCGGTGTTCACCGTCAACTGGTAAAACCGCCGGAAATTCTCAACAGTGATGGCCAAGCCATGGGCACGAAAGGTATACTCAAAGTTCCTGATTCGGAACATCCCAAATGGACTAAGTTGGGAGATATGGAGATGGTAGTACTCCAACACCTCCGCAACAAACACCGTCACCGGCAACCGAAGGTTGCCTTCGGTGAAAAAATCTGCCCACAAGGTAATATAACCGGCCGGAGCATCGACACCGGTGTCCCCCTCTTGTGGGTAAGTGGCTTTCCAATCATCAGCCATTTATACGGTGGTCATTAAGTTCTGAAAACCACCCCTCGACCATTTCAACACCGGTAACCCACCACCAAGAGCATCACCATCATCATCTTCGTCTTCATCAGCCGCCACTACCGGCTGTTCAGGGTTCTCACCCTCCACATTGTGTGGATTCGATGGTTCAGCCATCAGAAATATAGAAGATGAACACTAAAAACTCAAAATAACCTCACCGGAAGTTCAGGAAATCTCTTCGGAGAAGACAAAGGAAATGTTTCTCTCACCGGAAAAATTTTTGAAATTTCGAGCAAGTGAGGGGAAACCACGAACGGTTTCCCCTTATATACTCATCGCAATTAATGGGAGGGAGAAAACGAATCATCACGTTCGAAAAGGACCAATTATGCGGCAACACGTGTACATCAACAGTTCCGCTGACGGTTATCACGCGCGCGTGGCTGCCCACGCGCCTGACAAGAGAGACGTTTACACTCCTTGCTACAGTGCATTTAATGCCTCGGGCAGTGCAAATGTCCTTTCATTTCAGCACATGCCTGAAAGATCTCACCAACTTCCACCAACTCACACGTGTGATCAGCCACGTATGCAACAAAAAGCGACTACATTATCCAAATTATAAGCGGCATGCGGTTTTTTCTGGTATACCGCACCATAACCCATACTGCATGTCGTTTTTTTACATACCCCTAAAAATAGGCAAAAAAATATATATCTCTACACTATAAGGGGGTATAATACCTATCCGCGCTACCCACGAGCACACGTGGAATATGCGGAGATGACACACACGAGCCCGTTCAGGTGTGTCAGATACTCAGAACCAGCGTTGTTCTTTGGACTGAACCGCATCTCAGAAACAGGTAAACCGCATTACCTTCATTCTCTTCAAGCTTCAAATCCCTCCTGTCCGGTTCACAACCACAGAGGGTGCATAAACAACTTCTTCAACGAGAAGAAGGAAGGGAATATACGTACACGCACATCAGCAACCCTGACTCCTGATCCTTCAAGAGCCACATCCGAGCAACACACCCGCTTCAAGCGAGTATGGGGTGACAAAACTGCAGACACTCATGAGTCACTGCGGACACAACCATAGCTTCCGCAAACGGTTGCTACGGAAGAGCCACAACTAAGTCATCACATAGATGAACGAAGCTACTTCAAGGAAAACTCCTCGGTATTGGAGCGTGAAGGAAGGTGGCTAAGGAAGAGGTGCAGACGAGATCCCTAGTGCTCATACGAGATCTCGTCGAACAACAAGCGGCCGAACAGCGGTAACAAGTCTGCTTATGACTTTGTTACCCTACTTGTACGACGGATAGAATAAACAATGGTGGGCATTACCATGCCTATGACCATGTTTATTTCACCATTATCCAGATTCACATTGTTCGACCAAACATGGCCAACAATGACGCAAATACCCAACATTGTTCCCACATTCGTGGCCAACAATGTCCAGCAACGAGGTAACCGCAAAGGACGTGCGGTTACTTGAGAGCTAATCAGAAGAACATGAAAACCCCACAAAAGGGATCATCATTTCATGTCCAATTACTGCTGACGACCACTCTCTTCTTCATTCACCACCTCAGAGGTTGGTTCGAAGTTTGTGTAGGACAACTTCAACCACCATCTCAGAGGTTGGATCGAAGTTTGTGGACACTTCCAGCTCGATCTCAGAGGTTGGTTCGACACACCAACAGGTGGCACCCAACCCGGAAGACGTCAGAAACGGTAGACCACACTACCGGATCAAACCTTGAGGCTGAGAATTTCGCATCAGACGAAGTTTTTTCACCGATACGGAAGAGGCTTCGCATGACTCTTCCAGATCTCCAGCTTGATTTACGAAGCGCAAAGACCATCTACATGGTCTAGAATCTCCTCCAGACTCCAAACTACCTTCTAGACACCATAGTCCAGTACTCCTCCCACATGCAACTTGCATATGGCAGCAACACTAGACTGGGGGACTTGAAGGGATATGGTCCCAGATCTCGCGTCAGCATGACCGCGAGTGACCATTACCCTTTTCAAAACCCCCACTAGCTAACAACCCACCTATGTCCATGCGGGAACGCACAGACACAAGGGTTGAATCCAAACTGCCCATTGATAGAGGAGGACTTACCTGGGATATGAGAGCGGTAGAGTGATGCGGCATAGCATCACATCCGGTGTATGAAAACGGAAGTATTCACAGCGATGCGGCCTGGCACCGCGTCCAGTGAACACTTCTATCAATACAAGGAAGCTGGACAACAGCAACAGTCACCACAGGCGACGATGCGGCTAGCACCACATCTCGCGTATTTCTTGATCACAAGCAAGGGACGCGGTAACATCAGATGTTACCGCAGGCAGCGATGCGGCTCGCACCGCATCCTATACGCCCAACAAGTGGGACTGACACCACAGTGCAAGTAGCACCAATGACAGTCATCTGTCAGGGCTACGTAAGTAACAGACTGACGTGGCGTAACCTCCACACCCGACAAGTCTGACACACCTGCAAAGGTGCAGCACGTCGTCAGTCTGTCCATCATCCTCCTCCTTCACTCCTCGGCTATAAATACCAACCCCAAACCAGGTTTGAGGTATCTCTTCACAACTCTCTCACTACTACTACTATCACACTTTGCTTCCCAAGCAGATTACTGATTCTCACGCCGGAGAGTGGTAACAAGGAGCAACCCCCACCCCATCCTCCTTGTTACGAGTCACGGTTTGTTTCCTTGTGCAGGAGATCAACCCACCGGTGATCTAGCCAGCGATCCTCGAGAGGAAGGGATTAACCCTTCTTGACGAGACCAGTGAGTTAACCCTGCCCGGTTAACCATTGTTTCATCAGGTTTCCACTCTCAATTAATTGATCAACTCCTTCTCGTCATACGATCTCCACTCTCAATTAATCGATCAAGTATTTGCTAATCGATTATGTATTCAATTAATTAATCTCCATGTTTTTTATTTGAAAGTTCCTTGGAATGGATTTAGTACTGGTGATGATTTGCTAATCGATTATGTATTATGCAATAAATCTCCATGTTTCAACTAAATTTACCTTAAATATCATGATCCTACATGTTTTTTAGAATGCTTTTTTTCCCAGGTCGTTCATCAATTTATCGGTTTCGACATATTTGTACTTTTGTTGATGCAGAACTTTCAGAAGCTAAGCTTATGGATTCAAGAGTTCAACGAGAGGAGGAAGCTTTAGAAACGAATTTGATCGATGATATTGATGCAAATGGGTATTTAGTTGTACATAGCAATTCTGATGTCGAAGTAGAGAATATAAAAGACTTTGACATGGATTTTGAGTTTGAGAAAGAAGTAGATGATGATGTGATCGGGCAGGTTTTTGATACTCTTGGTGACGCATATGATTTCTACAATCGCTATGCATTTGTACATGGGTTTGGAATACGTATTAACGGGTACTTAAGATGTAAACATGTATTAACGGGTACTTAAGATGTAAATATGTCTATAACCTGTTTAACAAGAAAATTAATAGGTTCTCTCGTGTCTTCCAGTTTAGTACACGAAACCTGTTAAGGCTGTGCAGGTTCGTATCGTGTAATTGTGTTCGTGTTTAAAGTTGCCAGCCTTGGACCATGGTATTCAATATTAGAATAGTATATTTTTTGAACATTTGTTTTTCCAAAGTCTTGATCTAAATGTACCTCACTTTTACTAGTTATACCCCTTTTGAGAAAAACAGTGGTGAGCCCCACCTGTAAGTATATGGGAGGAGGGGGATATAACTAGTAAAAACGGAGGTACATTTTTTTTGAATGGCAAATGATACAACCCTTAATCACTGCTAAATTGCACCAAATTATCATCTTACTTAGGATTGAACCCAATATCTCCTACTAAGAGGTAAGAGCCCCTATCAATTGAGCTAGCCCTACATTGGCAAGATTTTTGAATGACAAATGTTACTTTACTCTAATTTACACCAAATAATCCAAAATATTCGCCACACCCATATTTAGGTTTGAACCTGTAATCTTACCTCTAAAAGGCAAAAGTCTTTACCAAGTGTGCTAGCCTCTCGTTGACGAAAAAAAGAACATACATTAGTAGCACCATTTCTGTTGGGGAATTTCAGATTGCCGGATAATCAGAGAGGCGTGATGTCACTCTCAGATCAAATTATTTCGGTGGTTCACCCGAATAATTCAATCGGATACAACTCTGATTTTCGAGAATAGAACCAGGGTATGTTGTTTTTGTCTGCGAATTTGTGAACCAGGAAGAAGAGTGATCAGAAAACTGTATGGGAATTTGGGGGTGTTTTTGCAGATAACTGCCTTTGGCAGTTATGTTCGAATTTAATCAAATTGCATTAAAAATTGCCTTAATTTTTTGTCTGAAAATTTAGGACGAATTTTCATAAATTTTATTTTCTAAGGCATTTTCCATAAAGCAATTCAATTAAAATAAAATTTTTCCAAGCTGGCTCTGCCCCTTGGACCCCACCAGGGGTTGTCGCCCCTTGGACCCTGCTCCCGGCCCCTTGGAGCCCCCGTAGAGTACGGGCTCCGCCCGTATACTTGGAATTATAATAACCCAAACAAGCGTGCACTCCCGCACCTCTTAACTTGCTTGATGTGTATCATTATTCGCTTTAATCACCAAGTCAATCCCAATTACACTAAAATATCTTAACACTTTCCAAAGTGATCAATAGAAAACTAGAAAAGAGTGTTGATTGTTACTTTTTTGTTAGTTTTTCTGTAACTTTGGTGGTGATTAGGTAAAGTTTTGTTGAGATTTGGTGGTGGACCAGTGGTGGTTGGGGTTGATGATAACAATGGGTTGCATACTACAATCAAAGCCATGTGCATTTTTCTTTTTGTCCGAATGCATTTTGGATCATCATAATTTGTTCAGCTTCAGGTTGTTTGATTGTTTTTGTTACCTTACGAATTACGGCAAGATATACTATACACAATATTTTTATGAGCTCCATATAATTAAATATAATACACAATGACGTTTGGTTCATAGAAGTTCTATTTAAAGAAAGGAAATATGTAAAAAAATAGAATATAGTATAATTGAAATAAAAATTATTACCAATCATGTTTGATTTGTAAATTTGCTAAGTTAATTAGAACTAGGATTTATTACCCGCCGCAATACGGCGGTGAGCTATTCATATGTGTCATACCAAATAAACCCATGCATTTGTTACACCAATGTTCCATAGTTACATCGCCTAACCTATACATCCAAGATGTACAAAACAAAGCTATACCCTTTTCTGCAACCTTCTTTATCAGCGTAAAAACACTTATGTATCATTTTCTTTCTCATGTGATATCTGATTAATCAAAGTCTGTGATATTCTCTCATCTCAATCTCTATAAACCCGAAGGCTGAAACTGATCACTCTTTGCACAACTAATACCCGTATAAAAGTTTGTCTTTTTACCCGTTACGCGACTGACCCGTTTGCCTCATATCGGTCTATTATCCATTCAACCATAAATGTAAAACTACCTGCTACAATTAAAAAAAACGTATAGAAAATGTAACCAAGATGACAAACTTCGTAAATGTTTTGAATTTAACGGGTCTAGTTAAAAAAAATTGAAACTATCTATATCAAAATTAAAGGGAATCCTGGACCAACCTATCCATTTAGCAAACTGTTTAAAAAATGTCTCAAGCGTTGACCTTGAGACCATGACCATGAACATGAACATGAACATGAACATGACCATGGGCATTTCCATTTTTATGAGAATGATCAGCAATGACACTCCCATTTGACAATAATTTAAAACATCCAATAAAGAAAAACACCTACGCAAATGTCTATACATAAATGTAACGCATAGAAGCCCATATTTCACATGTGCATTCTGATCTAATATAGATTAATACTCCCACTAAATATGCATTCTATTTATCAATCTACTCTTCGGTAAGTACAGCATCTATTTTGTTGACAACTAAAAAATGGAAATATAAAACCAAACTGTTTAATGATCAAGTACAGATGATCTTGCAAGAACATAAACATTTTTGTGGTAAATTTTCCAAATAAACCTTTTAGAGAAGATGACAATGATATTCATATGCTAAAATTTCATAGACATATATACTTGCCTTTAAAATGTTATAACGAATGGAAATCACAAGACAAAAAACGAAAAATAAAGTCATCACATGCCTAATTATTAATAAGCGTTAAATTTACATCACACTAAAAAAAAAGATGTACCTGATGCTTGCCACATTGTTCACAGGTAGAGCACGGAACATAAGTAAACCAAGTCATAATTTGCGTCACCAGTTTCATCATAGATCATAGCCCCCAACGGGTCCACACCTCATCCTCTGACTGCAAATATCAGTTTCATCAGCAAAGACACATCTGGCTTACATTGAATTACAACCCAAGTAAGTTTCGCCAAGTCATTATGTATTTACATCATACGTAATGTAATATTCAAATAACATAATTCAATATCATATTTAGAGGAGTTAAGCAAAAGGGTTTCTTATGGTTCAGGGAGTTTCATTGATTTCAAATTAGAGCGCAATGAATGAAACTGGTTGACCATAGCCCATCATATTTACCTATACAAAAGGTAATCGATTAAGTAGCATCCATTCATCAATCACACGTATATATTCAGATTAATAGCAATAAACTAAAGATGAAACAAAACCAATAGATACTTAAACATCGCCTTGGACACAATCGGAGACGCACGTCACAGAACAGACGCCGGAGACGGCTTGATCACGTCGTTCGTCGTAACCGCCATAGGTCTCCGGCAACGGCTTCCTACATCCCTTAATCGCAACTCAAGTGTCAACATCACAGATCATACAAAAAGGGTAAGGTTTACATAAAGATCAACCACCATCATCAAGCCAACATAATCAAGGCAGCAATACCCACAACCGGCGGCGAAACAAAAGCCACTGCCATAAATGAAGCAAGCAAAACCACCAGAAAACCAAAAACTCTGATAAAAAAACATACCTGAGAAAGACACGAAGAAACAGGGGTATGGCCTTTTCTTAGGTTTAACATAAACCTTGACAACTTCTTTGCTCACCGTATTTCGAGAGGTTTGATTTTAGGGTTTAAACGTTTTAGGACTGCCTTCGTCGGCGGTGGTTGGTACTGATCTTCAAACCGGATGAGATGAGTGGCAGTGGTTTTGGACTGAAAGGGAGAGAAGGTATGTAACAAATATGTGGATGTACACCATCAAGTTTTTTTTTTTTTTGAAACACTCTCAAAGCACAAGTTACAACCAACATATGCACAAAGTACTTGCTTCTTTATATAGGTTTTAATATGACACTCATAGTGATCTATAAGATCGTTAAATAAAGTAGAATATGACACCTTTAGTGGCGGTGACCATATTGGTGATGAGGAAATATATTTTGAGTTGTATGTTTTTTGAAATGTAGAAAAATATAAGTACATTGCAAAAATATATTCAAAATTTTATAAAATATTATATTGTTAAAAACTTAAAATAACGAGATGAGTTAATTGCCAAAATCGTCTCTGAGGTTTGGGCACATTTGCCATTTTCGTCCAAAATGACAGTTTGGTATTATTTAGCCCTCCACGTTTGCAACTTTTTGCCATTTTCATCCAAACCCCTAACCAAGTTACCCAAATGCCTAACCAGGTTACTTTTTACCCACTTTAGGGTATTTTTGAAATTTGAAACTAATAAGGGGGTAAATTGTAAAGTGGCCAATGCATACATACCTTATATACGAGTATTCCGTTGTTCACAGATCATTCACCTCCCCCACCCCCACTGCACCACTACCGCCACCACACCACTACCACTACCACCACCATCCCCACCACCGCACCTCCACCGCCCCCACTACACCGCCACCGCCACCACCCCCACCCCCACGGTACCACCCTGACTAGATCAACAAACTAGGGTTTAATTTTGGTAACTTAGGAGGTCTCCCACCTACACCATGAGTATTCCGGCAACACCAGGTGCAATCACCGGCCTAGGTCCCTCGTCAATCCTCGAACTCAAGGCCAATTATACAAGAGCCGATCTGGAATCCGGCGGCTATGGAGTCACACTCGAGTCAGAACTGGTGGTGGTGGAAGCGATTGAGCGGCGGCCGAAAGCTTGTGGTGGCGATTGAGCGGTGGCGGCCAGAATATCGAAGTTCTGTGGGTGAAATCAAAGTTCTGTGGGTGAAGTCGCCATAGTGGGTGAAATCGAAGTTCTGTGGGTTTTTGGAAGCCTACCACCAGCTTTCGGTGTCGTCGGTTGTATTTTTGGGGCTTTTAAAGCACAAGTATAAATCTGCGTATATATAAATTTTTGGGGCTTTTTTATGTCTGTAAATGTAAATGGGTTTTTATGAAGGAATGTCATAAAAGACTGGATGATGATCGGGTTTGGATGTTGTTTCTGCGTATATATAAATTTGTGGCGATGATCGGTTGCAGCCGTGGCTGCATCTGGGCCTCTTTATTTTGCAAGACGACGATGATGATTACAAATCTGAGTCGGATGTTTATTTTTTCATTTTTTTTTGTAAATTTGATGATGATGGTTGCTGGGTTTTATAGAAAGATAAAGGGGTATTGGATTTTAATAATCTCAAGTTTTACTGGTTGGCCGATAATAATCCCAACTTCAAAAATTGCCTACAACAGTCCCAACTTGTAAGATATTGGCCACCAATGATCCTTGTTTAACTGGGTTAGTTAAATGTGACGTGACAGGTGATTGGTGGCCACGTCACCAGCCACATCAGCTGCCACGTCACCAGCCACGTC
Organism: Helianthus annuus; assembly: GCF_002127325.2. Classification (NCBI taxonomy): domain Eukaryota; kingdom Viridiplantae; phylum Streptophyta; class Magnoliopsida; order Asterales; family Asteraceae; genus Helianthus; species Helianthus annuus. The sequence continues at coordinate 12,900,830 of NC_035448.2, read as the reverse complement.
ACTAGTTAGACAAGGATCAGCCACGTCACCTGCCACGTCAGCTACCATGTCACATTTCACCTGCCACGTCAGCTGCTACGTCACACTTAACTAACGCAGTTAGACAAGGATCATTGGTGGCCAAAATCTTACAAGTTGGGACTGTTGTAGGCAATTTTTGAAGTTGGGATTATTATCGGCCAACCAGTGAAACTTGGGATTATTAAAATCCAATACCCCAAAGATAAACACTGGGTTTTATGAAGAAGGAAATAAGGAATGTTATAAAAGAGTGAGATAAACACAAGTTACCCCCTTATAATTGAGAAATTTCAAAAACACCCCAACCGACGATATAAAGTAACTTGGTTAGGGATTTGGATGAAAGTGGCAAAAAGTTGCAAATATGGGGGGCTAAATAATACCAAACTGTCATTTTGGACGAAAATGACAGATGTGCCCAAACCTCAGGGACGGTTTTGGCAATTAACTCTAACGAAATGGAAAACAACATGACTTTACATAAAAAAGAAAACTATACTGATTTTATATATATTTGTAGTCTTTACATATATATTTGTACTATTTACAACCCGATTTCTTTTATTTCTTCAAACAATTTATACTTTACAAAAAGGGGTATTGGATTTTAATAATCCCAAGTTTCACAATTTGGCCGGTAATAATCTCAACTTCAAAAATTGCCTACAACAGTCCCAACTTGTAAGATTTTGGCCACCAATGATCCTTGTCTAACTGGGTTATAACCCAGTTAGTTTTCTGAAGTTTTGAGCGGCGGAGAAGGTCACTAGAGGTTGGAGATGACAAGTGGTGGTCTCCTTTGGTGGTTTCAGGGGTAAAGAAGGTCGTCGGAATAAGTTGCAGGTCACCGGAGTTGCGTAGATGGTGGAAATTTTAAACTTTTGAGAAGCGGAGGAGATTACAGGAGGTCGGAGATGATTGGTGGTGGTCTCGTTTGGTGGTTTCAGGGGTAAAACGGGTCGCCGGAATAAGTTGCAGGTCACCAGCCCAACAAGGTTATAACCCAGTTAGACAAGGATCATTGGTGGCCAAAATCTTACAAGTTGGGACTGTTGTAGGCAATTTTTGAAGTTGGGATTATTACCGGCCAATTAGTGAAACTTGAGATTATTAAAATCCAATACCCCTTACAAAAATAATAATGTTATTAGACCTATATAATAGTTTAGATAGGATTCGCTTCAAATGAAAACCCATACGAGTTGCAAGAATCGTGAGAATTTTTTGATTCGGCGCGAGTTGGGCCAAAATTTTTTTGCACAAACGTAGATGAAAACATTGTAAACACATCTGTAAAAAAAAAGTAAAAAAAAAATTGTCGAGGCGTTAGTTTTGACTGATGCAAGTTTTCTTACGCGCTAGTGTAAAATTTTACAGTGGATAACTATTTTTTTTATCAGAACGTAAAAAAAAACTTGAATCAGTCAAAACTAACGCATCGACAATTTTTTTATTTTTTTTACATATGTGTTTATAATGTTTTCATCTACGTTTATGCAAAAAAAATTTAACCTAATTCACACCGAATCAAAAAATTCTCACTGTTCTCACAACTCGTAGTAATTCGCATTTTAACTCATAACATAAAAGGTTGATTTGAATTTTGTCATATAAAAAATTTAAAAGTCAAAATTAATATTTAGCACTTATAATATTCCAAATTTCCAATAACCCATTTTAGTGGTGATGGAGAAGGAGAACAACTGTAGAAAATGAAAAGCCCTAGAAAAATTGCTTGCAGAGCAATTGACAAAAATCTCCAAATTACACATTAAAATTCACACACTCTCAGATCCTTCAACCCTACAGTGGTAAAATCTTTCAATTTCCACCATTAATGAAGTTATTCGCATTCATCAAGTCGCTTTCGTTCAAGTCTTCTTTGATAAATTAAGCCAACCAACACATTTATACGAGGTTAGATGCACGTCATTCATTTATTATATCGTTATTGAGCATTTCAAAGCATCCATTTCTATAAAATAAATTCAAAATTGTCAATATTGTTGTTCAACAAGAAACCGAAAAATCTGTCAATCTGCATATTGATTCATTGTTGTTTTGAATAAAGTTTGACTTTTGTTGATTCCTGGAGTCATCTTGTATTAGTGTGGATTGATTGAAGGGTTTAATTCTTTGATTTGGTGCCAAAAGGCCCAATAGTGGCAGAATTAGGGTTTCAGTTTGGGGATTATTTGATTTGATAGGATGTTTCTGTTTTGATTTTGGTTTTGGTTTGGTTGAACATTGTGTTGTGGTTGTGAAGATTGGTTAGATTGGTTTGGTTTTGTGGAAGGGTTGAGAAAAATGGATAAATGGATGGTTGCGATTGCGGCTGGTGCGGGTCATATAGCCCAGCATTTTAAAAAGTTTCAGCAGACGGATGAGCGAGTTACATCGGAGTCATCCGAGTCACCCGTTCGTGGTTCGTGTAGTGAGAAACCGCACTCGCCGAAGCAGCCGTCTGGCAAGAAATGGCCCTTCCACATAAGGAGAAGAAGTTTGAATAACGATGAGTCCGAAGTAAAGAATGAGGTTTACGGGTTTGATGGCGAAAAGGATGTAGTTTCGGGGAATTACGAGGGTAGTGATGGAATTTTGGATAATGTTGAAGCGTTGACTCCTAGAAGTAGAATGTCTTTTAGAAGTAGAAGAATGGTTAGACAAGCGGTTAGACCGCTAAGCTCGTTAGAAAATTGTGTTATGGCTCATGTTGAAATGGAGTATACGTCAAGTTCGTTGACTTCGCCTTCTATGCAGACCGTGAGGCCGTTTTTGGTGACTGATGGCAATAATGTAATTAACAGGGCAAGTGTGGATTATATTGCGCCACACCATACCGTTGAAAAGAAACTCCAATCATATTCAGAAAAAAGAAACAGTCCCGTAGATGCAACACTCCTTGTTTGTCTCGGTATTTCTTTCGGCATGTTGTATTCTTTCATGGAAAATAAACGTGAGGTTGAAAAACTGAATCGGTTATTGAAGCAAAAAGATAATCTGATTCAAGATCTTGAAGAGGAGATTGAGATGAAAGATTCATTAGTCATGCAAGAGATTACACTTGATGATAATAAATCACAAAGATCGGATGAATCTGTCGATGATGGGTCACCTCATTCTCTTTCTCATGAGCGTAATAACGAAGATTCTGTTTTTATGAAGGCGGAAGACGATTCTTTTAGTAGAATTGAAACAGAGCTTGAAGCCGAACTTGAGATGCTTGAACTTAGTATGAGTTCATCCACCTTAGAAAGAAAGATTTCCAATCTTGTTGAGGTAACCAGTTTACATACCTAAGTTAAATGCCATTTTCGTCTTTGCCAGTTTTGCGACTTTCGTCCAAAGGTTTGTTTTTCCGCATCTGGATCCAGAAGGTTTGAAATCTTGTCATTTTCATCCGGCTCATTAACTCCATACATTAACATTTTTCTTCGTTAAGTCAGGGGTATTTTCGTCTTTTTTGTTAACTTAAAGAGCAATTCGGTCTAACGAATTCGGTCAAGGGTTTTAAATGCTTGTACATAAAAGTGAAAAGGACCGAATTGCCCTTTAAGTTAACAGAAAAGACGAAAATACAACTGACTTAGAAAAATGGATGAGTTAAGTCAGTTAACGAGCCAGATGAAACTGACAAGATTTCAAACCTTTTGGATCCAGATGCAGAAAAACAAATCTTTGGATGAAAGTCGCAAAACTGGACAAACCTCAAGGACGAAAACGACATTTTACTCTACTTTTTTTTTATGTTACAGTATTTGGGTCAATGTGGTTTTGTTAATTTATACGAGTCATTTGCAGCTTGATCCGGACTTTGAGCCAGGTGTAGCTCAGGGTGAGTTAAGGGCAGACATGCTAGATAACAACATCACAACTCATTCACCAAACTATGCAGTTTCTCCCCGAGAATTGAGCTTACGGTTGCATGAGGTCCTTCAATCCCAACTTGAAGAACGAATCAGGGAATTGGAAGCAGAAATCGAAACACGAAATCAAAAATCTTGGAAAGATTTCTCAAGCAGTGATGCGGGAGATGAAAACCGTGTGGATGAGCCTGTTGTTTTAAATCTATCTGGTGATGCTTTAGATGCTTATAACGAGGCTTGTGATGAGTTTGCAAAGTTTGATGATGATGTAACGCCGCAAAATGGTGCCGGTACTGGCGGAGATGTGGTGGATTTTGATGAAGATGAGATGGAGAAATTATTGATAAAACATATAGTGGAGAAAGCAAGACAAGGGTCTCCTGCAGTTTTGAATGCACAAAGGGCTTTGTTTTCGAAATAAAATTTTGGAAACTAAAAATAAGTCATAATTTTGTTTGTAAACAATATATATAGGTGTTGATGATAGTATTGTTTTTTTACATGAACCACAACTAATTAGCATGTTCTTTTAATCTCAAGCTAGAATTTGTAGCATAGGAGCTAACTGGCGTTCATATGCAGGTTTTGCGCAACTGTTCAAGTCGAAACTAGTCACAAGTTCTTTAATGAGAATTAGAGTAGATTATACGGATGGTCTCTCTGGTTATGTCATATTTTGGTTATATCGTCTTTTTGAAAATCTGAAAGTGCATACATGATTCTCATTGTTCACTTAACAGTAACGCATTTGGTTCATCGAGTGGATGGTTGTTTGTTTTCAACGCAAAAATACTGCAAGCGCATTTTAGTCTTTTCAAGTTCTTTAAGGACGTAACCCTCTTATTTTACAGTTTACTTGAAATCGATTTAAGCATAAACGGAAAAAAAGTTGTCTTTTGAATATTTGAACACGACCCACAAAATGTTGAAATATTATACGCCATAAATACTTTAGTCGTCACTTCTACTATTGCCCTCATTTGGTTACTTGATAAAGTGTTCAAATTTGAAATTGATTGTTCGGATGAACTTATAGAGCTTGAAATGTCACAATATCTTGGTTGGGACGATCCACTAATGTGCATTCGTGTTGTTGAGGCTATTCTTAGGGGTGAGCAAAGTACACTACCCGACCCGACCAAATAACCGAGAACCCTATAAAATACTGCCCGGATAACTACCCTAAATCAACACCCGGTTCCGATTCCTATCGGACCAGTGGGTACAGGACCGAACCTTTATTTTAATATCTTTTTTCCCGGAAACCCAGAACAACAATCTGTACGCTGAATCACTGATGATCGATTGAACACAAGTAGAGGCCGGAATCTGGATGACATTTCAAAACAATCAAGGTTCCGTGGTCAATTTTGTTTCAATTTCAATCCATTTTTGGTTTAGCACAAAAGCTACCAAGAATTGAATGAAGATTGTAAAATATTCAATTCACGTCCAGTCTCTAATGGGTTTCGGTCCAGTAGGTTATTGTCGTTTTTTTTTTTTGTGTACCAGAACTGGAACCAACCCGAACCCGAATCCAGGATAATTCTAGGAACCAAACAAGTAGACTTCATGTTAAATCTCGATTCGGGTTCGGTCATTTAACGGGTTGGTACTCGGTTTTTTTCAGTCCGACCCTAAGTATGCTCACCCCTAGTTAAACTTGTGTCAATAATGTCAATGTGTTCTTCAAATGGATTATGTAATTGTGATGCAAAGGAAGTTGTAATAGAGACTTCAATGGTTCCATCCATGTAACTGTTTTTGCTTTGTAAAGGTTTCTAGTTTGTAGTACTTGAAGTGCAAATGAGCAAAGCCACTTGCGAGCTGCTTCATATCGGACTAATAAAAAGCTCAAAATGAGTCGAGCCTCGAATAAAACTCAATTAGTTATCAAGCCCGGGCTTGAGCTTTGAATAGAAAGATTGTTTAGGCTCGATAAGCCTCCAGTATTTTTAAGTTTAAACTTAAAGCCCTTTTTAGACTTTAGATGTATTAACTAATCTGCAGCAAGCTCGAGCTGAGCTTTGGCTCATTGTTCACCCAACAAACATCAACTAGTACTGATCAGACCAGGAACAGTTGCATAGGTGGCGTAGTAAGACTTGCAACATTAAAGCTAAATAAAAGGCACATAAACTTGTGTCGAAAAGCAAGATCTTAACAAAATGTTGATGCTAAGACATGAATCAATCCTTTTATCCTATTAATCCAAGAACACTAATTGGTCTCACAAGCATGGATGAAGTCTTAACCGCTTGAGACTGTAAGGATTAAAAAGTTTCACATATTGCATATTCAACATCCAGAAAAAGAACACTTGAAAATAACTGATTATAGAAAGTTGCAAATAACAGTCCAGTTGAAACAAACTCGGGTTCATGGGTCAAGCCCGTTTTGCAAAGTCATCAGGCTCATCATGGTCCCTGTAGCTTCCACCTACTTGACCATCAGCATCACCGAAAGTGTTTCCGGGATCAGCATTATCATTACCAAAGCTGTCACCACCACCAAAGCTTTGGCTTTCTCCGCCAAAACCACCACTAGCACTACGATAACTGTTTCCACCATCGTTTCCACCATAACCACCACCACCATAGCCGCCACCGCCACCATAACCGCCACCGCCACCGTAACCACCGCCTCCACCATAGCCACCACCTCCCCGGAAACCACCACCACCTTGTGGTCTCTCATTTGCATAGTTCACTCTCACCAATCTACCATGCAACTCCTGCAAAATTTGTCCATGAATTACGTACTTTTAACACATTCATCCTATTAATGTCTCAAATAATATGAAGGTATTTTGGATATTTAACAAAGCTAACTGATTCTTCAAAAATATATCGTACATGACAATACAAACACTGCAGTTTTCATGGGACAAGGTTAACATAAAGCAACCGAAAAGTGTAAGAAATGGCAAAAATACCCTTTGATCCATCGCTTGGATTGCAGCAGAAGCAGCCTCAGTGTCTGCAAAAGTAACAAAGCCAAAACCTCGGGACCTGCCGGTTTCCCGATCCACAATTACTCGTGCTGTTGCATATCAAAAGAAGCTATGAGAAATTTATCACAGAACATAACTTCAATTTTAAACCAGGTGGTACTGACATAGGTTTATGAAATAAAAAACCACAATGCAAGATGAAAGAGCAACAACTTCCATTCATATCAATCTTTACAAGTATGCAAGTACTTGTAAAAGTTGGCATAAACTTTAAAATAGAACATATAAAACAAATGCACAAAAGCCCAAAGCAGATCATTGACGTCAAATAACTTATGCTATTAACCAATGTATCTAAGGACTTCCGTAGATGTTTCGACTCATCACCAACTCATAAAAATAAATCTAATCATATGCACCGACATGAGAATGCCCATTTACATCCCATAGTTGGTGTAAAGCAACTTTTTTAATCTTATTTACGAAACATTAAAATTCATGTTCAAAAGCCCAACTGTAAAGGTCTAACAAATCCAAATTCTACATGCATCCTGTTCTACACTATTTTAACATCCATACCTTCATAGACTTCCCCATACGCGCTAAAAGCTTCTCTCAAGCTCATATCATCTGTAGCCCATGCCAATCCTGCAACAAAAAATCATGAACATAACAACTATTAACACAGATTTCTGAACCTAACATGAAAAGCGCTATTCAAAGTTGAATTTCAACTGTTAATTAATTTAAGATTACCTCCCACAAAGACCTTTGAGCTCGCATCACTTGACATGCATCTTATCATTTGAAACATAGATGGGCTTGCCACTGACATTTCATGGTTGATGTGGATGTGCTTACTCACACTCTGCCTTAGCATACTACCAACTCTACTTAAGAAAGCCATGATTGTACCTTGTAACCTAATATACAGCAAACAAATAGATCAATAAACAAACATATATTCAATAATAAAACCTAACAGATCAGAAAACATAAAAGTATTATGCAATAAAAGATAAAAAGATAAAAAGGATGAAAGCAAACAGAACAACACACTTGCAGTAAAAGATAAAGCTGGAACACTCCTTTAATTTCAAATTTTCCACCAACTTAAAAAGTAAAAATCTTCACTTTTAAGTTTTAATAAGTTTTAATTATACAATCACATCCTTTAATTTGGTATTGCAAATAACAAATCCAAATCAATTTCATCAAATAACCAACAAAACCCTAAAACATGAATCTTCATCATATAACTTCTTAAATTTGTAATAATATCTTCAAACAAAAACACAATCAAGCAAAAAGAATCACCCAAACCTCAAATCCAACAATCAATAACTCAAAACCCTAAAAACTAATATCATACATAAAACACATACAAACAGAAATAAAACAAAAAGAGCGACATAATCGAGCATATAGATTCAACTAAAGTACTGAAATATGATCAACAACAACAACATCAACCTCTACTCACAACTTTAACTGTAAACAAACAATTAACAACGGTGAACAAATATGTAAACAGATCAGAAACTCATATTACCAAAACCTCAATTAATTTGACAATAAGGAGTGAAAACCAGTGAAGAAAGTACCTCTGTGCTCTGATGTTTGTGAGCGTCGGTGGATGAATAAAACCCTAGACGACGAGGGTTTTTTGGCTTTTGCAGCTGATAACGAGGGTTTATGAGATATTTTCGGGCTATTTCTATATAGAGAGGTTGAATCGGTATTCACCGTTGGATCGGACTCCAGTAAGTATAGGCCGTCGGTTCATGTTTAGGATGTATTACTATATAGAGTGGTTCGGAATTCATCCCTGAAGTTCTATTTCTTGCATTTTCAGCCCAGTTTGACTGAATAGTTTATACTAATAACTAATAATAACTAGGTTATTTAACCACGCGTTGTGGCAGTACATTACCGTGAGCACTGGATTGGTATTGGTTTGTTTTACACCGAATCTGACAGAGTTGTACAAATGAAAAATTATATGGTACTAATGTTGTTTGATACGGTACGGTAGCGATACGGTGTTAGCTTATGAAAAGTAAAAAATAAAAATAAGTAACGGTACATAATTGTATAAATGAAAAAAATACATACTTCATAATAATAATAATAATATACCATTCATTGTCAGTTCCTGGTCGATTTGTATGGCAACAACATGGTATCCATTTTCGATATAACTTTATATCGTATTGTTGAAAAGAAAACATAGATATCGATTTGAATGTTTTTGAAAGGTTAACAAATGCATGTAATTAGAAAAAATAAATAAATTGAATGATGAATAAAATATGTTATACAAAAATATATAAATGTTGAAACAGAATTAAAAAATAAATGAAACTTTGGTACAGTAGTGATATAGTGTTAGCTTATCGAAAACAATAAAAATAAATATTGGTACAGAGTTTTATGAATGAAAATAAATACTTCAAAATAATAAATTACCATTTGACGCCGGTTTCGGTTTGGTATGACAATTGCACAGTATTCATTTTCAATAAAGCTTATATTGCAATGTTGAAAAGGAAACATAAATGAGATCTAATATTTTTGAAAAGTTAACGAACCCATGTTATTAGAAAATATATATATAAATTGAATGATGAATAAATTGTTTTATACAAAGTAAATAAATGTTGAAATGGAATTAATAAAACTATAAAAATATCAGAAACTTTTAAAATATTAGATCAAAAGACATTTAATTCATATATATATATATATATAATTTTTTTTTTTTTGAAAATTTAACGAATGCATGTTATTATAAAAACAAATAAATTGAATGATGAATAAAATATTTAAAAAATAAATAAATAAATGTTGTAGTGGAATTAAAAAATAATTAAAAATTTGTTACAATAGTGATAAGGTGTCAGCTTATCAAAAGCAAAATCAATAAAAATAAATATTAGTATAGAGTTGTATACATGAAAAATAAATACTTCAAAATAATAAATTATCATTCATCGTCGGTTTCAATTCGGTTTGGTGTGACAACAACACGGTATCCATTTCAATAAAACTTATATCGCAATGTTGAAAAGCAAACATAGATGTTACTTTAATTTTTTGAAAAAGTTAACGAACGCATATTATTAGAAAAAAATAAATAAATTTAATGATGAATAAAATATTTTAAAAATAAATAAATGTTGAAATAGAATTAAAAAATAAATGAAACTATAAAATACCATAAACTTCTAAATATTAGATCACTATTAATGAACACTTTTAATTCATATTATTGTATATATCAATTACTAACGTGTGTTTGCGCCAGGAGGTTTCATGTTTTTCTACTTTGGCCACTAACTTTCTTGTCTTCCCACTTGGGCCTACGATTATATATATCAATTACTAACGTATGTTTGCGCCAGGAGATTTCATGTTTTTCTACTTTGGCCACTAACTTTATTGCCTTCCCATTTGGGCCTACGATTTGCCTTTGAAGACAGGTTCCACGTGCTCAGTTGTCATCTCTTAGTATTATTATAAAAGGTAGCGGTAGGAAGTGATTACTTCTGGCTAAGGACGAAAAATTGCAACAAAATTTTTTTATAATCAATTTATAGATAAACAACTACATTTTTTTGCAACATTTGTGCGATTTTTGTTGTGTTTAATTGTTTTTCCCTTCATATAACCCTATAAATTTTGTTAAAAAAGTTATATTCCATATAGAGTATTATCTTTCGTATCATAACCTATACGAGTGTTGTACTGGTACCGTGACGAATTAAACCGATTTCGTCCGAACAATATTGGTATAGGTATAATCGGAACCGCTACCGGTATTCATTTTTACGGTTTTCGATGGATGTAAAACACGTGTAGATATTTGACTTTATTTTCTAAGCTTTATCTTTCGGGTGTTATCGCGAGTATCGATGCCCTTATGATCCAAACCGATAACGACTGAATTCCCGCCGCGTAGTGTGGGGGATTCCACTAGTTTATTACAATAACTAGGGTCGTAGTTATCCGTGCCTTGCGCAGGGACGCGTTTGGAATTCAGAACGTATAGCACACCATGACAACTGATAAATAAATTCGTAAAATTAAATAAAATTATATCTAAATGTGTTATATTATTTGTGTCACACCCCAACCGATGGCGGAATCATCGGAGTGAGACGAAATAGATTGCTTATCACAGATAACACTATTCGCGGCAATAATTAATATCCGAATTTATGAAAAAAATAAAACAAAAAAATGTATTTCGTGCATAAATTAAAACTAAACTTGTACTCGATTTCCAAATTTTCAACATTGAAAAAATAATTCATAAATCCACATTTGAATCCGATTATTTACTATTTTTACCATATTTAAACTAAACAAAATGCTCATATTTAAACTAAACGTAGTTCTTATTTAATATATACTAGGTTATCACATGTGCACGATACAAAATCGAGGAAATTGTTTTTATTAATTATTTATTATTAATTATTAATTATTAATGATTAATCTATAATGAATATCATACAAAGAAATTGACATTAACTTGTGAGATAAAAAAAACAAACTTATAAGCTTATTCACAGGTTATGAAGTTATTGACGGGTTATTACCCTTGAGCTTCCCGGGTCAGTGCAAGTTATTTGTATTAATTGTTATTATTAATGATTAATATATAAAAACTTGATGATCTGTATAACAATTGTAGCCAATGTATGAAAATGTGTATTATAAATTCTAATCGTGTAATTATTCTTGATTGTGTGATTGTAATTTGTAAGGCTTCCATGTGGTAACAAAATTGGAAAAATGTTGATACAACATATCACCATTATGTGTCTAAAAAGATGTTGGCTTTGACTCAAAATGCATCTTGACTACAATACCCATAATAGGAGAATCATGTTTCGTGTGAAGGGCACTTGCCCATCCTCTCGAAGGTCCAAGTTTGATTATTTCGTGTATTTTAACTGGTTTTAAGTGTAACAAGCGTAAATGTGTACTGTGCAAGTATAAAACATGCATAATGGTGTTTAAAACATTGATTTTGCGTATGAACATATAAACAAGTATATAACATAAATGTGAATAAAATGCTTTGAATTTCATTATGATCGATAGTCTCGGATTACAAAGTTGAAACGAAATAGAATACAACACAAGTACAAGTTTCCAAAAATAGAATTACAACAATATGTAACACCCCGAAAATGTAAATCATTTATTTTAATTATAATGTTGGTAAATAAACAAGTGAACTAACGAGGATTAAAATAACCTAGTTAGGAAAAGTCTTGTAGCGACTTACAAATGAGTTAAAACACTAAAAATAAGAATCGAATGATAGTAGAGGGGCCAAAAGTGTTTAAATTGAAACTAATATTAATAAAACAAAAATTTAAAACTCAAAACACACTTGTGTGTGTGCTGAGATCAAACCAGACAGGGGGGGGGGGCGACCAGGGTTCTTCAAAACCCTAACTTCCATAAATTTCATAAATTGAATGTTCAAATCTGATCAAAAACGAAATCCGAGTTAAGATTAGTGATCTCCGTTGCAAGGGGGTCATAAGGTATGTAAAATTTCATACAAAATCTCTACTGTAAATTCTCATGAATTTAGGGAATTCGAAATCTGAGTATGCATGAATGATATGTAGATGAAATAGGAACATTGAAATGCTTAGGAGTAAACCTTAGACAAGTGCATGTTAAAATCTTGCTTGAATCTAATAAAATCCATAGACACCATTGTAGGTGATTAATGGGTTATGTAGAACTTGATAAACACTTGGAAATTTGGGGTTGTTCTAGTGTAATTTGACATATGTGAACCCGATGTGGTCTCAGGTCCTTCCAACTTACCGCGGCTGAAGCAAATACAGAACCCGATGTAGTCTCAGGTATATTCACAATAAACTCAATTCCTGCACGTGTATTGTTTGATACAGGTGCGAATAAATCCTTCATTTCACATGGATTTATTCAACATCCTTCATTTGTATTGACGAAATTATCTGTGCCCTTAGAAGTTGAAATAGGGGACAACAAAAGTTTTATAGTTTGTGATGTTTGTCGAGGCTGCAAATTAAGTATCGATGATGAGGAATACTTAATAGATCTAATCCTGTTGTCGATGGAGGAGTTTCAAGTAGTTGTTGGGATGGATTGGCTATCTCAGCACCACGCAAAGGTCGTGTGTTTTCGTAAGGAGATAAAGCTAACATCTCCGAGCGGAAAACACGTCACCATCTATGGCGAAAAAGGAGGTAACCCTATAATATGCTCGATGTTGAAAGCTCACAAGCTCATGAAGCATGGATGTAAGGCGTTTATGATATACGCGAATGAGCCCGAGAAAGAGTCACTGAAGATAGGAGACGTACCGGTGGTACGTGACTTCGAATTTCCAGAAGATCTACCGGGGACGCCGCCTGAACGAGAGGTAGAGTTCGGAATCGAGTTGGTTCCGGGTGCGAAACCCGTAGCTAAAGCACCATACCGACTCGCGCCTTCGGAATTACAAGAATTGATGTCACAAATTCAAGACCTGTTCGACAAAGGATTTATAAGGCCGAGTGTGTCTCCTTGGGGCGCACCGATGCTATTCGTGAAAAAGAAAGACGGAAGCATGCGCATGTGTATCGATTACCGGGAGTTAAACAAACTCACGGTAAAGAATCGATACCCGCTTCCGAGAATAGACGATCTATTCGACCAATTACAAGGAGCGAACTGGTTTTCAAAAATTGACCTTAGATCGGGGTATCACCAACTAAAGGTCAAGGAGGAAGATGTGCCGAAGACGACTTTCCGCACGCGATATGGACATTACGAGTTCCTCGTGATGTCATTCGGGCTCACAAATGCACCCGCGGCTTTCATGGACCTCATGAACCGGGTTTGCATGCCGATGTTGGATAAATCGGTAATCGTGTTTATTGACGATATTCTGGTATACTCGAAAAATGAAGCAGAACATGCACGCCACTTACAAAAGGTGTTAGAGACACTCAGGCAAGAAAAGTTGTATGCGAAATTCTCAAAATGCGCCTTCTGGTTGCGAGAGGTGCAATTCCTCGGCCACATCATAAGCGCCGATGGAATATTGGTAGATCCTTCAAAGATAGAGGCCGTGTCAAAATGGAGCCCTCCAAAGAATCCTTCGGAAATTAGAAGTTTCTTAGGGCTTGCGGGATACTATAGGAGATTCATTCAGGATTTCTCCAAGATTGCGTCGCCGCTAACTAAGTTAACCCGGAAGGAGGAGAAGTTCATTTGGGGTGTTGAACAAGAAAGAGCGTTTCAAACGCCAAAAGAGAAGTTAACTCAAGCTCCGATATTAACATTACCGGACGGGGTCGAAGACTTGGTAGTTTATTCGGATGCCTCACTAACGGGGCTCGGATGCGTTCTGATGCAACGGGGCGAAGTTATAGCTTATGCCTCGAGGCAATTGAAGATACATGAAAGGAAATATCCCACGCACGATCTCGAATTGGCTGCGGTAGTGTTTGCGTTAAAAATATGGAGGCACTATTTATATGGGGTAAAGTGCACCATATTCACCGATCACAAGAGTTTGAAATACTTCTTAGATCAGAAGGAGTTAAATATGCGACAAAGGCGATGGTTAGAAACGGTGAAAGATTTTGACTGTGAAATACATTACCACCCGGGAAGGGCAAATGTGGTGGCGGATGCCCTGAGCCGAAAAGCAGATTATGTCCCAATATGAGTAAGGTCGATGCAGCTTGTTGTGACCTCGGGTATACTTGAACGTATCCGAGAAGCGCAAGTAGAAGCAGTGAAAGAAGAGAATTGGAAGAAGGAAAGAATAATCGGTCAGCTAAAAGATTTGTCGGATGGAAAGAACGAGTTGAAGACTCGATCCGGAAGAATATGGGTTCCAAATTCTTGTGGAGTTAAGACGCTTCTACTCGATGAAGCTCATAAATCTTGATACTCTATTCATCCGGGTGCGACCAAGATGTACAACGATCTGAAACAAAACTATTGGTGGCCCAGGATGAAGAGGGATGTAGTAAAATACGTGGAGAAGTGCTTGACTTGTTTACAAGTCAAGGCGGAACACCAGAAACCATATGGAAAATTGCAACCTTTGGAGATCCCGGTTTGGAAATGGTAACATATCACTATGGACCTATTGACCAAACTACCTAAAACGATTCGGGGATTCGATGCTATATGGGTGATCGTGGATAGATTGACGAATAGTGCCCATTTTATTCCTATACGCGAAACATATACTTCGGAAAAGATGTCCGAGGTATATACAAATGAAATAGTGGCACGTCACGGAGTACCGGTATCCATTGTGTCAGATAGAGATACCCGGTTTACTTCAAACTTTTGGCGAGATTTTCAAGAACAAATGGGAACGAAACTTTTCATTAGCACTGCCTACCATCCTCAGACGGATGGGCAGAGTGAAAGAACAATACAGACGCTAGAGGATATGTTACGGGCATGTATCATCGACTTCGGCGGAAGTTGGGATGTTTATCTACCTTTGGTCGAATTTTCGTATAACAATAGTTACCATTCGAGCATCGGCATGGCACCTTATGAGATGCTATATGGTAGGAAATGCAGAACCCCGGTGTGTTGGGGTGAAGTGGGACCACGTGAACTGGGCCATAAAGATGTTGTCCAAGCCACTAATGAGAAAATTGACGTGGTTCGAGCTCACTTGAAAGCGGCCCAAGATAGGCGAAAGTCTTATGCCGACAAAATATGAAAACCAATTGAATTCCAGGTAGGCGACATGGTTATGCTCAAGGTTTCCCCATGGAAGGGTGTTGTTAGGTTCAGAAAGAGAGGGAAACTAAGCCTGAGGTTTATCGGGCCATTTAAAATCATTGAACGGGTTGGCAAGGTAGCTTACCGCCTTGAGCTACCGGAAGAATTGAGTGGAATACATGGCACATTTCATGTATCACAGTTGCGAAAATGTCTAGCGGAGGAAACAACTTATATCCATCACGACGATATCGAAGTGGATAATAGCCTCAACTACGCAGTAAAGCCATTAGAGATTCTAGATCGAAAGGTTAAGGACTTGCGAAATAAGAGAATCGATCAAGTCAAGATCAAATGGGAACATAGGAAGGGTTCGGACACTACATGGGAGTCCGAAGAGGAGATGCGGCGTCTCAACCCGACATTATTTGGTATGTATTTCCGGTTTCGAGGACGAAACCCCTTTTAAGGGGGGTGGACTTGTAACACCCCGAAAATGTAAATCATTTATTTTAAATATAATGTTAGTAAATAAACAAGTGAACTAACTAGGATTAAAATAACCTAGTTAGGAGAAAGTCTTGTAGCGACTTACAAATGAGTTAAAACACTAAAAATAAGAATCGAATGATAGTAGAGGGGCCAAAAGTGTTTAAATTGAAACTAATATTAATAAAACAAAAATTTAAAACTCAAAACACACTTGTGTGTGTGCTGAGATCGAACCAGACAAGGGGGGACCAGGGTTCTTCAAAACCCTAACTTCCACAAATCTCATAAATTGAAGGTTCAAATATGATCAAAAACGAAATCCGAGTTAAGATTAGTGATCTCCGTTGCAAGGGGGTCATAAGGTATGTAAAATTTCATACAAAATCTCTACTTTAAATTCTCATGAATTTAGGGAATTCGAAATCTGAGGATGCATGAATGATATGTAGATGAAATAGGAACATTGAAATGCCTAGGAGTAAACCCTAGACAAGTGCATGTTAAAATCTTGCTCGAATATAATAAAATCCATGGACACCATTGTAGGTTATTAACGGGTTATGTAGAACTTGATAAACACTAGGAAATTTGGGGTTGTTCTAGTGTAATTTGACATATGTGAAATTATTTCAGAATTTTAGAGGTTAATATTTATGTCAGATAGTTGAATTGATGAAAATTTGGGCTATATGACAAGTTATAAACTTGTTAATAAATCATGTAAAATTCTGCCCTTAAAGTGTTTGTATAAATGCCTCAAAGAAGGCTTAAAACTGAAATCTAAGATTAAAACGCATAATTACGATGTTTCGGCAAAATGTGCGTTATATGTGAAACAAAGAGTTCTAAATGTAAAGTGATTGAACTCTATAGGAAAGGAAGCCGGAGCATCGAGCGGACAAACCTGTGTGGACGCACGTTTGAAGGGCTTGCTTTAAAGGTATGTAACTTGACTCGTTACATTAAGTGAATTGTTGTTAAATTATGTATAGTCGCATTGTAGAATAGAAGTTGCGTTGATTATAGCGACCATGATCGTTACTTGAATTAATAGGATTAGAATTGGCAAGAAACCGTTTGGTAGTCATCATATTGGAGGATTCCACAAGATGAGCCAACGGGTCGAATAGTGGTGTAAATTGTAATACTAGTGTTTTAATGGTTAGCAATGGCGATAACAATCACAAGAACATTAAGCCATGAGATTGGTAAGGAAATGCAGGTGATGATAAGCCCCGGATGTTGGGTATAAGGCGCCATAGGCTTACTTGTGAAACTGTAGCAAAATGAGTAAAGCTAGAGTGGGTCGAATAATTGCATAGTGACTTTTAGTCGTTCGGCCCGTAAATATAATTTTCGGCATGGTAATTGTAATAGGTACGTCGGTAGTGAATTTACAGACGTATAGGAAAAAGAATCACCTAAAACGGACTTACGAGTCAAAAGTTATGGTCGATTGAAGTCGAAAAACTGGATTTCCGGAACTGGCAGAAAATGCAGGTCAAAAACCTGCATCTGCTGGAAAACTGTTCCCCCCGCGCCACGCGGCAGGACCACTAGGGTCTGGCGCGACACGCGAGGGACATCACGCCACGCGAAGGCCTTCCGCGACACGCGACAGGGCAGAAATCGAAATTTTATTTTATTTTTCACGATTCAATGTTGGAACTTGTTTATACACTCCGTATTAATGTCAAAACTAATATATTAAGTGGTTTTGACCTTAGGTGACAAAGGGGACTTTCCGGGCGGCGATCAAGCAACATTTTGAAGAACCGAACACAAACTTATCAAGCTTCCGCACTGTTTTAACTTTGCTAGACAATGATAATTAATGTAGACAATTTCGCTAATTGTGTTTTGAATGTTTTAACTAGTGGTTAGATGTTTGTTACTTGATCACTCTAAACTTTAAATTTTGTACTTGTGATCTAATTAATCACTTATTTATATAAAATCACGAATATATAATTAAACTCATATGGAAATTAGACGGTTGTTACACAATACTTTCTAAATAAGGAAAGTATAGAAGTGCGAGGTATTACAATAAGAGTATAAATAAAGGATAAATATGTTATGAGGCTAAGGGTTGTGGGAAGGGGAAGAGGTCGGGGAGCCGACATGGCCTTCTTTCCCGATGGGGAACACACCCCCTCCCCCGGTGATTTCTCCAGTGCAATCAGTGGCCTATTCTCATCCTCCTCGATGCATGTTGTGCGGTGAAGATGATGATTGGAAGGGAAGGGGATGAAAGGGCCACGATACCCCTTGATGTGGGAAGGGGAAGGTGATGAGGTTGAGGTGATGTGAAGATGGGGGAAGGAGATCCACACCCTTTAGCCTGAATATGATATCTCTGATGAATCAAAATTCTTATGACTCACGACACAATTTTTCAACGCTTAATCATTTCCAATGGTGATTATAACCTGTTTCCATTGATTAGTGATGGTTATAAACACATGTACATGAAACCCCATTGTAGGTCAAATTTTGTCAAAATCCAAAAAAGAAAAAAGTATAACCAAAGTCTTGGTTAATCTAGTGATTAAAAAAGAACTTAATCTAACAAGTTCTAAAAATCATATTTTATGTTTCTAATCTCTTGGATGCGTTAAACATTTTGAACATTTTGAATTTCTAGAAATTGATAGATGAGTTGATCACAAACCCGTTTAAAATCCTAGAATTTGATAAGAGACTTACAAGATGCTTAAAAGATATAATAAAGTTCATGTATGGGTTTATAGGCCCATTTAAATTCCTAAAGTTATAGAAAAGAGTTACAAGAGAATCATCAAAGAAATATATATGGGTCATAAGAGAGCCCATTAAAATTTTAAAACTGAAGAAATCCATAATCCGTATATCAGTATATGGGCTCATAAACCCATTCAATCTAACACCTTTAAATTTAATTTACTAAGTTCTTGAATTCGCTTGACAAGCTTAGGATCCATGTTTTCTTTTACTGTTGATGAGAACAAATTCTTTCCCTTTAAAGGAAATGAGTTTACTTAGATGGAAAGAAATTTGATTTGTAAACATAAAAACTGAATATTTACACTTTTGACTTAATTTTAGATACTGTGAGAGGTTGTGGATTACATTGGCGGATCTTTAACTTAGTTGTATAGGAGTTTTAGGGGTTTTGCCTAGAGAATTCCTTTCCTTATCTAGGTGTTACAAACACCGTTCAAAAAATAATAATTTAATGTAGAGTAAATTACTATTTTGGTTCCTGTGGTTCAACGAGTTTAACTATTTCAGCCCAAAAATGAATCTTTTAACATACGAGACCCTGAGGTTGCATTTTATAACGGTTTTGGCCCCTGACACTAGGGGTGTTCATGAGCCGATCCGATCCGATCGAGGGTCTGCTCATGCTCGGATTGAATTACAACCGATCCGATCTGATCGGATCGAATTTGCAAAACCGAGCACAAAAGTGATTCTCATGCTCGAATTGAATTTGAATCGATCGGATCGTTTTCGCTCGGTTTTTATCAAATCCTAACTAAAATCGAGCAGATCGTTTTCGCTCGTTTCACTCGATTGAATTATATGGCTGCGTTCAACAAAAACAAATCCTAACTTAATTAAAACATGTCCAACACTTTACTAACAAAAGCAATACATAACTAAAATCATGATTCTAAAATTGTTCTTAACAATATCAAGAAGCACACAACAAAGTGCGAAATACAAATTTTTATTTAGTTCGAAAGCCATAAACTTCTTCTTTAAGCTTGATCATCTCCATCCACAAAATTCAACTTCAAATCAACATATAACCTATAAAAATAAGCATTAAACAAAACCATTAAGTTCAACACATTACATAACAACTTTTATGGTTTGTTAATTATAAAAATACCTTTCATTTATTATCAGACCCGTCTGCAGCGAAGAGGGCTTGATTGTGTGGCAGATAGGCCGCGACGAGGGCTTGATCTTCGAATTTAGGGTTAGATTTTGGTTGTGGCAAGGCAACTAGCATCGGCGATATGCAGATCTTCGAAGTCGAACAATCAGTTTATGAGTATTGTTTTAGGAATTAGGGATCTAGGGTTAGATTTTGATATTAGCTATTAAGTTGGGCTAGTATATATTTTGGGCTTTTATTTTTTTTGGGCTAGTATATTTTTTGGGCTAGTATATTTTTTGGGTTTTTAATCTTTAAAATTTATTATATATATATATATATATATATATATGGTCGGGATTTAGAGAAAACGATCAAAAGTGTGAGAACGGTGAGAACGCTTAACGATCGTCCGATCAAAACAATCTATGGACTAGATTGGCGCGGTGACATTTTCATAAATAACATCAATTTTATTACGTGGACGCGCTTCATTAAGGGTAAAAGGGTCTTTTGACTACTCCACATAAAACGCCAAATCATAAAATAAGACGCCAAAAACAAAAATCACAGACTATTCTAAGTAAAACGCCATTAAATATAAAACGCCAAACTTAATTATAGTAAAATCCCGCCTTAAAAAACCGCCAAAAAAATCCTATATATACAACATCTCAGACCTTCAGTTAAAAACACACACAAAAACCCAAACGCCATATTTTATATAACCCATTCGCCTTAGAAACGCCAAAAAACCCAAACATCAAATATCTTCAACCCCAAAAAGTTTTTTTTTTGAAATTCAGTTTGGCTGTCAGTAAGATTTCGCTCAATGAAATAGACAAAATCCTAAAGTGAGGATATAGTCCATTTCATTTAGTAAAATCTCATTGACTTATCCTAAACTTTCATCAAATTTATAACGCCAAAAACATACAAAAACATTATTGAGGTTTGTTGTCAATAAAGTTTAGCTGTTTGGGGTGGACAACATTGTCAGTTATCTTTCTTAACCGAGGATTAACAATGTTGTCCATCTCATACAACAAAACACTATTGATTTTAGCATGATCAAAATTTGAGGTTTAAGGTGATCTTATTTCGTGGCGTTCCTTTTATCGGTAAAACGCAAAAAAGTTAAAAAATCAAACATCGTTGATTGTAAAAATTCAAGATTGTTGGCTGAAGGATATAAACTCAATAACATTTTGCTGCATGAGATGGAAAAATATTCAAGAAAAAGATGCTGATGTCAGACTGTGTGCTTCCAAATAGCAACACAAAAAACTACTTGAAAAACAAAAAAACAAAATGAATCATGCGAAAGTCGAATCAGCCAGTTAACATGATTCAAAAAAGAGAAAGAAAGAGACCGGAGACAGAGAAGAGCTTATAAAAAACACTAATTACAAAACAGTAACTGAAAAGACAATACTTTATTATAATAATGCACCGCCTAATTTAGGCGCCAAAAAGACATCCTATAAAATGATACATCTCAGCAACTTCCATTTAATCAAACCAAAAAAACAAACACCAAATACTACTAAATACCACCCACTGTAAAACGCCAACAAATAAACTGAATGAATTGTTATCAGAGGGAAGTACCTCAGAAAAGATTTTGCTGCATGAGATGGACAAAATTTCAGGAAAAAGATACTAATGCCAGTCATATGGCATTTTGTATTTTTTGTTCTTGAAGAAGGTTTGGATGAGAGAAGAGGTCAATGACACTGAAGAGTGGGTTCATTATAAAAGATGAAGATCCAGATAAAGAAAAAGCGAAAAACCCACTCACACGGCATAGATCTATGTCCCCAAACATCCACATAAAAAACACAGTTCAACAGACGAGCAGGTAAAAAAATCAAACCCATGGGTTTGTTAAATTTTACATAAAACGCCAGATATTTGATGACAGTTCTTGTACTATTAAAGAAGAGAGAGACTGATGACACTGAAGATTGGGAAAAGAGATCCGATTAGGATTTTTAATTTATTTCCTTCCCTTGTATTTTTTTCCTGTGGTTGAAATATAATTTAACAATAGTAAAACGCCAAGATACCACAAACGCTAAAATGTTTATAAAAAATAACAGATCAATAGGCCAACTTGTTTAAACGCCTTGGAAAACGCCATTCAAATAGATTTCCTGCCCCCTGGGTTCCATTTGGCATATGACGTGAATAACGCCATAAACGCCAAAATTTTGATACAATGGAACCATTAAAACGCTGTTAATTATTGAATTTGGTTAACGCCAAAAATCTCAAAAACCAAAAATTAAAACAACATTGGGAAAAAGCGGAACAGGAAAAGCAGAAGATGAAAGGACAAAAAATCCCCTCCGCCCTTCTCTATGCCGCGTGACACGCGATCAGGAGAAAACACTCAAAAGTGTGAGAACGGTGAGAACGCATCCTGGCCCAACACGTGTCACGCGGGATAGAGAAGGGCGGAGGGGCTTTTTTGTCCTTTCATATTTCTTTTTTTAAACGCGAGTCACTTCATCTTTTCATTTTTTGGCGTTTAATAAATACGCGGCGTTTTTATTGTTTTTAGATCAGAATCATAGTAAACATTTTGACGTTTTAAGTATTGTTTTGGCGTTTTTATTGTTTTTTAGATTAGGATGCAGACGTTTAATGTAAAAAACATCAGTAATTTTCTTTGATTTTATTATATCAAGTGTTTTGCCATTTAGGATACAGGCCTATAATGTGACAGGCAATTATGACGTTTTGAAAAGATAAATAAATTTCAATTTTCCATGTAGTGGTATTAATATAACTATAATGTTTGGCAATAATGATACCGTCTCTTTATTTTACAGTTTCTTTCAATTTTCATATGTCAATTAGTGTTGATTTTTCCAGTAATACTTTGTTTGCGTTTTTGGGGGTTTTATATAGCAACCTCGTGCTTTGCTAGCATTCGTTCTCACAGTTTTTCAAACTATCAGGCGTTTTGGTGTTTGTAGTTTTTGGCGTTTTATACTCAATTTTTTTAAATTAGTAGACAATTAGACGATAAACAACAGAGAATTACATAACAACAATAGAAAATGAAAAAAAAATTAAAAATTATAATCTAATTTCTCATCCAAATCTTCAATGTCATCAGCCTCTTCTACTTTAACCTTTTTGGCGTTTTTGAACATGTTTTTGAATACCATATGTAGATCTTTATTTTCCTACAGAACGACCGTCTTTAGAAGATGCTTATTTTTTGTGGCATCCTTTATGGTGGGTGGATATATACTTGTTTGATGACATGTTAAAGATCAACGCCTGCTTTAATGTATTGATCCCTTCATGCCATCAATATATCCATCAAAAACAAAGTGACATGATGTCATATCAGTGCCATCAGTCTCTTTATCTTGAATATTTGTCCATCTCATTCAACAAAAGATTATAGAGATACCCAACTCAGAAAAGAATCCATTCAGTGAAACTTCATTCAGATCAATACTCAATATAGCAGAATCGAGGTTCTGCATCTGTGGCTTTTTTAACTATTATTTTTGGCGTTTTAAAGTGAATGGTTTATAGGAAATATGGCGTTTGTATATGGTTTTGTGATCAGTTGATTGTGCAGAGACGTCTCTCTTATATGAGGTTTTTTGGCGCGTAGTTTAGGCGGAATTTTATTTATAATAAATGATATTAATAAAGTAGTCGTCTTTTCAGTTACTGTGTATTTTTACTGTTTTTGTTCAGCTTTTTATGAATTTTTAGGGTCATAGACTTTCCATCTCCCAAGCTTGGCATTTTTGAATGGGTTTAAGTAGTTTTTGGCATTTTTTTTCATTTTTAGCTTTTATTAATTAATACTTCTGCAAACTACTTTCATTATAGTTTGGGAGTTTTTGGCGTTTTTACTCCATTCATGGCGTTTCATATGCATTATGACTGTTTGGAGTTTTATTAACATAATATATATTTTTATTCTAAGTTGAAAAATACACAACAAACAACAGAAAAAGAAAATTAAAAAAATAAAAATAAAAACAATTCATCTTCCAAATCTTCACTGTCATCAGTTTCTTTCTTCTTTTGAATCATGTTCGCTTCGCTGGTGGTTTGGCTTAGTCATGCTTGTGTTTTTGTGGCCGTTTGGAAAGACAAAATGACATAAGTTTTTTGTTTGAATATGTATCTTCAAACAACTCATTAGTGTCATTCGTCTTTTCATGCAATTAAAATATTCATCAAGAACAAAACACAGAAAATGACATAAGTCTGACCCCAGCATATTTTTGTTTATGATTTGTCCATCTCATGCAGCAAAATGTTATTTGAGTCACAACACCTCAGGGAAGAATGCATTATCCGAAACTTTGGCGTAGATCAATATTTGAATATACAAGAAACGATATTTGGCATTTTTGCCATTTTACTGAGGAAATAATGTATCTGAAAGAACCGTCGATTTTTTTGGAATCTTTGATGTTTGAGTTTTTTGGCGTTTTCTAAGATGAATGGTATATAGTAGAAAATATGGCGTTTTTTTAAGTAGTTGTGTTTGATGTTTTGGGGATTTTGGCGTTTGTAAGATGAATGGTATATAGTAGAAAATATGGCGTTTCAGGTTCTGGGGGGTGTGTTTTTATGTCTGGGATGTTTTTGTTTATATAGCGATGTGTTTTGGTCCATAATGACATTTTATTCATCAGTATGGCGTTTTGGTATAGAGGTGTAAAGACCCTTTTAACCTTAATGAGGCGCGTCCACATAATAAAATTGATGTTATTTACGAAAACGTCACCGCGCCAATCTAGTCCATAGATTGTTTTAATCGGACGATCCATAAGCGTTCTCACCGTTCTCACACTTTCTACCGTTTTCTCTAAATCCCGACGCTATATATATACATAAATATTTACAGAACTCGCAGAACTCCTAATAAACAATCTTTTTATTTATATATTTTTATGTTTAGGATAATTTATCATTTATTATGTGTATTTTTATGATTACATACATGTTAAGAGTAATTTTATAATTTTTTATATGTAATTTTATAATTACTGATGTGCGTGAAGTGTGTTATAATTTTAATATATATTTAAGCCCCTTTTTACACTTTTAGCCAAGTTTTAAATTTATAAAACACGATATTTACTAACACTAAACACACATATGGGCAAGTGCACCCATCGTGGACGTAGTATAGTGTTGGTAAGATACCGAGGTCGTCCAAGGACACAAGAGCTTTTAATACCGGTTTATCCTCAACGTCTAACCAAATCAAAAAGTGAGAAAAATGTTTTAAACTAAGAAAAATAAAAACTAACTAAATGCTGAAAAATAAAATAAAATAAAAACAGATAGACAAGATGAATCACTTGGATCCGACACGTGTGTTAGTATAACCTTTGATTATTTTCGCACTTTTGCACTTGTTTAAGAGATTATCTTAGTTATTGTAGTAGGCCCCTCTTTTGAAGGCGACGTTACCCTCAACCCAGTAGTTTGAGTCAGCAAGGATACAATCCTAAAGGGTCGGATTATTGAAAGATAATGAATTAAGTTATTAATGCAAATTGTGGTAGGCCCCGCTTTCGGCGGTGACGTTACCCTCGGCTAAGTAGTCTGAGTCAGCAGGGATACAGTCCTAAATAGCCGGGTTATAGTATTAATAGTAGTTAGCTTATGAGGGGGTCAAAGAGTTTGGATCCCCGCCATCCAATACCTATGGGCATTGAAGGAGATCCTACTAAATTTGACCCAGGTCCCAAGCAGGACCTCTAAACGCTGAACAAGGGCAAGACCCTTACCAAACCGTTCCCTTAACCCCCGACCATGTAGCCAACATACCTCCATATAGACCGTGGAGATATGAATGGTGAAAATCTTTTATTTTATATAGACAGTAAAATAACGCCAAGACACCACGGACAAACGATAAGGAAAGATCACCTTCAACATAAGTAACTAGTTATTAAAGTCATTAATACAAAACCAAATAAAAAGTGCAAAAGATTAAAAATAAAAAGTATTATACTAAACACTTGTCTTCACCAAGTGATGTAAGAGACTTAGGCAAACATGGCCTTGATTGTCAAGAACTCTTACGATCAATCTTGGATCCCGAGACGACTCACACACTCTGCGATGGACAATGGATGATGGTGGTGGATGATGGTGTTATGGTGGTGGTGGGTGGTGGATGAAGTGTGAGAGAGGTGGTGTGCCAAGAGATGAAATGGAATGAAGCCAAGCACCCCTATTTATAGGCTGAACAGAAGGCTGGGCACGGCCCCGTGTCCGCTGGACACGCCCCCGTGCCCGTCTGACATTCTCTCTCTTCATTAATTGTAATTCGCAATTACAATTAATGCGCCTGCTGTACTTTCACCACGCCCCCGTGCCCGCTGGACACGGCCCCGTGGTGGGCAATGGAAGCTTCTACTGGTTTGTCTTTTCTGCTGCTTCCTGGGCACGCCCCCGTGTTCGCTGGACACGGGGCGTGTTCAGTCTCTGTTTTCTCTTCTTTGCCTTGGGAGGTGCCGTTGAGGGTCCGGGCAGTCTACTTTTGTTCCTTTTCTTGTATTTATGCTAGAATTAGTTGTCTTTTTGCTTCTTTTGTGATTTTGAGCTCATTTCATCCTGAAAATACAAAAGGAAGACAAAGACACTCTTTTTCCAACATTAGTACTTAAAAAGGGTTAGTTTTATGCCTTAATTGATGTGATTTATATGTTGCATTTTACACACATCAAATACCCCCACACTTGAACTTTTGCTTGTCCTAAAGCAAAACTCTTTAAATGTGGCTTACACTCCCAAATGGAATAGGTAGAAGAGAAAGTTTTTAGCTTGTCCTAGAGTGTCGGGAATCCAAGGTCTTTGTAAGTTTTATTTTTATTTATTTACAATCCTATTCGTTATGATTTATTTTGAACGTTTCATAAGATAAATTACTTGTTTGGGCATAGCATGCCTTATTAAAATTCCATTTATATACAAGTTCACATACCTCACGGGGGATCACTCAACACTCGGCCGAAGGTGTATTTTTTTTAGTGAATCACTCGAGAGCGACATGGAACTTACGCCTTCCATAGGCTTGCCAAGCAATCAATCCTCCTCCTTTTTAACTTTTTACCTTTGTAATTATCAAGAGGACTTTTGGGGTGAAGGGTTAGGCTTGGGTTAAAGGTGGGTGGTTGGGTTAGTGGTTAGTAAAAAGGGCGAAAAATCGTAAAAAGCGTCGGTTTTCGTAAAATACCTTGTCTTTAGCGACTTTTTATTTTGAAGTATTTCTCCAAACAAGCTTTTATATAGCTTTTGTTTGCTTTTGACTTCATCATTGTTGTTTTTTTTTTTCATCACATAAAAAGGCGAGTTTACGAAGAACCGAGCTTGTTACTAAAATAAAGGGTGAAAAATAAAAATGGTTTTTTGGTGGGTAAAAAGGGTTTTGGGGTAATGAAATGAAAGGTTTAGGCTCAAAGGGGCTATCTAGGGGGATTTTGGGTAGGTGATAAAAAAAATAAAAAATAATGGTTTTGAAAGAAAAATGGTTAGTCCTAATGCCTCCATCATTTACTTACTTGGGTTTAAGTTGGTAAGGACCGGGAATGTATTGTTGTGGCAAGTTCTAGATTTGTAAGAACCAAGCGGCTATTCACACAAGAAACGAAAAATGAGCATTTAGTTTAATTATGTATATTTTTATGCTCAATAAAGGCTCAAAACTCACTTTTGTGGGAATGAGTTTTTAATGTGATCAAGTATATATAATCGAATTTTTAACTAGACTTGTTATGCCGTTTCATAATTTTCTTATGTTAGTTCTTTGTTATCACGACGCTATCGGTTGTAAACTTGTAAAAATATAACCTTTTTAAAACTTGTTATTCCCAACTTAAACTAAGACAAGTAAATAAAAAAAATGAAAAAGTTTTTGAAAAAATTTGGGGTGTTTAGCGGTTCCAATAGAGTTTTATGTAAGGCTTGTGTTTGGGATTTGCAAAATTCAAGGTTTTAGCATCCCCCCACACTTAAATTACACATTGTCCTCAATGTGTCCAAAAATAAGGTTTTTGGTCGATTAGGATGTGTAAAAGTGGTTTAAAAAGCAAAGATTTTTGTTACTGGCAGTCTAGACACGGCCCCGTGTCCATTGGACACGGCCCCGTGTCCATTGGACACGGCCCTGTGGTGAACTGCCAGTACCGAGAACTTACAGAAGGTGAACACGGGGGCATGTTGGGTGAACACGGCCTCGTGTCTGGCAAAAATTGCAGGTCAGTAACCAAACAGCAGGTCTGGGAGATGAACACGGGGGCGTGTCGGCTGGACACGTCCCCGTGTGGACAGTCTGTGAGCCTGAAAAACAGGTTTTGTCTCCCGGTTTCTCCATTTCGGGGCTGCAAGTGCTAATATTTAGCACTCTAACCCTTGCATTGTACCTGTCTAATCACTTAATACCAAACCAAACAAACATAAACCATCCTAAATTACCAACGTTAATTGTCTCCACGCATAAAGTAAAAATAAAACAAAGATAAAAAGAAATAGTTAAGGAAAGTAAATTGTTCAACAAGCGGCACGCAGGCCGTAAATTGTTCGATAGAGAAGGGTACTTAAACCTGTGGGCTCATCACCAACCTGCCCCTCGTTCCTTCAAGCCTTCTACTCCATGTCTTCATCGCTACCATCACCTCCACCCCCATGCCTCGCCATGTACTCCCGGATGCTACCGATATCATCTTGTATATCGTTAATGTTGCGCTCGATAGCTCCAACCCGGTGGTATGTGTTGTTGGCGAGATTGTAGGTGTTCCTGGTGCACATGAGGTTTTCCTGCAAAAGATCATGTAAACTTTGAAAGTTAGGAAAACCACCTCCTTGAGAGGAGGATTGACCCGGATCGCCTTGGGGTGGGTACTGAAAATGGGGAGGTGGTGCATGAAGAACTAGAGCCTCCTACGGGTTCCATGCATAGCCTTGCGTCCTTTGAAAGCTCACCGTCCCGTCTTCTGCCTCATAAAGCAAGTTCATGGCTCGGCAAATGTGGTAGTTAACTCGTCCCGACCATGGACTCCTTTCAAAGGACCTTGGGATATTCGTGAAATGCTTGAAAAGACGGTACACCCATCCCCCGAAGAAGATAGGTGTAGGAGCGTGAGCAAGGCGATTTAGGTGCATGTTCCGTAACAAGAGATAAGGAACATCGAGAGGCTTCTGGTTGTGGATGCAGTGAAGGACAACCAAATCTTTCAACCCTACAACGCCACTACTGTCGTGACGCTGGTTCAGCGAGTAGGTGAGGAGCCTGTGAATGTAGCGGTAAAGCGGGTCCCTCAGTTTGGTGCTTTTGGTGCTGCTCGGGTTGTAGATTCCTTTACCTATTTGAGCCCATGCGGCTTGGCGTTCAGTTGCATCCAAGTCTCGTAATCCCCCAGTATTCTCTTCATTTCCCGATTCCTCTTCACTATATAGCCCTATGATAGCTCCAAACTGTGCCATGGAGGTTGTGAACGTGGTCCCTCCACATCGGAATGTGACCGCATCATGGTCAAACGGGTCACATCTCGAGTTGAAAATGAAGGTGCTGTAGAACTCCATCGTGCATTGATGCACCGACCGAAGCCGGGTGTTCAATGCGACAGCCAGTGGACCTCTCACAATGTTGTTGAATCGGTCAAGTTGATTCACCATGGTTAGCAAGTCGGTACACGCCCGCCTCGGGTACTCTTCCGGTCTTGTTTGTAGAATCTCGTACCGTGCCCTAGCGTCCAGTTCACTTGTGTTAAACCTCGTGAATTTCGACATCTGAAAGAATACATCAAAAGTTAGTACGAAACAAGGAAAATCGGAGTGAAACTGCAAACAGTGGGCTGGACACGGCCCCGTGTTCAGCGGACACGGCCCCGTGTCCAGGCGTCTGTAACCCAAAAATTTCATTTTTCATCCCGGTTTCGAAAACCTGAAAATTTTTAGCCCAATAGTAGCGGTTTCCCCCGAAAATGAAACCCTAAGTGTCATTTTTCCCAAAACAAACCGTTTACCCTTTCAATTTCGTGTTTTTTTTTTGGTTCAAGAACAAGGGTTTGGGGTTTTAGTTGGAAATCGAACGTATCTATCGACAATACATGTTTATTTACTTCCTACTATACTAATCTAAACTACTACTAACAGATTTCATCAAAAATTTTGAGTTCGATCCGGATGAACATGAAGAACCCTAGATTTTCCCCAATTTTTGATGTTTTAACTACATGCAAGTAACTAATCTAACTACTAAAGAGGATAGAATCATACCTTGACGTTGTTAAACTCGGTGGTAACGTTGAAAAACTGCAGAAAATCGCCTCAAACCAGAGCGTTTTCGGCTATACGGGGCGTGTGGAATGGTGTAACTGATAGGAAAAGAGGGTTTTATCCCGACAGTTGCCTCGACACGGCCCCGTGTCCAGCGGACACGGCCCCGTGCCGGGCAAAGTTTTTGATTTTTTTTTATGATGTGCTCGTGTGCATGCCCGTTATTTCCGAAAATGGCTAGAAGACTTACCGGTTTTGAAACGTACACCTACCTGTAACATGTCGGGTATGAGTTTATTCGTTAACCGTTTGAAGTGAGATCTCCTCTTCCTCATCTTCAATGGATCCTCGGTAGAGTTTTAGCCGTTGGCCATTGACTTTAAATGGTATCCCATTTCGAGTTTTAATTTCTACCGCACCGTGTGGAAAAACATGGGTGACGGAAAAAGGTCCTGACCACCTAGATTTTAGCTTACCAGGAAATAATCGAAGTCGTGAATTAAACAATAGAACTTGATCTCCAACCCGAAATTCATTAGATTTAATATATTTATCGTGTAAATTTTTCATTCTTTCTTTATAAATTTCGGAGTTAGAATATGCATAATTCCTTAGCTCGTCTAATTCATTTATTTGACAAAATCGATTTTTACCTGCATTTTCTAAATCTAAGTTTACGTTTTTTATTGCCCAGTAGGCCTTGTGAGCTAATTCTACTGGCAAGTGACAACTTTTTCCATAGACAAGCTTATATGGGGTTGTGCCTATAGTGGTTTTATAGGCAGTTCGAAAAGCCCATAAAGCGTCGTCTAATTTGTCGGCCCATTCTTTTTTATTTATTCCTACGGTTTTTTCAAGTATTCGTTTTAAACCTCGATTAGTCACTTCGGCTTGCCCATTTGTTTGAGGGTGATATGCTGTTGAGACCCGGTGATAGACCCCATACCTTGTTAATATTTTTTCGAGTTGATGATTGCAAAAATGGGTACCTCTATCACTTATTAAAGCCTTTGGTGTCCCGAAGCGAGAGAACAGCTTTTTTAAAAATTTTACCACTACTCTTCCATCATTTGTCGGAAGAGCCTCGGCCTCCGCCCATTTAGACAAGTAATCGACTGCCACAAGTATATATTTGTTTCCCTTTGAAGGTGGGAATGGTCCCATGAAATCGAGTCCCCACACATCAAAGATTTCATAGACGAGAATGCCATTTTGAGGCATTTCGTTTTTGGAAGAAATATTACCTGATCTCTGGCAGGCATCACATGTCTTTACAAGGTTTTGTGCATCCTTGTAAATGGTTGGCCAGTAAAATCCAGAATCAAATACCTTTCGTGCGGTACTTGCGGCACCATGATGTCCTCCGTATGGACCTTCATGACAATGACGGAGAATTCTTCGTGCTTCATTACCATGGACACACCTTCGGATGAGCTGGTCGGCACACATTTTGAAAAGATAGGGGTCTTCCCAAAAGTAATGCTTTACATCAGCAAAGAATTTCTTTCTTTGATGATGTGGCCATCCTTTGGTGACTATACCGCTAGCTAGGAAATTAGCGTAGTCGGCATACCATGGCTCTTGTTTACTCTCCATCATTTCCATGGATTCCGTGGGAAATTTCTCGTTGATTTGCTCGTCTCTGGTTGTCTCCAAAGCTGGGTCTTCTAAGCGTGAGAGATGATCTGCAGCGGTGTTTTCTGCTCCTCTTTTGTCCTTGATTTCGATGTCGAATTCTTGGAGGAGTAGGATCCATCTGATCAAACGGGGTTTTGCGTCTTGCTTCTTGAAGAGGTACCTGATGGCTGCATGGTCTGTATAGACTACTGTTTTAGAAAGAACAAGATAAGAACGAAATTTATCAAAAGCAAATACCACTGCTAGTAATTCTTTTTCTGCAGTTGTATAATTTTCTTGTGCATCATTAAGAGTTTTACTAGCATAATAAATTGGGTGGAAATGCTTTTCTTTTCTTTGTCCCAAGACTGCTCCAACAGCAAAGTCACTTGCATCGCACATGATTTCAAAAGGAAATTTCCAATCTGGCGCTATCATGATAGGTGCATTGACTAGCATTTCCTTGAGGGTTAGAAATGCTTGATTGCATTCCTTGTCAAAGATGAAGGGTGCATCTTTTTCAAGTAATTTTGTTAGAGGCCTTGAGATTTTTGAAAAGTCTTTGATAAACCTTCTATAAAATCCGGCATGTCCTAGGAAACTTCTGATTGCTCGTACGGAAGATGGAGGAGGTAATCGAGAAATAGTCTCTATTTTTGCTCGATCAACTTCCATTCCTTCGCTTGAGATTTTGTGACCGAGTACTATTCCCTCTGTTACCATGAAATGGCATTTTTCCCAGTTAAGGGCGAGGTTAGTTTCCTCACATCGGGATAGCATTCGTTCAAGATTATCGAGGCATTGGTCATATGAGTCTCCAAAGATGGAAAAGTCATCCATGAAGACTTCCATTGTCTTTTCGATCATATCATGGAAAATGGCGACCATACAACGTTGGAATGTTGCAGGCGCACTACATAGACCGAATGGCATGCGTCGATATGCGAAAGTTCCGTAGGGACATGTGAAAGTTGTTTTCTCTTGGTCTTCCGGTGCTATCGGTATTTGAAAGTAACCTGAAAAACCATCTAAGAAACAATAAAATTTATGACCGGATAATCTTTCTAACATTTGATCAATGAAGGGTAAAGGAAAGTGGTCTTTCCTTGTTGCTTCATTCAATCGCCTATAATCTATACAAACTCTCCACCCTGTGACGGTTCTCGTTGGTATTAATTCATTTTTCTCATTAGTTATTACCGTCATATCTCCTTTCTTTGGGACTACTTGAACGGGACTTACCCACGGGCTATCGGAGATAGGGTAGATTAGTCCGGCGTCAAGTAGTTTGATGACTTCATTCTTAACCACTTCTTGAACATTGGGGTTCACTCTTCGTTGTGGTTGAATTACCGTTTTGTAGTCATCATTCATTAAAATTTTGTGCGTGCACATGGAAGGGCTTATTCCTTTAATATCTACAAGCTTCCAAGCGATCGCGTTTTTGTGTTTTTTAAGCAGGCTAATTAATTTTTCTTTTTCTATGTTACCTAATTTAGATGAAATGATTACAGATAAACTACCATCTTTGCTTAGAAAAGCATATTCCAAACCTTTAGGAAGTTCTTTGAGCTCAATGGGTGGGTCTTTAGAAGACACCTTATTTTGTGGCTCATCTAGATTAAGAACCTTAAAGGTTTGTTCTATGGCTATCTCTTCTTCGACAAAGTGGTCTTCTTTGTTAGTTGTATCGGGTGGTTCAGCTTCATCTTCAATTAGGGGGTCATTATTGCCAAAAGGATACTTCATTGAACGCTCAAGATCTATGCTCCTTTTGAATGCCCCTAATTGAAGAGGTAGATTGTTGAATTTCCGGTTTTTCAAAGCTTTATGAGTTTGTACAAAAGGTTTTCCTAAGACTAGTGGAGCGTCATCAAGGATGACGAAGTCGGTTGGGATTACCATTTGATTTGTTTGAACCAAAACATCTTCAACTACACCGATTGATTTCATTACTTTTCGATCGGATAGAAAAATGGGAATTTGAAGTGGAGTAAAATCACTAATACTTAATTTTTCAAAAAGGTAGTTAGGCATTATGTTAACACAAAGATCTTTATCAATGGTGATATTACTAATAAAGGAATTTTGAAAGAAACATGGAACCAGTGTAATGTTAATTTCAAAAGGATCTTCTTTTATTAGCGAGGTTTGATCATTAGTTAACTTAACACTCACTATATCTTTGATTTTAGCACTAGTGTTTAACTCTTTTAAAAACTTAGCATGAGGGGTTACTAAACAATGATTTTCGAAAGTAGGTGACAAGAGATTAATTTCTTCAAAATTAGATTCTTCTTGAATTTTAGCGTTATCGTCCTCACCTCTTTCGTTGTTTAACTCATGTGTCGGTTTTTCACTTTCTTGTTCTTCCATTTTTACATTTTCAACTATCTCTACGTTATTATCATTTTTTAATTCTTCTCTTGCGCGGGATTCCTCTTCCCTTGCGCGAGATTCTTTCATGTAACGTTCGATAGTTTTAATGTGTTCTAATATCCTATTGGTCACTTCGGTGAGAGAAAAAGAATTTGGATCCTCAAAGCTTGAATCCGGTTGTTCGATCCTTGGTTCCTCATAATACTCATATGAAGTAGATGGTTCACACCATTGTTCTTCATTGTAAGTATATGATGGATAAAGGTCGAAACTTTGTTCTTCATAGTACTCATATGAGGTGGGTTGTTCACGCCATGGTTCCTCATAATAAGCATATGAAGGTGGTGGTTCATATCTTGAGTCTTCAAAGTATGAGTATGAAGGCTCATACCTTGGTTCATCAAAATATGAGTATGAGGAAGGAGGTTCATACCTTTGGTCTTCATAGGATGTGTATGAAGTTGATGGCTCGTACCTGGGCTCCTCATAATGGTTGTATGAATTGGATGGTTGATATGAGTTATTATATTGAACAGAGCGTGCGTTACGACAATTAGTGCAATAATTACCCCTATAATCATCCTCATCATAGGTGTAGTTGTAACCTCCTGAGTATTGATCCATAAGAATCACTCAACAGACCACAACTGAGTCTCGGGACCAGAAAACAAAAATAAGATGGAAACAGAAGCTGGACACGGCCCCGTGTTGAGTGAACACGACCCCGTGTTCAGGGTCTGTATCTGGGCGTTTTAATTAAAGTTACTGGTCACGTTGAGCACGGGGGCGTGTTCAGCGAGCACGGCCCCGTGTTCAGACTCTGTATCTGGGTATCTACTCTAAAAATATGCAGCACGGGGGCGTGTTCAGCGAGCACGGCCCCGTGTTCAGGCTACTGTAAATGCAAACTAAACTAAAATGCAGAAAAATGTGCGCGCGTTTTAAAAAGGTTTTGAAAAACTGATTAGGCCGTCGATTTTAAGCTTTCTTAAAATCCTTGTGTCCCCGGCAGCGGCGCCAAAAACTTGATGTGCGTGAAGTGTGTTATAATTTTGATATATATTTAAGCCCCTTTTTACACTTTTAGCCAAGTTTTAAATTTATAAAACACGATATTTACTAACACTAAACACACATATGGGCAAGTGCACCCATCGTGGACGTAGTATAGTGTTGGTAAGATACCGAGGTCGTCCAAGGACACAAGAGCTTTTAATACCGGTTTATCCTCAACGTCTAACCAAATCAAAAAGTGAGAAAAATGTTTTAAACTAAGAAAAATAAAAACTAACTAAATGCTGAAAAATAAAATAAAATAAAAACAGATAGACAAGATGAATCACTTGGATCCGACACGTGTGTTAGTATAACCTTTGATTATTTTCGCACTTTTGCACTTGTTTAAGAGATTATCTTAGTTATTGTAGTAGGCCCCTCTTTTGAAGGCGACGTTACCCTCAACCCAGTAGTTTGAGTCAGCAAGGATACAATCCTAAAGGGTCGGATTATTGAAAGATAATGAATTAAGTTATTAATGCAAATTGTGGTAGGCCCTGCTTTCGGCGGTGACGTTACCCTCGGCTAAGTAGTCTGAGTCAGCAGGGATACAGTCCTAAATAGCCGGGTTATAGTATTAATAGTAGTTAGCTTATGAGGGGGTCAAAGAGTTTGGATCCCCGCCATCCAATACCTATGGGCATTGAAGGAGATCCTACTAAATTTGACCCAGGTCCCAAGCAGGACCTCTAAACGCTGAACAAGGGCAAGACCCTTACCAAACCGTTCCCTTAACCCCCGACCGGGTAGCCAACATACCTCCATATAGACCGTGGAGATATGAATGGTGAAAATCTTTTATTTTATATAGACAGTAAAATAACGCCAAGACACCACGGACAAACGATAAGGAAAGATCACCTTCAACATAAGTAACTAGTTATTAAAGTCATTAATACAAAACCAAATAAAAAGTGCAAAAGATTAAAAATAAAAAGTATTATACTAAACACTTGTCTTCACCAAGTGATGTAAGAGACTTAGGCAAACATGGCCTTGATTGTCAAGAACTCTTACGATCAATCTTGGATCCCGAGACGACTCACACACTCTACGATGGACAATGGATGATGGTGGTGGATGATGGTGTTATGGTGGTGGTGGGTGGTGGATGAAGTGTGAGAGAGGTGGTGTGCCAAGGGATGAAATGGAATGAAGCCAAGCACCCCTATTTATAGGCTGAACAGAAGGCTGGGCACGGCCCCGTGTCCGCTGGACACGCCCCCGTGCCCGTCTGACATTCTCTCTCTTCATTAATTATAATTCGCAATTACAATTAATGCGCCTGCTGTACTTTCACCACGCCCCCGTGCCCGCTGGACACGGCCCCGTGGTGGGCAATGGAAGCTTCTACTGGTTTGTCTTTTCTGCTGCTTCCTGGGCACGCCCCCGTGTTCGCTGGACACGGGGCGTGTTCAGTCTCTGTTTTCTCTTCTTTGCCTTGGGAGGTGCCGTTGAGGGTCCGGGCAGTCTACTTTTGTTCCTTTTCTTGTATTTATGCTAGAATTAGTTGTCTTTTTGCTTCTTTTGTGATTTTGAGCTCATTTCATCCTGAAAATACAAAAGAAAGACAAAAACACTCTTTTTCCAACATTAGTACTTAAAAATGGTTAGTTTTATGCCTTAATTGATGTGATTTATATGTTGCATTTTACACACATCATTACACATATGTAAACTAGTTTTTTTTGCATATATGTAATTAGTTATGACACATATATATAATTTTGGCAATTAAAAATATGTAAACTACTTTTAACATGTATGTAATCAAAGAAATACATATAATAGATAATAAAAAGATCCTAAATACAAAAACTTATATATAAAATGATTATTTATTAGGAGTTCTGAAAGTTCTGTAGTTATTTAGAGTTCTGAAATGAACTCAACCCTATATATATATATATATATATATTATTAATAAAAATAATTCGAGCGAAACCGAGCGATCGACGAGCGAGCGGACCTTTGTTCATGCTTGGATTGAATTTGAATCGAACCGATCTGAGCGGCTCATTTATAAATTGAGCGAGAATCGAACGAGCATTTTTCGAGCGATCGTCATGCGATCCTCGATCGTCGAGCAGTTTGGACAACCCTACCTGACACTAACTTTGTTACTTTTTTGTTGTTATATGTAAGGGTAACAAGTTAATGCTAACCCGCGCGTTGCAGCGGAACATTGATTATTTTATGCGAAATTCTTAATTTTAGTATCACCACATGAAATGTGAAAATTCTTAATTTTAAGCAAAACATTTTTTCAATTTTGCTTTATCCCCATTCTACAATACCATACTAAAGCTGTAGGTCCCTTTTCGCGGAGGATTACGAACCTAAACCTTGTTATACGAACCTACTAGCGAGTGCGGAATCCAAGCTAGCAAGCAAACCGAGTTAGTAGCAAGTAGAGAAACAAACACACAAAGATTCACCGATTAACACAACTTGTATTAATGCAATGAGGGTTCGGTTACAAGCTCAATGTTTACAGAAGTGTTCTATAAACTCTCAAGTGTGTGTGTGAGTTTTTGGACAGAATGCTCTCAGCCCGTGTGGGTGTATTCTCTCTGTCTTGTGTCTGTCTGAAACTCAACACATGCATGGGTATTTATACCCAGCTCAAGATGCTATGTCCGAAGGATTCGACAGATGGTCCGAAGGATCATCTGTCGACCACATGTTACACGAAAGATCAGCATGGACCTCGAAGGATCATCCTTCGAGGTCTAATGGTCGAACCATGGTCGAACCATATCTTTCGATCACCTCGAAGGATCAGGTGTATCCTTCGAGGCTATCCTTCGATCAGAACATCTTTCAAATGTTGTCCAAGTCAAACCGGAGGATGGTTGACTTGGTCAACTTACAACACAAATCAGGACATCGTTTATATCAGACAGAATACAGACAAAGTACAGACACAAGTGCACCAACAAACTCCCCCTTGGCTGTAGCTTTGTCTTTGATCTCTAAGCTTTGTCTTGTTCTTCTAAAGGTGTAGACTCGTCTTGAACTTCGACGGTCTTTGGTCTTCAGGTCTTCAAGACTCTGATGTCCTATCATGTCTTCAATGTCGGAGGATCTTCAAAGTCTTCACGTCTTGAAAGTAGAAAGTGTATCAACAAACTACCCGTATCATGTAGGAAGTGTGTTGACAAACTCCCCCTTAACATAAGCTCCCCCTTGAGTTATGCTCGTGAAAAGACTTTATCTTTATGAAGTGAGATCCTTGTGGTGTTGATGATGGCCAGCGGCAACTCGATCATCTTCATCAGTTGAGCGCCTTCTCGTCGTGTCTTCATTCCAAGGCTTGTCATCGACCATGTTCTCCTAGCCTTTAGAATCTGCACATGCAAGAAATCTAAACGCGTAATGAGAACAACTGCTTGGAATATAGTTAGCATAAACAAATGACACACGAATGACCATGTCATAATCAAACACCGTCCGACAGTTTGAAAGTTTAATAAATTTATCAATTTTAAATTTTAACTTTCAAAACATGCAAATTTCGACCGTTTATGAAGATTTAGTCAGTTCGGTTTTCAGTCCGGTTTCAGGTAACGAAGACTTGAGCTCCAACATCGTACGATCGAAAATAAAGCAGAAATAAAATCTTTTTGGTTTTTATAAAGTTTATATTAAAACAAGCCTAAAATCTTTTTGGTATTTTTGAAATTAAAAGACAACAATTTAAAATCCTTTGAGTGTTATCAAACGACATCACCGCTAATGTCGTGCTGATATGCACCAAACGACGAAACTGTTTAAAAGAAAGATAATAAATGTTAAGCAGTAAATAAATATATACAAACATTCTATTTGCGAGATTCGAGGGTAAGAGAATCATATCAGTGTACGGTCATGCCAAAACACTCTTGTTGTTCAGTTAATTAACATTAAGATAAGCATCCTATAACAATTATCGGTATTGTTATCCACTTAAGCTCAACTTATCAGATGTAATCATGTTTAGAGGATACGTTAATGTATGATTTATACTTACCGACCGGTGTTCATCCACATCACGACACATTCCCGTATCAAGGTATGCACGAGGGTTCATCTTACCGGTGAGTATACCGATTATCATCTGTTTGACCGTATAAATTGTGAGATACTCACTTATTTTGAATTGAAAACAAGCCCTATGTGATATAATCACTTATTGATGAGGAACTTGATTTTCGTATGCATGAGGGCACAGGTGCAAGTCCGTGAACAGGTCAGTACTTTCGTACAGCAGAGAGACGAACTTGACACCCGGAAAAATGTGATATTTTATCACTTATTTGATTTGGACATGTGATTGTTTATCACTTATTGAGGTCGAATGCAGTATGCAATATGTACACGTATGTATAGTATCATGGAGGATCTAGACTTGCGTCCCCGTTATTTTTCGGTAAAAGATACAACCATGATACCCAGATGATAAGCAGCATAAAGACCGAATATCTCAGAACCTCGGCAATCTATCAAACGAAATTTCGGTACTAAGACCATATGCCAATGAATGGTTCCCACCTGGTCTTCAGTCGATTAAGATTTATATCGCCCTGCACACTTTAAAATGATTGTGAGCCTACCGATACATCTTATATAGAGCTGCTTATCGTTTTTCATTTAAGGTTTAAAGAGGTTTGGATAGACCACTGATGTACTATCATTTTCTCTTTTTCTCGCCAGGAAACTCATTTTTGTTTTTCTATTGTTTTTGTGTTTTTGAAATTTTTCGATGTTTTTGTATTTTCCGATTTTTGGATTTACTCCCCCTAAAATCAATAAACTAAGATAAATTTAAAAACACACAAAAGTATTTACAAAAATGATTTTCCGATGTTGGTTTTACTCTTGCTTGACCTTAATGCCGTTTACCAATAATAAAAAGTCAAATCTTGATTTGTCAAATGCTTTGGTAAATAAGTCGGCACGTTGGTCATCGGTGTGGACCTTAACAACATCGATTAGCCTTTTCTCAAAGCAATCACGTATGAAGTGATATTTGATTTCGATGTGTTTGGTCTTTGAATGCTGCACAGGATTTCTAGTGATATCTAAAGCAGCAGAATTATCAACGTAAATAGGAGTAGTTAGGAATTCAAAACCGTAGTCCCGCATCTGTTGTTGGATCCAAAGAACTTGGGAGCAACAACTTGAGGCAGCAATGTATTCAGCTTCGCATGTTGATGTAGCTACACACGTCTGCTTCTTGCACTGCCATGTGACTAGGCGATTTCCTAAAAACTGACATCCAGCCGTTGTGGACTTGCCGTCGATTTTGCATCCGCCAAAATCAGAATCACTGAAAGCTACCAATTCAAAGTTATTATCCCTAGGGTACCACAGACCGGTGTCAGGGTACGCCTTCAAATAACGAAAAATCCTTTTAACAGCAGCAAGATGTGAGGCCTTCGGGTTAACTTGATATCTGGCAAGCAGGCACGTCGGGTACATTATGTCTGGCCTTGATGCTGTGAGGTACATAAGAGATCCGATCATAGCGCGATAGTTTGAGGGACTAACTGCTTCTCCCTTCAAATCTGGAGTAATTCCGTGATTAGTTGGCAATGGGGTACCAATGGGCGTTGCATCAGACATCTGGAACCGGCTCAAGATGTCACCAACATATTTAGTCTGATGGATGAATATCCCAGACTCCGTTTGTTGTACTTGTAGGCCCAAGAAGAAGGTCATTTCCCCCATAGCACTCATCTCGAATTTATCCTGCATAATGCGCTCGAATTCCCTACACAAGACATCATTAGTAGAACCAAAAATAATGTCATCAACGTATACCTGTACCAGAAGAAGATCTCCATCTTGTTCCTTGATGAAAAGAGTACAGTCGATAAGACCTCTACGAAAACCGTTCTCCAGCAGATAGTGAGATAAGGTTGCATACCAAGCTCGTGGTGCTTGATGAAGACCATAAAGAGCTTTGTTGAGCAACCAAACCCGATCGGGATGGATAGGATCTTCAAAACCTGGAGGCTGTTCGACGTACACCTCTTCTTCAACCACACCATGTAAAAATGCACTTTTCACGTCCATCTGATAGACCTTGAATCCTTTGAAGGACGCATAGGCTAGAAAGATTCGAATTGCTTCGAGACGTGCCACTGGTGCATAGACTTCGTTGTAGTCGATCCCTTCAATCTGACGAAAACCTTGAACGACTAAACGTGCTTTGTTTCGGATAACAACTCC
Source organism: Helianthus annuus (assembly GCF_002127325.2). Classification (NCBI taxonomy): domain Eukaryota; kingdom Viridiplantae; phylum Streptophyta; class Magnoliopsida; order Asterales; family Asteraceae; genus Helianthus; species Helianthus annuus. The sequence goes on along the minus strand of NC_035448.2, from coordinate 12,859,327 downwards.
GCGGTCATCCTTTTTGCATTTGAAAACCCAACGGGTACCAATCTTCTTGTATCCAGCAGGTTTCTCTACTAATTTCCAGACACCCAGCTTCTGGAATTGTTGCAGTTCTTCCTGCATTGCTTCAACCCAAGCGTTATCTTTCAAGGCTTCTTTCCACGTTCTTGGTTCTTCTTGTGAGACATAACACGCGAAGGACCAGTCGTTTTGTTGCCCGGATTCTCGAATAGCTGCATACAAGCCTGCATTTTTGTTATTTCGCAACATGTTTCTTGTTTGTACGCCACTTTGCACATTTCCAATGATGTTTTGTTGAGGATGGGTATTATGAATCCTTGTTTCTGGATTATCTGGAACTGGAACATTTATACCCAGGTTGTTAAGATTAAGATCAACAACCAATTCAAGACCCGGAATTGACGAAGAGGATGATGCAGTAGTCTCAGCTGTTCTATGTGTATCTACTGGAGGAGTACCCTCAGAAGTACCATGAACTGCTGTTGTAGGAGCTTCTTGATCTGCATCTAGAAATTCATCATCCTCTGAAGATTCGTTCAATTCGTTTGCATCATGAAAATCCTCATTGTTGAGAGTATTGTTGTTCACCGAAGAAGATGGTTCTTGATTCACAAGAATTGGACGAACCACCGGTGAAACTGTTGCATTGTCACTCTCGAAAAACATCCTAGCCGCAGCATTTTCTTCAGCGGCTTCAACATTGATCGAATTGAAGAAGTCATCATACTCAAACATCCAAGGTTGACCCGGATTTTTGACTGGCAAGGTGTGCCTTTGTACTCTGACCTCAGACCACTCTTCGACCCTTTTAGTCTCTAGATTCCAGACTCGTAAGTTAGGGGTGGCATACCCAAGAAAGTACCCATCAATTGCTCTTGCCCCAAACTTTCCATTAGGATCGATGATTGTGCATGGAGCTCCAAACGGTTCTAGATAAGACAAATCTGGTTTCCGTTTTTGAAGAAGCTCGAAGCAGGTCTTGTTGTGTCTTTTGACTGTAAGGACTCTGTTCAATGTGTAACATGCAGAGGCCACAGCTTCAGTCCAGAATGGAATGGGTAACTGTGACTCTACCAACATTGTCCTAGCAGTCTCGATCAATGTGCGGTTCTTACGTTCAGCGACACCATTCTGTTGAGGAGTATAAGCTGCACTAAACTCATGAAGAATACCCTTTGAAGTGCAGAACTCCATCATGGAATGATTTTTAAATTCAGTACCATTGTCGCTACGTATCCGCCTAACCTTCAACTTATACAAATTCTCAATCTGAATGATCAAGTTTTTGATGATGCCAAAGGTTTCACTCTTGTGTGCCATGAACGCAACCCAAGAAAATCTTGAATAATCATCAGTAACCACGAGGCAGTATTGATCACCCCGAATACTCTTGTGCTTGACAGGACCGAACAAATCCATGTGCAAACGCTCAAGAGGAACTGCCACTGTGTTGATCTTCTTTGTAGGGTGCTTCTTCTTTGTTTGTTTTCCTTTCTGGCACGAAACACAGATGTCTTGAAGATGAAAATTTTTGAGGGGAACACCATTCACCAATTCATTTGAAACTAAATGATTCATTTTGCGTAAGTGAATGTAACCCATTCGTCTGTGCCAAGAGATAGTGTCTTTTTCTGTGGCTTTGGAAACGAAACAAGTTGCTTGTGCAGACGTAGTAATAGCTTGGCTCATGTCAAGGACGTACAGATCATTTATCCTTGGAGCCGACAAGAGAATCCATTCTTTTGGAATTTTGAAGCCGGGTTTCAGCACGTAACATCCATTAGCATCAAAGTGTACTGAAAATTTCTTGTCACAAATTTGAGAAACACTAAGAAGATTGTGATCAAGTTGTTGCACGAAATTGATCTTGTCAAAGCTGACAATCCCGTTAGATATCATTCCTTCTCCCGTAATGTATCCACCTTTATCTCCAGCAAAAGCAACATAACCTCCTCTAATAGATTTAACGTCATAGAGAAGCTTCATGTCGCCTGTCATGTGCCTAGATGCCCCACTATCAACAATCCAATGACTACTGATAGTTCCTCCTGAAGCACCCTGCACATGAACTCAAATGAATTAGTTGGAGATGGGGACCCAAGCCATTGTGGTCTTGGGTCTTCCATTTTCATCAATGACAATCACTTCTTGTCTTTGATGGTTGGTGAATTGTGATGGTCCCCCTGATTCAGTAACCGATTTAGGTTTCCAAGTCTGTTTGGTTTCACCAGTGTTTTTCTTTAAAATTTTAACTTCTTGATGATTTGAAGTTTTAGAATTTTCTGGTTTTACAACAACAGATTGGTTTTGAACCACATCGGTTTTAATCGCTTTTTCAATCTTTTTGACCTGTTGGCGTTTCTGTTTCTTTTCCCTTTCTTTTACAAGGCGGGGATCTTGTTTTGTGGAAACAGTTGGCTTACGGTCAGCTTTGCCACGGGGATCATCAACCTTTCCTTTTTGTTTATGAAGATATGGGCAGTTTCTAATAATATGCCCAATGGTTCCACACTCAAAACATGATCTTCGTTCTACAAACCCCGAAGAATCATGTGATCGTCTAGCCGATGATGTTGAACTTTGTGAACCCGAGGTACTAGGCTTTGAACTGCTTGGTTCATTTCTTTTCTCGACAATAGCTTTCTTGACAAAATCTAAGTTAGATTGATTTTCAAACTTTTCAATTTTGTCTGTTCCCGTCGATTTCACAAAGTTAACATTCTTTTTCTTCTTTTGGTTCGGCTTCTTGTTAGCTTGAGCCGGTGCTTTACCTTTGGGTTTGGTGTGATTTTGCTGTGTTGGCACTGTTGGTAATTTCTTGTTGCCAAATTGCTTTCGAACTTCAGCCTTTGGGATTGGAGGACACTGTGTGACTGTAACTTTAGGTCCTGCCTTTCCCAAGAACTTACTCGTCGAATTCTCAAAGACTTTGCAGATTAAGGATTGATTTACATTCTTAATGGGAAAATCTTTGTCTGAGTAAATTTTATCATCACCAACTAGAGTGTACAGCAAATTCACACTCTCCGACTCCTTCTCAGACGAGGACTCAGTTGCAACAGTCTTAGCGGGTTGAACAGGGGGATCACATAGAATGTGATTCTCAAGAGGTATGTCCTCATTTTTGGCTACCGCATCAGACTTTGCTGGGACAGTATCGTCAGATTCATCATCAGACGAATCAGCATCCTCAATCACAACTGGAGGATCTTGATTCTGTTCAGCACTCACAAATGTATCTGCTGACACATCTGAATCTGAGGATACTTCCTTTTGGTATCCGAGTCCAGCAGCAAACTCCTTAACATCTAGAGGCACAGAAGGCTCAAAGAAAACCCTGTCCTCTTCATCAGGCATGGCATCATAATTATGTCTCACTGGTGGTGGACACTTCTTGTACCCTATGCATGTGACATCTCTCTTTTCCTTCTGAACGTCAATGATGTGATCTAACACATAGCTAGAACTCAAATAACTGTCTAGCTTGAGTTTGATCGCATCACTTTCGGTTTTCACACAAGCCATCTCTTTTTGCATACTCTCAAGGCGAGATATATACAAATTAATATCAGTTTGTTTTCTTGAAACCATTTTAGTCAGTTCTGTTTTATCCTTCTTTAATGTTTCAATTACTGACTTAAATTCTTTTTCATGGTTTTCATAAAACATGTTGGCTTCTGTGCATTTAGAGAGGTCCACAGTCAATTTCTGATTGTGGATGAATGTCACATCATATTTCTCTTGCAAAGCGTCATGCTTACTTTGCAAGTCACTCAGATTCTCATTCACAATAGTATGTTTGTCTTGCAAGTCAAACAAACTAGCTTGTAAAGCATCATGTTTGTCTTGCAACTCAGACATACTTTTCTCAAGATCAGCACATCTAGCATGCAACCTAGCACATTCATCACAATCAACAGCAGTGGGTTCATCGACACATACCTGACTTGATGACCCGTCGACATTAGCCATAAAGGCTGAATGGAGAGAAGACGAAGAGTAAGCAGCTTGATCCACCAGAATAGATCTTCTTTGAGTTTCTGCTACAGCTTCCCCCAAGAGTTCATCAATATCAATATCATCCGAAACATTAGATGTCTCACCCACATGATCATCACCAGAATTTGATGATTCTTCATCAACGCTCCTACTGTATCCAGAGGAGTCTTCATCTTCAGACGATTCATCACCACTGGCAGAAGATTCTCCACCATTGGTGTGAACTAGCTCCTTCACAATCTGAGCAAAACATGCTGTTCCATCAGGAGCATCACCACCCAACTGGATTGACCAGTCACAACCTTCATCCACCTGAACTGCAAGTGCTCGGTTGGTTTGGTTGTTGACAGGCACCAATGTACGATCATTGTTTCTATTCTGCTGGTTGCCTTGGTTCCTGAAGGGGTTTTGATTCCCGTGCTGGGCTGGCTTTGTGCACTCCCTTTTGAAGTGACCCCGTTCACCACAGTTGAAGCACTTAACAGCTTGCTTATCGAACCCATACTTGGTGTCTCGCTTACTTTCCAAGCTGGTTCTGCCAGTACTTTCCATCCAATCCTTTGCTCTTCTCACAGCACTCGCAAAGGCCCACTTGATGTCCATCAAGTCCATCTCTTCCTTATCAATCTGCCTGTAATCTTCTTGTGTCAGATTAATGTTTCCAATCTGACCTTCAATCAATCCACAGTACGCGCTCACTACAGTGTTAAGCAGCTCCATGTGTTCCTTAGCTACTTCTACACTGATTTTAGAGAAACTTGACGTGTCGAGCTGTACTGTATTTGACTTTGATTGTTGACCTGCAGATGATGTTCCTCCATAACACGCATATTGTGGTTGTTGAGCAGGAGGAGGAGGAGGTGGTTGTATTGGATTTCCATACAGATCTGTGGTTGGAGACGGCTTTACAGGAACTTGCACTGGATTGCCATACATATCAGTGCTTGTGACAAACGCTGTTTGAAGTGGAGCATGTGAACCGGCTTTTGCTGATGAAGAAGTGGAGGTGCCATAATACATCTCTGGATTCTGTGGCACTGCGACTCTCTTTGCCTTCAACGTTTCTTCCTGATCCTTGTTCTCCAGAAGCTGCACGAAATCGTTGATATTTGTGGTTCTCAACGTTCCGTTGTACTTCAAGATTTCCAGGAAGTTGTTCCATTGAGGAGGCAATGCATCGGCAAACTTCTTTACCACCTCTGTTGGAGTCGTTGTGACTTCAAAATTGGTCAGCTCAGTAAGTAGGTGATAGAAACGGCTTGTCATATCTCCTAAGGACTCCTTATCCATACATGTGAAGCCATCAAATTCTTTCTTCAGTAGATCTCGTCGTAGTTGACGTGTGGCTTCATTACCTACTCCTCTTGTCTTCAAGGCATCCCACAGCTTCTTCGTAGTCTTGAAACTGACGAACTGATGATAAATATCCTTGCTCAGTGCTTGAGTGAGAATAGCGTATGCTTTCTTTTCTAAGTCATACGTCTTCTTTTGATCATCAGGAAGATCGGCAAATGTAGCTGTCGAAGAAGCAGCAACCTCGATAGTTTGATCGAATTCCGTAATGAACCGTAACCACAACTCTGTATTTTGACCAAGAATGTATGTATGGAAACGATCAACCCATCCTGGATATTCATGAAGATGCATCAACTTTGGAGGCCTGTTTAAACTTCCGGTTTCACTTTCGCTTAGTAGAAGACTTTGAATACTCGGAGTTTGATTTGAAACAAACGCCCATTGACCAGCTGGAGTGGCATTTGTTTGTGAGGATGTAGATACCGGAGATTCGGCCCATGATGGAGATTGACTAGTATTCATGTATTTTCCACTGTCTGGAGCCGGACTTCCCCACCAACTCGGATTCATGATAGATGAGCAAAATAAATGCTAAGTAAGAATGATCCGAAAGATACACAACCGAAAGATCCTGGTCGAAAGATCTGAAATCACAGAAACTTGTTAGCAATAAACTGACCACAGTCGAAAGATCGATTTATTGTTCGAAGGATCAACAGTATTCGAAAGATTACTGTTGACTCTCGAACAATGACTTCAAAGGATTCAAGAGCTCGAAGGATTCCCTTTTGAAAGATCCTTATCTTTCGAGTTAACTCTTTATCTTTCGAATAACAGATCTCGAAAGATTCACCAATACGAAGGATCCTAATCTTTCGGACACTAATCTTTCGAAAAGATTCCTCTGTCGAAGGATATGTTTCAGACTTCGAAGGATGGGTCGAAGGATATAAATCTTTCGAGCCCTCCTAGATCGAAAGATATCGAAGGATGATCTTTCGATGTCGAAAGATATCTTTCGAGAGCTCTGACAAAATCTGATCTGATGTGAAAGGTTGGTGAAAAGGTGACAGGGGTTGGTGAAGTTGCTTTCGGCAGAAGGGATGTTTCTGCACAACTTTCCACCAAACTTTTTGACTTTCAAAAATTATACCCAAAAAGGCAAAACCTTATCCTCAAGTTCAGTCACCGGAAACACACCGGAATACCACCGGAAAACACAAAGTTTTCTAAAAACCAATTTTTATGTTACCCAACCCAACCTTGAACACTCCCGGTTAGTTTAGACACGTTTTTACTCAAAGAAAATGCAAGAAACTTAGTAAAAACAGGTGCAAAACCAGGTGTTTCAACACACCAAAACTTGTAAAAACCCGGTTTTAAACAAGGTTAAGAGCCTTGGCTCTGATACCACTTGTAGGTCCCTTTTCGCGGAGGATTACGAACCTAAACCTTGTTATACGAACCTACTAGCGAGTGCGGAATCCAAGCTAGCAAGCAAACCGAGTTAGTAGCAAGTAGAGAAACAAACACACAAAGATTCACCGATTAACACAACTTGTATTAATGCAATGAGGGTTCGGTTACAAGCTCAATGTTTACAGAAGTGTTCTATAAACTCTCAAGTGTGTGTGTGAGTTTTTGGACAGAATGCTCTCAGCCCGTGTGGGTGTATTCTCTCTGTCTTGTGTCTGTCTGAAACTCAACACATGCATGGGTATTTATACCCAGCTCAAGATGCTATGTCCGAAGGATTCGACAGATGGTCCGAAGGATCATCTGTCGACCACATGTTACACGAAAGATCAGCATGGACCTCGAAGGATCATCCTTCGAGGTCTAATGGTCGAACCATGGTCGAACCATATCTTTCGATCACCTCGAAGGATCAGGTGTATCCTTCGAGGCTATCCTTCGATCAGAACATCTTTCAAATGTTGTCCAAGTCAAACCGGAGGATGGTTGACTTGGTCAACTTACAACACAAATCAGGACATCGTTTATATCAGACCGAATACAGACAAAGTACAGACACAAGTGCACCAACAAAAGCGTTTTATGTTAAAATACCAAGTGTTTTGCAATTACTTAATTATAATACCCAATCTAAGATAGACATTTAGTCACAACTAAATTAACCAATATTATTTTACTTAACCATTAAAAAATAAAACCAGGCCAAACCAGACCATTACCTGTGGTTTGATTTCAAAGTTTGAGTTTTCGTAATAGATTGACTTTAAAATAGAAACTAAAATCTAATGATGCTCGCTGTTGGTTTTTTTCCTTTCTTTCTTTTTTTTTTTTGTCTAAAAGAATGTAACATACTTTAACTATTCGTGTAAAACTGGTTCAAATTATCCTAATGTTGATTTGTTTGTCTTTATTTCAAAAGAATAAAACTTCACATTACATAACTAAAAACTAAAATAGAAAAATTAGTTACATACCGTTGAGACTCTAAACTCTTGATGAGTGAGTGCCCATTCCGTTGTCTATGAATCAAACATATATATATATATATATATATATGAAACTAAATATTCAAAAATTTAAGGATATGGTGCATTCTCTGCTCTCGGCAATTTCCAAATTCCAAATAAGTACCATATTAAATTAAATAAATGTATATAACAATTAAGTACCATATTAAATTAAATAAATGTATATAACAATTAGAATTAAGATATTCATACCGTAAACAAATTATAATCGGAATTAAGATAATCATTCCAAATCGTAACTTCCATCCAAATCTACAAATCCTTCAGTATCCATGTATCTCTTTCTCAGCCCTTCAAAATCCATTCCAAATCGACATCCATATTTTGTCATCGTTCATGTTTGATCAAGCCGAACAGTGAATTGTTTCTCCGACAATTATTTTCGGTGAACAACGTGTTGAAACCAAATTAAAAAAAAAAAAAAACTGATTACTGTAAAGAACAATAATTATATTTGCATATAAAATATCATAAACTTCCAAAATATGCAGTCATGTCGAATGGGTCAATTGGACATATACATTTAATGATTTAAAAAATATGTAATTTTGAAGTAAAGATGCAATATCATGGATCATCAGGCGCTACCCCACGCTCTGCGACGGGATGTTGATTATAAATGTTTAGTATTACTATATTAGAAGCGAAAATTCTTTAAGTTTATTCTATAGGGATCGTTTGGTTCACGAAATGTCTATGAAAACGAAAGTTCTTTAAGTTTGTTCTATAAGGGTCGTTTGGTTCATGAAATGCCTAAAATGCCTACGAAAGGAATTGAAAAGTTTTATTCAAATTTGAATTTAAAGAGATTTGAACTTATTTCATTAAACACAGCCTGTTTGGTTAGGAAATTCTGAAAAAGAAATTGAAATATAAAAATAGCTAATTTACATATTACCCTTTTAAAGAAACATTATTTCCCCATGACACTAGCGCAACTGATGAACTTCATTTCCATTTCCATCTGCATTTCAAGGAATGAATTAATTCCATTTGCAACTCAATGTAAAAAGCATCTAATTAGTTGAGTTTTTACAAAAAGACATCACTGATTTTTGTTTTCTTCCTGTCCAACCCGCTTCTCGTCCACATTTTTCTCTTCTTGTTTCTTTAGCCCACTGTCATGATCAGAGGCTAAAATATATAAACAAACAACGCTAAAATATATAAACAAACAACACGAAAAAATTGTTACAAAATAAGCGGGATTGTATCATGGGTGGCCGAACCCAGGATTTGACAGAACAAATACACAACAACAAGAAAATTTTAATAAAAGTGCCGAACATCAGTTTGTTCATCCCTTGACTTCGATAATTGTGTGTGTATATATATATTGGTTACAAAATGAAACTTGTAGTCAAACATAATTGGATTGAACATTGCAAAACTTGAGAAATAAATAGGAGAAAATTCCTCAAAACTGTCACGGCCCCCGACCCGGTTTGACCCGTTTCAGGAGCCGCGGAACAGAAATCCTGCGGTATTTAAATTTTAGGTGACAGCGGAAGTCTTTTTAAAACATGATCTTTCTTTTAATTTAAAACTGCCCGTTTTATAACTGAGGGATAAAATCCCCTAATTTACAACAATGTGATTTCTCCGGGAAATCTTTATTTTCAAAACATGTTTCTTTTATTTATTTACAATGAGCCACTTTTCTAAGCTGGTAGTGCTTCCTGGCACTTTTCTTTGCTCACAACAGATCACCTGAAACATGTTTGAAAAAGGTTTTGTCAGCGGGGAAATACTGAGTGAGTTCATTCAGGTTTTAGGAAATGACCCATAGTTATAAATTACAGCATAAGAGCGATTACAATGGTTTCTATCTTATCTTTATCTGGCTTTCTGTCACAATGGTGACAAGTCACAATGGTGACGATGGTCATACCACTATTAGGTCAATGAACTCTAATAATGACGTTCCTCCCTAGTAGGTCAATGAACCTAACTGGGAGAAATAGTAATGTGCACAATACCCCACTAACCAATAAATCAAGATATCCACGACTTAGTCCCTGTAATTATAACACTTTGAAAATAATTTGGAGTATTGCAAAACAGTTGATAAAAAGAGAATGACTCACATTGCAGATTTAACGAGCAGAATATAAGCCTTACTGATTAGCCTTGATTAACCTAATTTAATTCACAATACACGCAAACGGGATTAATAACTAATTCAGCATTTACGATAACTCACGAGATCAAATTCTCACAACGAACGACAAAGTGCGATACTTAAACATCCATCGAATTAACGACGAATGACAAAGTATAACCCTAATGTGGGCGGCACTTAAACATCCATTGGATATATTGATTGGTCGGAAAATGAATCGTAATAGCGATCGAGTTATTACCCTGATTGCGGCAGCACTTCGTGAACTGTGTGTGTTATAATAGTATACAGGCGATATCTCCGTGTGTATTTGGAGTTTTATCGTCGTTTTTGTGCCCAGATTCAAGTCCCAGACACCCCTATTTATACCCAGAAAATTGCCTCCCTCACGCCACGCGAAAGAAACATGTGTACCCGTCGCGTGGCGCGACGGGTCTACTTTCTAGCCTAGGTTGCTTCGTGTCCAATATAGCCTAGATGAGTCAACAATCGACGAAATTTACATTCTACAGCAAATTTTGAAGATAATTATCAGCTAGGGTTTAACCCCCCCTGAGTTTTAGGGGCCCTGATCCTGATTCTGATTGTTATGAAAATTTTAGGGTTAGTGCAGAATGACTTGGGTATCTCAATTATGATTTCCTTATTGACTAATTATCATCCTAAGTATTGATTTTAGTGAGAGTTGTTACAAAAACCATTCATAATCGCACAAAATATCAACATAATTCTCACATAAACATATAAAATCGATATAGATGACCTTGATCAGTGACGAAAAAAGTCCAACATGACACAATTAAAACATAGTAACATTGAATCAACAATCACATGATGAATTGTTCATCCAGTATTTATACGTGTTGGGATCTTGGAGGCACTTGATTTGTCATGGCTTATTAAATAATAATAATAATAATAATAATAATAATAATAATAATAATAATAATAATAATAATAATAAAATAATAATTTTGAATCTTGAAACGTTAAATATGTCTAGTCGCATGAGGGGTCATGTTGGTTCGTAAAAAACATACACTGCTTGATTTTTCATGCGATGCTTGATATTGCCACATGGCTAAACTATATGCAATGCACCGCTTGGTTGGTCGAACTTATATTGTATTTAGACATGACGGTAGGTTATTAAGTAAAGGGATTGGTTTGTGGAGACATGACTGTTCCGTTGGTTTCATTTGAAGAAAGGACAAAGGGGTTTTAGAGATATTAACAGGTTTGTCCAAGCGGTATTTTGTATGTATATAAAATCAAACGGGTGCCTTACAATGAAACTATGTGATGGTTCATTAAAGGCAACCTATGGGTAATGAAAGGGTGTGAGTAAAATGAACTAAATGGTGTGACTTTAAACAAATGAGTCATAACCCAAGTTGCTAATTGTATAAGGGTATAATTAGGTCATTAGGGGGGTGGGGGTGGTCATCACTCCTCACTCACTCATCACTCACAACATCCAATCAAGTTCCGCCATGTCATAAACCATTTTTCCATCACTCACAACCTTTTTTAGTGGCATTGGTCATCACTAACAACACCCAACAATAAACCCTCACACCCCCTCACATCCATTTATCAATCATAGCCCATCACGCGTGAAAAAGATCACAGACACATCTCCATCACTCGTTAAGTTTGTTGGTGGCGATGGGAAGTTGTTGAGTTCCACGCGTGGAACATGCTCATCACGGGATAAAAATATCCCACCCCGCCTCCCCTTATATACCTTAGGGGCTGTTTTTGATAATTACAAAATTCTTTTAATATTTAAGAGATTATTAAAAAAATTTTACATTTTGTTTAAACCATCTATCGTTTTTAAAATTGTTCAATTTTAAATCATTTGTTTTTTTAAATTATTCTTTTTAAAATCGTTTGTATTTTAAAGTTTTTTTTAAACACTTCATTTTATACCATTCTTTATAAAATCATTTATTTTTTAAATATTATTAAACAACTCACTTTTTTAAGTCGTTCATTTTTTAAATTTACAAAACGACGTGTATAAAAACAAAAAAAAATGTAAGATTTGAAAAAAAGAAACATTCTAATGAAAAGTTTGCAAAAAATCGTTCATTTTTCAAACTTTTTTTAGAATGGTATATCTTTTTTTTCATCTTTCATTTCTTTGAACCGTTTGTTTATTCAAAATTCGTTATTTTATTAACCTTTTGTTTATTAAATTCGTGCTTTTTTAGTACCACACACTTGTTAACTTATTTTTTTAAGATTTTGTTTTTTTATAGACGTCCTTTTTTAATCTTCGTTTTTTAAACCACTCGTTCGTTTAAAATCGACCATTTTTAAATTCCTTCGATTTTTGAAATCGTTCATTTTCTGAAGTTCTTTTTCCCTAACGGTTATAAGTAAACTGAATAAAAAAGTTTCAAAAATGAAAGATTTCAAAAACGGTTCAAAAAGGAACGGTTTAAAAAGAAACACTTTTTAAAATTAACGACTTAAAAAAACAAATTGTTTAGAAAACTTAAAAAATGATTTTAAAAAGAACGGTATAAAATGAATCGTTTTAAAAAGCTTTAAAAAACAAACAACTTTAAAAAGAACGATTTTAATAAACAACCGGTTTAAAAGAATAACTTTAAAAAAGAAAGTCAGTTTAAAAAAAACATTAAAAACAAATGATTTTAAAAACAATTTTTATAAAAAACAAACGCATAATGAAAATACATATTTATTTGTATATGTAAAACATATTTTGTTAAATAATAATCGTGGAAATAACAAAATAATAATAAAAACTTGAGTAATTGCATTAATAATTTTTAAATATTAAAAAAACTTTTAATTATTAAAAACAACCCCTAAGGTATATAACTACCCTTACAGTTGACTGCAAAAAAGTAACAAAATTAGTGTTAGGGGCCAAAACTGTTATAAAATGCAACATCGTGGTCTGATATGTTAAAAAAATCCTTTTTGGACTAGAATGATTAAACTGGCTAAACCACAGGGGCCAAAACAGTAATTTACTCTTTAATGTAATAGAGGTGCTGTTTGTTTTTCTAAAAAAAAAACTGTGCAAGCTCTTCTGTCTGCGCCGTGCAAACATTGCCATCGGCAGACTGTTTGTTTATCCGAAGACGTTTCATTAAAAAAAACGTTTGCGCGAGCTCTTCTTGGTGCAGACTTGACCCAACCACTTCTAAGATCTTCTAAGGTCTGTAAAGGGTTAAACACCACTACCCATCACCACGTCCACAACCCACCACCGTCCATTACCACCACTACCACCGTCTACCGTCTACCACCACCATCCACCACCGTCCACCACCATCCACCACCATCCACCACCGTCCACCACCACCCATCGTCCACATCCACCACCAACACCACCGTCTGTACAACACCACCAGTTTATTTTAGAAGTCTGCATACGTTAAAAAACAAACAACCTTTTTCTTGCAGACTGCAGAAGTTTGGTCCACCTCTTCTTTTACAGATGTCTGCAGATGTGGTCTGCAAACTGCAAACGTTTTACCTCTTAAAAAACAAACAACACCAAATTGTTGTGGGTTGGTTGGGGGTGATGGTGTCACGATGAAATGGGAAGAATTAGTGATGCATTTAAGGTGGCATGATGACTTCACGGTCCCTGGTTGATGTTTATTTCCCATTTCTTAGTTGTAAACTATTTTTTTTTAAACATGTTTTGTCTTTAAAAAACTCAATGAATATAACTATGTAAGTAATGTATAAAGTTGATTTGTCTTGCAATTTGTCTTGATAATGCGTAGATCTAGTACAAGTTGCTTTATAGACCTAGCTTGTTATTATTTTTTTGGGGACCATTTTATAAACTTTTGACAATTTTATGTTTGTTGAAGTTTCACACTATTATAAACTTGATCAATGCAAATTGTTTTCATAAGTTTATATACTTTGACTATTTAAGTAAGTTTAATAACTTTCTGTGTTTTTCGGTAACTTAGATATATAAAAGATATCAAAAAGTAAATGAGACGTATAAATAGAGTTTAGTTGTATCTGAAAAGTTGGACGTTTGAAAAGAAGCTTTGTGGAGGTATGATGTGATTTTTTTAGAGCGGCGAATTTCTTTAATCATGTCATCTGTGGGACTTGATTACTTGAACCCAAGACCTCTAAACCTAGATGTTCCTTAAGGTTTTGCTTTTGTCAATGGGCCACCAACCCCACTGGTATGAAGTGAAGGTTTAACGACAAAATTTCGTTCTAGATGCTTTAACCAGCTCTTTTTGCCAATATGAAGTATACATTGTGATAGTTTATTAAACACTTGATTTTATTTTATATTCCCAAGCCTTCTATATGCTTTTTTTTGTTTCGTATGATCGATCAATAAGACTCGTTTATTAGTTATCATTACGCTTGCACGCCTCTCTTTCTTGGGAGTGTCTAGATTGAACTTATGGCCACTCTACGACGATACCTAGTACAACTTATGCAGCATGCCAAACCAACAAGTGGAGATATAATGAGTTTTCCTGACCATGAAAATGACTTCACTCTTTCTTTGGTTACTGTCATCATTTTTGGGGATCATTTCATCAATCATTTTTCTGATGATCTTTTTGCTTCTTGATACTCTCTCTATAGATGGTGACAGTTAATGCTGCCTATGTGGGTGTGCAACCTACTAACTGACACTGCTAAATGTTTAAATCTCACATTTTCTTGTTACACATTTTTCCAATTTTCAATATTTACATTTAGGCCAAACATTACTGCCTTCAAAACTTGTTAATTTCAACATGATTTGAATCGTTCGAACTTGCGTTAGGTTCATTGTTTTTATTGCGCATCCCTTTATGTAGCCTTGTCAAGACTAGCTAGAGAATACTGAAATCCAGTGGTTGTAATGTAAATTAGGTGTCCACTTGTACCCAACTAGGCATTTCATGATCAGCACCAATTCCCTTTGAAAAGGAAATCCCTTTTCAAATGAAATGCATATATCAATAACCAATCATCGCGATCTATCGTTATCAACTATAATGAGTAGAACTTTTGAATTTGGTATACACCTTTTTGAAGGACTAAATTGAGTTAATATTCATACATTAATTAGTAAGCTGCAGTTTGCACCAGATGTAGTGATAGTAGTATGTGTTTGTTGTCTTGAAGAATAGAAGCACATGCCTAGATCCTACTGGGACCATTTAGTTTTCTCATTTTAACCTTTCCATTATTTTGTCTGCTAGGATTAATTTTGTGGTATCCCTGTGCATTTATAAGTCTTGAAACTCTCTTAACTCTCTCTCATGTCATGTCTCTATCTTTGCTAGACTACCTGCATATCACTCTGACATAGAAGTTAAGAGTTCTAAAGCCTAGGTCCAGCAAAAGCCAAAAATTAGTTTATACCACAAATATGCACATATAGACATATACAAATTTGGTTGAATTAGTTCTCTAATTAACTTTTATGTTAGCACTTAGCATGGTTGAAACAGACTCTGTACTTTATGTGGAAACTAAAAAAAACTATGATTTATGGGAAAATTTCCAAAATAAACATATTACTTTTCAACCTCAAAATAAACATTGACTTTAAAATGAACATGTAGTCTAGCGGCGACACAATAGGAGCGATTTGTTGCCGCTATTAGCATTAGAGGTGACATTCGGGGTCTTTTGCGGTGACATTTGTCGCTACTATTAATTAATCTTTGTAGTGCGCACAAAGATGTTAAAGAATGAATTTTTTTTTTGTACAAAGATACACATGCTGAGTCCCTAGTGTGTCCATGTGAAGTGCATTTTCGCCCAAAGTTTGACACCTAGTGTGTCCATGTGAAGTGCATTTTCGCCCAAAGTTTGACACCTAGTGTGCATTTTCGCACTAAGAGTACATGTCCATTTTTGAATTTGAAAAGTCAATTTTATTTTGAGGTACTTAAAAGCAGTAACTTTATTTTGAGAATTTTCACTATATAACTCAGGGGTTGTTTGTTTACCTCTTAATGAGACTCTTAATGGTTCAGATCTTTTACTGGTTCAGCACTTAATGGTTCAGACTGTTTGTTTCACGAGCAGATGTCTGAATGGTTCAGACATTTGCCTCTGAATAGCTAAGCATTATACTGAGTCTGAATGGTTAAGACCTCTAATCTGAATTGGTCAGCCATTTGCCTCTGAACGGTTATTTACAGGCTCTTAATGGTTCAGACCTCTTACTGGTTCAGCACTCAATGGTTCAGAACTCTTACTGGTTCAGCACTTAACCATTCAGATGTTGCCAAACAACCCCTCAGCCTCTTAAAAAGTCAAACTTTGACTTTCGCCCTAAAAAGCAGTGCTTTTTTTGAACGACAAAAACAAAAGCTTGACCACCCGAGTAAACCCAATGGCAAAAGGCCACCCACGCCCGCGAACGCAGACGACGCTGGTGACCCGGCTCGCCACCATTCCAGAGGAAACCCATCACCTAAAGATCCACTGTGATAAAACTCCTTGCTCAACCCTGAGCATTTTTGCTCTAAGCGAGACTCGAACCCATAACCTCCACTTTGGAAGGATGGGGCTGCCAATGCACCAGAAGGTCATCGGCGAAAAATGTAATGCTTTCTATCGGCGAAAAGGTAGTGCTTTCTAAAAAACAACATTCTATATGTTTTGGTCCAAATATGATCCAACACTAATTAATCCTGCAATTTTATATACTTGTAACTTGTTAGTTAATTCCAAACTTCTAAAGTAATGTTAATTGTCACTGGACTATCAAAGTTAAAGCTGTACATACTCTGCTAAAATATCAACTGGGTGAAAGTTATCTGGAGCAACCTAGCTAGACGCATTCTAGAGAAATGAGTATCATCGGACTACAACGACGGACCACAAGGGTTCATTACTGGCTTTCAAAAAATAGTTCAAAGTGAATGAGAGTTAAACTTCAAAATATTATATTTATGCTGTGGTATTCATGGGTGTGTCATGTGTGTATGCACGCTTCAATCCTCATGCCTCTTTTTGCACCTTTCTTGTTTTAGATTTTATATAGGGTTTCCAGAAAGCAGGCTATTAGTTTACAAAATTCTTTTGCAGTAACCAAAGTAGGTCGGTAGCTAGGTCAGATTCTTAGCTTTGCTGTTTTCCTTTCCAAATAATTATAAAACTGAAGTATCAATGATTTTAGGGTTTAATCAATTCTAGGGTTCTTTTCCTTTTCTTTTCTATATAATAGGGATTAATGCCCATAGAACACCGAAAAACGTTCTAGTATCAAAGATTATTTAAGTGAAGTATCAATGACTTTAGGGTTTGACTGGTTCTCCTTTTCATTTCTGAAACTATTGTTGTTATCTATATAGGGTTTCTTTGCCGATGGTCTCTTGCCCTAGCGTCGTAAGGTGTTTATCCCCGTCAAAGTGGTGTAGGTTCAAGTCACGCAAAGTAGAAAATAGGTGGATTTTAGGAGTAGATTATAGAGGGTTGTGTGCGTTATCCATTCAAGAAAAATCTATATATATATATATAGGGTTTCTTGCTTAATTGAAAATTTACATTATAAGAAGACCAACAAAAATAGTAGTGGCAATCAACACTAAATTAAGCTTCACTGGCAGCTACAGGCATAATAGTTTTGCTACAGCAACCAGCAAGCTTCATACGTCCATATTTCTATTTTTCTCAAAGCTTCTGCACATTTAAAGTATCCTCTAAGCTTCCTAAGTCACTTAAGTATGAGTTTAATTAGATATATAGTTAGGTGTCGATCCCCATAGTTTTTTTTCTACCTTTTCTCTCCACCAATCAATCAAGCAAGAGAAAGTAGTTAATTACCTCTCAACTTTTTTTCCCACAAAGAAGTTATACCTACCTAACCTTATTAGTTATTACCCACCCTTTTATCAATATCTGAAACAAAATGCAACTCCAGTGTAGAATTTTATCTGACTACAAGACCTAGACAAACAAACCAACTACAGTTATTCTTTAATTCTTGTAAATCAGGAAATAAGATTTATAATATACATTAGAACTTAGGTAATCACTTTATGTTTATTCATTATCATATGTCATTGCAATAATATATGGTGATCTCAAGTGGTCCCAGAGCATTAAGAAATGTAACAGTGAGATATTTTTAAATTTCTTATTCCTTTGGTCCCTCATCTACACATACAGTAGCTTGCTTTATCTAAGCTGCAATCCTTATCTGGTTTACACCACAGCTTTCTCCAAGATCAACATCCTGCAAAACTCATCTTATTAATTACATTACTTTTTCAAATTCACTGTAATAATTTTTATAAAAATTTGGTTCTCTTCAACACTAAGTCTAAAAATGTTACACCATAAGAGTAAGTTGGGGAATATTTTTAGAGAGAGAGAGAGAGAGAGAGAGAGAGAGAGAGAGAGAGAGAGAGAGAGTAGTGTAGTGCTAAATGTGTGAAACAGTGGATCAATACCTTCCTTGCCAAGGAGAGTATTTGGTAGGGCGAAGTGTTGATCACTCTTCTAGTACTATTTAGAACCACAGGGAGGGGGGAGGGTCACCATGTCACGCTTGTTGGGTGGTTGGTTTGATCCATGGTACCGTTGTACTTATATTAGGGGTGAACAAAAAACCTAACTGAAACCGAAAAAACCAATTTAACCGAGCCGCACAAAAAATCCGAACCAAAATATATACGGTTTGGTTTCGGTTTTGCATTTTATGAAAACCGAACCTTCCAAATAACCCAAAAAATCATTTTTTAATGTTTTTTATATATTGATTTAGGAATTACTTTTTTTTTCCTTCAATGTAAGTCTTCACAATAAAAAAATATTAACAAGTTTATTTATCTTTGAAATGATTTATCCATTACTTATAACAAATAACAAAATTTAACATGAAAAATAAATGATTTTGAAAGCAATATAAAACAAAATGTCTTAATAAAAACTTTGGAGAAACATAACAAAATTTAAGAAGGTTTGGTTTATGTGAATAATAATATTAATTCAAAAGGTTTAATATATTAACATAAATGTAAACATCTAATTATAAAGATTCTTAAATCTAGGATTATATATATAGAAAAAGTATACCGTACAATATGCCTTAACGTACATTGCGTACGCGATGGCAAATCGCACGTTTTTTTTTTTTAAAAAACAAATTCGCATGTACACCATTTTTGTGAAATCGTGTATAGTACACTAAATATCTTAAATAGCATAGTGGCATGTTGATAATGATACCAAAATCGCATGTATG
Organism: Helianthus annuus; assembly: GCF_002127325.2. Classification (NCBI taxonomy): domain Eukaryota; kingdom Viridiplantae; phylum Streptophyta; class Magnoliopsida; order Asterales; family Asteraceae; genus Helianthus; species Helianthus annuus. Next base: position 12,840,165 of record NC_035448.2, on the reverse strand, counting down.
ATAGTTGAAATCGCATGTTGTTCAGTAAAACCCAAATCGCATGGTGTTTAATAATACTAAAATCGTATGTTGATAATGCCTTGCATACGCAATGTACGTTAAGCACAATCGTACGTTAACCGACATATATATATATATATATATATATATATATAGGGTAAGGTTCATGCGAGAACCACCTTTATGGCGAGAACCGCGAGAACCAATGTGAACACAAGCTAAAATAGCTAAAAAAACCCTAAAAAAAACCTAACCCCCACCCCCCAAAAACCTAAACCCCCCCACCCCCCCTCCCCAAAAAAAAACCTAACCCCCCCCCCCCCCCCCAAAAAAAAAACCTAACCCCCCCCCCAAAGCTAAATGCTAAAAACTAAAACCCTCAAAAAACCTAAAAAAAACCTAACCCCCCCCCACCCCACCCCCCCCCCCCAAAAAACCTAAACCCCCCCTCCCCCACCCCCCAAAAACCTAAACCCCCCTCCCCCACCCCCCAAAAACCTAAACCCCCCCCCCCCCCCCCCCAAGCTAAAATGCTAAAAACTAAACCCCCCAAAAAACCTAAAACATCTAAAAAAATCTAATTTTTTTTTTATTTTTTTACTATTTTTTATGTTCAAATCGCTACTTTTAGTAGCCAAAAAAAAATTTTTTTTTTTAAAAAAAAAAAAATTTTTTTTTTGGATACTAAAAGTAGCGATTTTTATATAAAAAATAGTAAAATAAATAAAAAAAAATTTTTTTGGGTGTTTTTTAGATTTTTTTAGGTATTACTGTTTGTGTTCACACTGGTTCTCGCGGTTCTCGCAATAAAGGGTGGTTCCTAACGGATCTTTGTCCTATATATATATATATATATATATATGTATGTATTTTTTTAAATCTTACGTAATTTTGTTCCAAGGACCGAAAAACCAAACCTGACCGTTGCTAAAACCGAAAAAACCAAAACCCAACAGTTTTCAAAAACCAAAAACCGAACATTTCAGCTTTGGTTTTATTATAAAACACAACCAAACCGAAAACATCATCATCTACTATAAAACAAACTTTTGCTGACAGATAAAATACAACCCTGAAAAACAAAACTATCGCCGTCCTAACACACAACTTACCTGACCATAGGATAATAAATATTAGTTTTTAAACACAAAAAGTAGTTAATATTTTTGACCCTCGTTGGTAATCTGATGCTAGTTACCGACAAGTTTGTGATAAGATTTTCTTCCGTTCTTTTCATTACTTTTCGGGTATGGGTAATTTGTTATGGACTTCATCGGTCATTGTAACATTTGAAGATAACGTTTCATATAAGATTTCCTTCAAGTCTTTTTAGTATTTATCAGGGAATATAGGTTTTTACGGAAACCCATCTGAAATCCGTTAGAAATGTTTAATATATACTTCTGAGATCTCTTGATTTTCATTTTCTTTGTTCTCGGTCTCTCTAGCAATAGTGTATTTATACCTTAAATTATAAATAAGAGGATCCATCCTTATGCCATCGTTGACTTTCCATGGGTAAACCTAACGGATCAAAAAAATGAACATTGCCGACGGATATGATGCAGCAAATGGACATTAATTACTAACATATCACCGAAGAACATTATCGTTGAATCACCAAAAGACATTTCACTGATAGATAACATTGTTGCGGGTGTCCTTTACTCACATTGTTGTGGGTGTCCTTTAAGTGTCCTTTGGTGTAGGTTATGAACATCACTGATGTCCTTACTCATTTTGCCCACAAAATGTCACCGAAAGATTGCTGATAGTTTGGATCTTCACCGACAGCGTAAGATGGATCTTGGCGTCAGTGAAATGCATTTAAAGATGGGAAAATTACGAAAATGTTGGTTGACCAAGAGGGTTTTCAATTTTGTCACTCTCCCGCGTCCTTGGAAGGACCACTAAGCATGGGATGAGTCGGCGTATCATGTTGAAGAGTCCATGTATCACGCTCCTTCGGAAGAGTCCACCGACGCTTCGAAAGAGTCACTGACGCTTCGGAAGAGTCCACCGACGCTTCGGAATAGTCCACCGACGCTTCGGAAGAGTCACCGACTCTTCCCATAAACATGTGGGACACGTGTCGGACACGTGTCAACTTCTAGGGACATGGACGCATCAACATAACATGCAAACTCTTCCGAAGCTCAGTGGTCCTTCCAAGGACGCAGGAGAGTGACAAAATTGAAAACCCTCTTGGTCAACCAACAATTTCGTAATTTTCCCTTTAAAGATTGTCATGATCAAGTCTTGACTTGCTAGATCTGACTACCCATGGAGCTCTAGTCACTATCTAGTTATTTTGTGGTTCTGAGGGGGGGGGGGGGGGGTTACCTCATCACTAGCTTGTATATATATGTATAAACATATCATTGACTATCTTTAGCACTTGATATTTTCTTGCATAAATTTTCTGTTTGGTCCAACCACTACTTATAAGTTAGTATTGTTAAAACACTGTGAAGTTAGAAAAAACACAAATGTGATTCTAATAATTAAAGAATATATTACACAAAAAAGTGTTCAAATTCTAGCTGTATATATATGTACCTTCTTGCATAATTGTATGTACATATTAAGTGTGGGTATCAAGCATACATATGCACACATTAGAATTGACAGATAAAGCTAGCCCTAATTATGTGGTTCTCAATAAAGCATTAAGCCTCTTTTTTCGGACAGGCTAGAATGGTCCGCGTATAATTGAAGTTTTTATAAGGTATACATTAAATGATTTAATCATACATTCATACATCATCCATACATCATTGATATATAAAAATGTGATCACTAAAGGCTAGACTAGTTCTCACTAACCAGAATGTTCAGTGTGTGGTATGCGCCTGTGAAACTTGCATGTCGGCTGACACACACCATATGATCGCATAATTCGCCTTTACTTTCTTGTGCAACATGGTGAGATTCTAAAAATATTATCTTCACATTTACAAAATGAAATAATAAGAGTATATTGGAAAGTTCAAGAATTATATATATGTGACATAGACAGATGCTTCCTTTTGTTGCAATAATTGGAAGTCAGGTTTTTATACAGCTTGCCGAAGAACTTGCATACAGATCGATTCAATTCTTCATCAATTCAACTCCATTTGGAGACGAGCTTTTCTTCTAACTACACAAGAAACTTTGCAATTGAATGCTGCCTGATCTGCAGTACCAAAAGCACATGACAGTTTTACTCAGTGTGAGTTTATTTTTGTGATCTATACCTTTCAATCAAAGTAATTCAACAGATTTAGTTTTGATTTGCAGGTAATAATAATTAGCCATGAAATGGGGATATTATATCAATTTAACTTCTTCTTCTTCTTCTTCCAAGCTTTCATACTAGTCATAATAATATGCAAAATATATTAATATATCATGTTTTAGATCTGGAAAACAAAACCCTAGTTTGTTCTTACTTCTTAGTATCTATCTTCAAGGAATATTCAACTCATATTAAATTTTAAGTGTTTATTCAGCCTAGGTTAATTAGTATAACCTAAACAAACCCCATTTCAGAAAATTGGAAATCAAGAAAATTTGACATGAAGATAAGTAACCTGTGAACAGTTGTGTGTTTAGCCAGATGATGCAAAAAGAAAGATGTTCAACAATACATCAGGAAGAAAAGACTTTCAAGCAAAGCAAGAAGGCGATAACAATGAGCAGATCATGTTACCAAAGTATACAACAACTTCAAGACAATGGGCAGGTTTGAAGAACCCAAGGATAGTAAGGGTATCCAAGGCTTTTGGAGGTAAAGATAGACATAGCAAGGTTTGCACAGTAAAAGGATTGCGAGACCGAAGAATTCGGCTTTCTGTTCCTACGGCTATTCAGTTGTATGATCTTCAAGATAAGCTAGGGTTAAGCCAACCTAGCAAGGTCATAGACTGGCTGCTTGATTCAACCAAAGATGATATTGATCAGCTGCCACCCCTCCCGATGTTGTTTGGAGATCATTTTAATCAATTCCATCCAGTACTACCAACAACCTTAATTCCTCAAGATTTGAACTCACCTCAAATTTCTTTCTCTCAACTTCTTAAAGCTCAAAATCCAACATTTGTGAAAGATGACATCAATGGAGATCATCAAAGAAAGAAAGGAAAAGAAGCGCTAGTCGAAAACAAGCCATACGAACACGAAAATGGAGGTTTGAACTTTTTTCCTATACCTCAATATTCTTATAATTCAGGATTGTTTCCATACAACCCTTATTCTAATTGGGAACCTTGTTCAAATGTTTCAATACCTCAATTTGGAAACCAAGGACTAGTTTCCTCTCAAACTGATTCTTCAATGACCCTCCCATCTGCATCCCAGTTATTGTTGGGTCCTCCTACTGCCATCACACCTTCAGCTTTCCCTCCATTTATCATGCCTAATTTAGGAGAGAATCATGATCTTGCTAGACAAAATAATTACTTCCATTTGTTAAGCTCAAGTTCCCAACATGTACCACCAAATTCGCTCATGCCATTCTTTAACCTGAGTGATTCTCATGAGAAAGTACCCTTTGGTTTGGATGCACATAACAAAAATGATAGGTGATCTTCTTTAATCGAGATGACAAAGACATGATTTCATATCCTTCATAGTTTTCATTATCCGATACATATATACAATTTCTTGTATTTAATATTAAGGGTGTGTAATATATCCATACAGATTTATGCAGGTGTTTGAACTCCTTGATGTTGTGGTTATATTTGTTTAGATTCCCTTTCAAATCGATGGTTTTCTGTCAACACATTTGATTTTGCAGTAAAATGGTTTGTTCATTATTCGCATTTTAATCAATGGTTGTTAGTCATTGGTGAACTACATTAATGATTATCATGTGATGGGTCGTTAAACAGATTAAAATGAGGAGGATTAATTGAGTGACGTCGCTCGGATGTTAAGGTAGGAGTTTATTTGTTAATATGTTGATTTAGAACCTACATATATTCATATGAACATGTTAGCCAGGAAATAGCTAGATCTAGCGAATAAATACCACATAGTAATCATGAGAAAGTGAATATGAGGTGTGAAACTCCTTATAAGAAACTAACAAGGGCTCCTAGTAACTTCTTTCTTTAGTTGGTTTTGATGTTACCTGGATAGGTTATGTTGAGTTGAGTTGTGTAATCTGGTTGTCTCAGTCTCCAGATAGCCGGTTACACTACAAAGTGGGAGTAGAGTGTTCGAGCGTCTAAGTGTATGGTCAGTATCCATATGAGCTCGCTGTTTTATGCGATTTCCTAACCTTTTTCTGAGCTTGGAAACTATAATGGTTTTAGAAAAATGGCTCCTGCAAGGCACTAGTTTGAACTCATTGTTCCTTGAGATATATAAGGATTCTAGATTAAAATTTTGCATGAGTTTACATTGATATTATGATTTTGAACTTCAATTTAGTTTCTATGTGAGTTGAGAAAGATATTAGAAATTTCTATCATGATTTATGTGTGATTAAGTAATTATTAATTAAGCTAGTAGTATTTTAGTTTTTTTTACTGGCAACAAAAGCAAAATTCTACTAAGAGAAGGAGTTAGAAACAAAGATACAACAAGATCAAAATTCAAGCTCAAAATTAGACCACTCATTTCATTCTAGAAGATGAAGTTTTCCGTAGAGAATAGCCACCTTGGTATTTTTTAACACCTTTTTTGGGTCCGTACGTTATCATATAACTTGTCGTTTCTCGTTTTTCAAATGATCGAACTAAAACGCTGTCAAAACTAGTGTTGTGATAATTCTTATGCAGAAGTCACTAATATCATAGTGCCACACATATTCATGGTTTTATACACTTTAGAGCGTTCACATTTCATTTCTTATCTTTATCTTTATAATTTAACTAAAAATCACTACTCTATAAATTTATCTCTCATTTATAAAACCATCTTCCATTAAAATATGAGGATTTAACTTTAATTTTCTTTAAAGATAAGAATTCTCTTTAGTTGTTAAAATATATGGATTAGGTATAAGAATAAGGAATGAGATGAAGTGGTCTTTTTAGATAGTTTTCTTAAATTTTAAGAATGAAATAGTAATTTTTAGATAGTTTTCTTAAATTTTAAGAATGAAATGAATTTAAGTAATAAGATATGAATGCTTATGCTTAGGATGTTAAGGTTGGACAACTAACTTTTGAGGGCAACTTGATCTCGTATTCCTTGAAATCCAAAGTAATGTTCCGAATACTTTGATGATTATCTCTCCCCATAATTTTAGATCGTGAATATCTGTAAACCTATATGCAGATCGATCCATGCAGTCATTTATTACACTAAAAAGTACATGTACACTTAAGTTTCCTATACAATATATGTATGATGTATTGCTAACAAAAAAGTAATTGAACTATAAGATGTCACCGCTATTGAGGTCGTCGCTATTACAGCTTTTTCTAGTAGTGTCGGTTACGTAATATATTACAATACAATGAGCCTAATATTCTTTTTACCGTTTCTCCTATTTTACACATTCGTAGTCTATTTATTAATTTAAATAAATTAACTAAAAAAGGAATCATAATCCTTCCAAAAACATATAATGAAAATTCCAAAATTTATTTTGAAAAAATATCATTTTATAAATATTTTATATATTTAACCCGTATAATATCGGGGTTTCTAATGTAGTATATAAATATATATAACTAGAGGCTTATTTGACAAGAAACAATACAATATTGAGAACCGTAAGAATCACATATACACTTCTACACTAATTAATGAGAAGCCGATTGAAGAATTAGACCGTGGGGTATGGCGGAGCTTGGGTTGGGCTTGGGTTGGGGCATGAGTTGACACGTGGCTTGGGGGGGGGGGGGCAGACATGGGGTGACCCACATTCAACACGTTATGGTTGGGCGGGAGTTTGGGGCGTGGGTTTGGTGGGCTTCGCTGAGCTGACCCACTGGGCTATTTGTTTTAAAACAAAAAATTTAATTTTTTTTAATATTTTTAAATAAAGAAAATTACATAAAAAAATTCCTAACGTTTATATTTGTTTTTTTATCTCTTCTCTCATCTCCAAGACTAGTTGCAACTCGTCACCCTGTAGGTGATCAATCGGCTGAGATAGAATTTTCAAATCATCCCGTCTTTGTTTCAGGGCATCTCTAGCGGCATCTCTAGCTTCTTTGCTCTTTCGTTGTTCGGCCCTTTGTTGTTGGAAGGCGTTGAATGTATCTAACTTGCTTGCAAATGTCATCCAACTGATCGCTGTATATTCCCCTACGCGAGCCCGAACTCCCAGCTGAAGGCGATGCCGTACCAGATCTTGATTTTTGAGCACGCCTTTTTGCGGCATCTCTTCCATACTCAGGCCGGTTTGGGCTTGGCGAATCATCCAAAAGGTCCTCAAACTCTTGATCTCGTCCTCAAACTCCGCCTCGGTTTTTTTCTTATGACTTCTCTTTTTGATGGGTTTCGATGCTGAAGGAGCATCGTTGGGTGGTTGAGTTTCAGGGACGGTTTCGGTTTGTGAAAGGTCGATGGAGGTTGGTGAAAGGTTGATGGGCGTTTGTGTAAACGGGTAGGTATCGAATCATCGGTGTGTGGGAAGTTAGTATACAAACGATTCCCAATATACGATGCATAACTCGCTTCAACGGGCATAGAAGAGTGTATGAAAAATGGACGTGGCATTGGACGATTGGGTGGTGGGCTAGGATTATTTTCTTGGAATGCATACGGGTTGTTCGAGTCATAAGCACGGTTATGAGGATGCATTTTTTCGTTTTGTAGAAAGAGAATTGAAGATGATTATAAAAGATGTGGTTTGTTGGTGCACTTGTGTCTGTACTTTGTCTGTATTCGGTCTGTATGTAAACGATGTCCTAAGTTGGTCTGTAAGTTGACCAAGTCAACTATCCTCCTAGTTAGACTTGGCCAATCTGTTTGTAATATGCTTGTCTGAATCGAAGGATAGCCTCGAAGGATACTGTTGATCCTTCGAGGTGATCGAAAGATATGCTTCGACTGATGGCCCTCGAAGGATGATCCTTCGAGGTCCTTGCTGATCATTCGAACAGGTTGTCATCGATAGATGATCCTTCGGACCATCTATCGGATCCTTCGATCAGATCTGCTATGTATGGGTATATATATATCCATACAGTGTAGTGTGAAAGATAGATGCACATAGACACAGACAGAAAGTTAGAGAGTTGAGAGCATTCTGTCCGAAACTCACACACACACACTTTGAGAGTTTGCAAACTGTTTGTAAACATTGTGCTTGTAACCGGAACCTTCATACGTATTAATACAGTGGTGTTAATCGGTGAACTCTTGTGTGTTTGTTTCTCTACTTGCTTCATCCCGGTTTGCCTACTAGCTTGGATTCCGCACTTGCTAGTGGGTTAGTATAACAAGGTTTAGGTTCGTAATCCTCCGCGAAAAGGGACCTACAAGTGGTATCAGAGCTTGGCTCTTTACCTTGTTTAAAACCGGGTTGTTCAAGATCTTTGGTGTGTTTGGACACTTGGTTTAGCACCCGTTTTTGGTAGTTTTCTGCATAAAAACGCGCTCTAAACCATCGGGAGTGTTCAAGGTTGGGTTGGGTAACTTGAAAACTTGTTTTTAAGTGACTTTGATTTTTCCGGTCATATTCCGATTATCATTCCAGTGAACTGGTTGAGGATAAGGTTGCCTATTTTTAGTAAACTTTTTGAAAGTCAAAAAGTTTGGTGAAAAGTTGTTGGCAGACCATATCCTTTCTGCCGAAAGTTGGTACACCAACCTGTCACTTTTCTCACCAACCCATCAGTACCTTTGTCAGTGTGTCAGACCGTCGAAAGATAACTTTCGAGCTCGAAGGATCATCCTTCGATCAAGGAGATTCGAAAGATAACCATCCTTCGAACATCTTTCGAAGTCAGTGTGTTATTCTTCGAGTCAAGGAATCTTTTCGATAGATACATCCTTCGAGTTACTGTTCATTACGAAAGATAAGGATCCTTCGTGTTGGGTGAATCTTTCAAGGTTATCTTTCGAAGTTATTGTTCGAGCCATCAACAGTGATCCTTCGAACACTGTTGATTCTTCGAACAAGTGTCATCTTTCGAGACCTGTGTTCGAAACATAAGGAGAATCTTTCGAAATCATCTTTCGAAAGATAAGGATCCTTCGTATAGTCAATCTTTCGAAGTCAATCCTTCGAAGTCTTTGTTCGAAACTCAACAAGGATCTTTCGAACCTTGTTGATCATTCGAACAAATATTGATCTTTCGAACAGGTTGCATCTTTCGATTCATATCTGTTTTTGCACTTAACAGTTTGTGGTGTGTAGGTTTGGTACTTATATTTGATCAAAATGAGTTGTACTAGTCCGTGGGATTGGAGTTTGGACTCCCGATCCAATCAAGAGCTAGTCACTGCTGCAGATTGGGCAAAGAGTATGTTACCGCCTACAACAATCAGTCCAAGTCAATGGGCTTTGGTATCCAATCAAAGTCAAAGTCTTCAGAACCTTCTGATTAGTGAAAGTGAAACTGGCAGCAACAATCGTCCACCTAAGTTGAACCATATGAACGATTTTCCATCATGGAAAAACCGTTTTCACACATATGTTCAAGGGCAAAGCACTGATCTTTGGACGTGTTTCATCAATGCGTTCAATACTAATCTTGAAACTGCTGCGTCAACTTCAGAGGATTATGCCAATATGCTTGAAAATGACAAGAAGGCTTATGAATTGGAGAAAAAGGCCTTTGCCACACTTACTCAAGCACTCAACAAAGACATCTACCATCAGTTCTCATATTGCAAGACCACGAAAGCATTGTGGGATGCCTTAGTTGCTAGAGGAGAAGGCAATGCAGCTGCTCGAAAATCTCGGCATGATTTGTTGAAGAAAGAGTTTGAATCCTTTCAGTTTTTGGAAAACGAGACTCTGAATGATATGATCACACGTTTCTATCATTTGATTAGTGAGATGTGTGCTTATGGAGTTGTCTCTACTCAACAAGACATGGTGAGTAGATTTGCTGACGCCTTACCTCCAAAGTGGAGTTCTTTCATTGAACTGTTGAAGCATACTGGAACTCTAGATCAAGTCAACATCTATGAGTTCATTCAAAAGCTGGAACATAAAAATGATGAAGAAATTAGGAAAGCAAGGCGTGCTCCAGCTCCTCAGAATACAGAAATGTATCTTCCAGGATTCGATGCTTTGGCAAGATCCGCTGCAGCTCAGCAACAGCAACCTAAGCTGCAGACTGCATTTGTGTCCAATACAAGTTCAAGTTCCTTTCCATTTCCTCAATCAACAGCTGCTCCACCACAACCTTAATTCGATCCGAGGTCTTACATTCCTGTTCCAACACAGCCACAACCACAACCTCAACAACAACAACAGCAAGCTCACTATACAAGCAATCCTCAACCTCAACCCCAAAGTCATCACACAATCCGAGTCGACAACTCAAATCTTTCACACCTTAGCATTGAAGTTGCTAAGGAACATATGGAGATTATCAACACCATGGTCAGTGCATACTGTGGTTTGGTAGCAGGTCAGCTTGGAAACATCAACATGACCAATGAAGATTATGATCAGATCGACAAGGAAGAAATGGAGTTGATGGATATTAAATGGGCTTTTGCTAGTGCGGTTAGAAGGGCAAAAGACTTCATGGCACGAACTGGAAGAACTTCGTTGGAAGGAAAGAAAAACACGAAGTATGGGTTTGATATTAATGCCGTCACGTGCTTTAACTGTGGCGAGAAAGGGCACTTTAAACGTGAGTGCACTCGACCAACAAAACACGGCAATCACAATCCTTTCAGAAACCAGACGAATGTGAATGCCCAACAAGAGAACCGTGAACGGAGAATGGTGGCAGTGAACAACAATCAGGGACAGCCTGGAACTGCAAATCACAATCGGGCTTTGGCTGTTCAAGCTGATGAAGGATGTGACTGGTCAGTTCAGTTTGGTGAAGGTGATCAAGGAAGTGGAACTGCATTGTATGCTAAAGTCATCGAGCATGTTCATAAAGAAGAATCTTCTGGAAGCGATGACAGTTCTGGTTATTCTGGAAGTTCGGATGAAGAAGGCTCTGTTTCTGGGGATAATCACTCAGAGCCTGATGAGGAGGAAGAAGGTGAAGATATTCAGGATCTTCTGAATGAAGCTGATGAGCTTAAATGTCAGAAATCAATTCTGTTTAGAAAGGCGGATACTGCATCAAAGGAAATGGAAAAGCTATTCTCTGAAGATGGAGCTTTTTCTTTTCAAACTGCCTTTATGGCAAACGGCTCAGCCTCTACTAGTCAGGTAACTTCTGAACCTCCTGCTCCTAGTATTTGTAAATCATGTGCAGAGATGAAGCTTGAATCAGAAAAGCTTCATAGTCATAACCAGAATTTGGTTATTGAACTGTCGAAATGCAAAGAGGCAAACATGGCTTTAACCCGGAATGAAAAAGAATTTAAATCTGTAATAGAAACTTTAAAGAAAAATGTGTCCGAGGTTAACAAAGTAGTTTACCACAAGCAAGTGAGTATAAATGAATATATTAACATTGTGGAAGAAACTAAAAAGCAATTAGCCATTGCCCAATGCGAACATGATGCGATCAAACAGAAATTGGATAGTTATTCTAACTCCCAATTTGTGCTTGATCACATCATCGATGTTCAACAACTAAAGGGAAATCAGAAAGGCATAGGGTATAATAAATGTCCGCCCCCCTTGATGAACAATTATACCAAGATGCCTGATGAGGAAGAAATGCCTCGGTATGAACCCAGTGTGCCTCTTGATGTTGAGGAGTTTGCTACTGGCCTTGGGTTCAAACCGGACAATTCTTCAAACACAGCCTCTAAGGAACAAGAAACTTCATCATCCATGAAGCAAAGTCCTCCAATTATCGAGGACTATGAGACATCGGATGATGAATCAGAAGTGGCTGTAAGTGATCAGGATAAATCACTTAGCAAGATGAAAGGAGTAGATATTCCACGAGAGAATCACATCCTTTGTGATCCTGATACTCCTGAGGTTCCATCTGTTAAGAAGCAAGTGATTGATCCTGTCAAAGTTGATAAGACAGGTGTGTCTACTGTTAAAAGCAGTAATGTGTTGTACACTTTGGTTGGAGATAATAAAATCTACTCAGATCATGTTTTTCCAATTAAAAATGTAAATAAATCTTTGATTGACAAAGTCTTTGAAGACAATACAAACAAATTTTTGGGAAAAACACTTCCGGGAATTGTGGTAACACAATGTGATCCAATTCCTAAGGCTGAGATTAGAAAACAGTTTGGTAATCAAAAATCTCCAACCACTCAACAGCCTACTGCTTCTAAGGGTAAACAACAACAACGAGCTCCAAAGTCAAAGGCTAAGGTTGAATCAAAAGGAGCTCGTTACATGAAGAAAGGAAAAGATGTTAAATTTGTAGCATCAAGAGGTACAGATAAAATTGAGACTTTTGAAAACAAATCAAACACTGATTTTGTACAACAAGTCAAGATTTTAAAACGTAACAGTGATAACAATTACACCCAACACACAAACGGGTGTGATGAAAGAGCAAGTACCTCAGGTTCTACAGGTTCAACATCTGGTAGTCAATCAAGTTCTCCTAAGTCTGTTGAAAGGAGAACTTGTTTCAAATGTGGAGAAATTGGGCACATTATCAGAAACTGCCCAAATGCTCCAAAGAAGAAATTGGTTGAAAAAGCTCCACCTGAAACAGTTCACCCTCAACGTCGATCAATTTCACCTAAACTTGATAAACGAACTGTAAAACGAACTGTAAAAGAACAAGAAACTAAACAACGACGTAAGAACATGAAAACTGTTGAAAAAGCTTTAAAATCTGAAGTTAAAACAGTGCAAAAAGAACCAAGTGTGTCACAACCTGTAAAACTAGAATCTTCAAAAACTGGTAGGCACAGACAAACTTGGTTACCTAAGTCGGGTGACAATTCAGGGGGAGCAGTTGTTCTTAAAAATCATCAAGAGATCGAGCTCACGTTTCGTGATGCTAAGGGACGACCCAAGACCACTAAGGCTTGGGTCCCCATTCTCAACTGATGTTTTTATGACATGTGCAGGATGTTCTAGGAGGAACTATTAATAGTCATTGGATTGTTGATAGTGGGGCATCCAGGCACATGACTGGCGACTTACGACTCCTATACGACGTGAGAAATATTAGAGGAGGGTATGTTGCTTTTGCGGGTGATAAAGGTGGGTACATCACTGGAGAAGGAAGTATCTCCAATGGTATCGTGTGCTTTGATAAGATCAATTATGTGAAGCAAATTGATCACAATCTTCTGAGTGTGTCGCAAATCTGCGATAAAAAGTTCTCAGTGATTTTTGATGACGCTGGCTGCTACGTGCTGAAACCTGGATTCAAAATTCCACAAGAATGGATTCTCTTATCGGCTCCGAGAGTTAATGATCTTTATATTCTCGATATGAGCCAGGCGATTACTACATCTGCACAAGTCACTTGCTTTGTCTCAAAAGCCACAGAAAAGGAGTCTATATCTTGGCACAGAAGAATGGGACACATTCACTTGAGAAAGATGAACCATTTGGTGAAAAATAATCTTGTGAATGGTGTGCCTGTAAGAAGTTTTCATTTGCAAGATATCTGTGTCTCGTGCCAAAAGGGGAAGCAAACAAAGAAGTCTCACCCTTTGAAGAAAATCAACACTGTCAGCATGCCTCTCGAACGTCTTCATATGGACCTTTTTGGACCTATGAAGCACAAGACAACGTTTGGTGATGCTTATTGTTTAGTAGTTACTGATGACTACTCTAGATTTTCTTGGGTATCTTTTATGGCACACAAGAGTGAAACTCCTGGCATCCTCAAGGATCTTCTTACAATGTTGGAGAATCTCTATACGTTGAAAGTAAAAAGGATCCGAAGCGACAATGGAACAGAATTCAAGAATCAAGTTATGGATGAGTTTTGTACTTCTAAAGGCATTCTTCATGAGTACAGTTCTCGTTATACTCCACAACAAAATGGTGTCGCTGAGAGGAAGAATCGGACGATTATAGAAACTGCAAGAACAATGTTAGTAGAGTCGGAACTCCCTATTCAATTCTGGGGAGAGGCTGTATCGGCTGCTTGCTACACGTTGAACAGAGTTCTTACAGTTAAGAGACATGGCAAGACTTGCTTCGAACTCCTTCAGAAAAGGAAACCGGATCTTTCTTACCTTGAACCGTTTGGTGCTCCATGTACTATGATTGAGCCGGATGGAAAGTTTGGTGCAAGAGCTATCGAGGGTTTCTTCCTTGGATATGCTACTCCGAATTTTCGTGTTTGGAATCTAGCTACCAAAAAGATAGAGCTATGGAGTGAAGTTAGGGTTCAAAGGTACACGAGTCCTGTTAGGGCTCCGGGTGATCCGTGGATGTTCGATTATGATGGGCTATTTGACTCCTTCAATCTGCCAACCTTTGACGAAGAATCAGCAGCGGCTCGGATGTTGTTGGAAAGTGACAACGCTGCCGTCTCGCCATTGGTTAGACCTATTGTTGTTGACCCTCAAGCTTCTTCGTCAGTCAACAATATGGTTCAAAATGAGGTTTATGAAGATGCTGCTGATTATAATGACTCTTCTGAAGATGATGAATATCATGATGCAGCCGAAGGATCTTCAGCTCCAGCTGCTCCTGTTCAAGGTGCCTCTGGTGATACACCTCATACGCAGAATGTAGACACTGCTGAAGGGAATGCATCCACCTCTACCCACATTCCTGGTGTGGAGTTGGTTGTTGATCTTAATCTTACCAACTTGGGTATCAACGCTCGTGTGCCAGATAATCCTGAAATGAGGATTCACGATACCCATCCCCAGCAGAACATAATAGGAGATGTCCATCGCGGTGTGCAGACGCGTAATCAGCTGAGAAACAACCGGAATGCTGGTTTGTATTCAGCTATAAGAGAATCTGGTCAACAAAATGACTGGTCCTTCGCGTGTTACGTGTCACAAGAAGAACCAAAGTCGTGGAAAGAAGCATTGAAAGATAGTGCTTGGGTTGAAGCCATGCAGGAAGAATTACAGCAATTTCACAAGCTTCGTGTTTGGAAGCTTGTTGAAAAGCCTGAGAACTACAAGAAGATTGGCACTCGATGGGTCTTCAAATGCAAGAAAGACGACCGTGGAGTGGTTATTCGAAACAAAGCTCGTTTAGTCGTTCAAGGTTTTCGTCAGATAGAAGGGATCGACTACAACGAAGTCTATGCACCAGTTGCACGTCTGGAAACTATTCGGATCTTTCTGGCTTATGCCTCATTCAAAGGATTCAAGGTTTATCAGATGGATGTGAAGAGTGCATTTCTACATGGTGTGGTTGAAGAAGAGGTATATGTCGAACAGCCTCCAGGTTTTGAAGATCCTGTCCATCCCGACCGGGTTTGGTTGCTCAACAAAGCTCTCTATGGTCTTCATCAAGCGCCACGAGCTTGGTATGCAACCTTATCTACATATCTGCTGGAGAACGGTTTTCGAAGAGGTCTTATCGATTGTACTCTCTTCATCAAAGAACAAGATGGAGATCTTCTTCTGGTACAGGTATATGTTGATGATATTATTTTTGGTTCTACTAATGATGTTTTGTGTAGGAATTTCGAGCGCATCATGCAGGATAAGTTCGAGATGAGTGCTATGGGGGAAATGAATTTCTTTTTGGGCCTACAAGTGCAACAAACGGAGTCTGGGATATTCATCCATCAGACTAAATATGTTGGAGACATCTTGAGCCGGTTCCAGATGTCCGATGCAACGCCCATTGGTACCCCATTGCCAACTAATCACGGAATAACTCCTGACTTGAAGGGTGAACCTGTTAGCCCTTCATACTATCGCGCGATGATCGGATCCCTTATGTACCTCACTGCATCAAGGCCAGATATAATGTACCCAACGTGCCTACTTGCCAGATATCAAGTTAATCCGAAGGCCTCACATCTTGCAGCTGTCAAAAGGATTTTTCGTTATTTGAAGGCTTACCCCGACACCGGTCTGTGGTATCCTAGGGATAATAACTTTGACTTGGTCGCATTCAGTGATTCTGATTTTGGCGGATGTAAAATCGACGGCAAATCCACAACGGCTGGATGTCAGTTTTTAGGAAATCACCTAGTCACATGGCAGTGCAAGAAGCAGACGTGTGTCGCTACATCAACATGCGAAGCTGAATACATTGCTGCCTCAAGTTGTTGCTCACAAGTTCTTTGGATCCAACAACAATTGCGGGACTACGGTTTTGAATTCCTAACTACTCCTATTTACGTTGATAATTCTGCTGCTTTAGATATCACTAAAAATCCTGTGCAGCATTCAAAGACCAAACACATCGAAATCAAATATCACTTCATACGTGATTGCTTTGAGAAAAGGCTAATCGATGTTGTTAAGGTCCACACCGATGACCAACGTGCCGACTTATTTACCAAAGCTTTTGACAAATCTAGATTTGACTTTTTATTATTGGTAAATGGCATTAAGGTCAAGCAAGAGTAAACCAACATCGGAAAATCATTTTTGTAAATATCTTTGTGTGTTTTTAAATTTATCTTAGTTTATTGAATTTAGGGGGAGTAAATCCAAAAATCTGAAAATCCAAAAACATCGAAAAATTTCAAAAACACAAAAACAATAGAAAAACAAAAATGAGTTTCCTGGAGAGCAAAAGAGAAAATGATAGTACATCAGTGGTCTATCCAAACCTCTTTAAACCTTAAATGCAAAACGATAAGCAGCTCTATATAAGATGTATCGGTAGGCTCACAATCATTTTAAAGTGTGCAGGGTGATATAAATCTTAATCGACTGAAGACCAGGTGGGAACCATTCATTGGCATATGGTCTTAGTACCGAAATTTCGTTTGATAGATTGCCGAGGTTCTGAGATATTCGGTCTTTATGCTGCTTATCATCTGAGTATCATGGTTGTATCTTTTACCAAAAAATAACGGGGACGCAAGTCTAGATCTTCCATGATACTATACATACGTGTACATATTCATACTGCATTCGACCTCAATAAGTGATAAACAATCACATGTCCAAACAAATAAGTGATAAAATATCACATCTATCCGGGTGTCAAGTTCGTCTCTCTGCTGTACGGAAGTACTGACCTATTCACGGACTTGCACCTGTGCCCTCATGCATATGAAAATCAAGTTCCTCATCAATAAGTGATTATACCACATAGGGCTTGTTTTCAAATCAAAATAAGTGAGTATCTCACAAGTTATACGGTCAAACAGATGATAATCGGTATACTCACCGGTAAGATGAACTCTCGTGCATACCTTGATACGGGAATGTGTCGTGATGTGGATGAACACCGGTCGGTAAGTATAAATCATACCTTAACGTATCCCTTCGCCATGATTACATCTGATAAGTTGAGCTTAAGTGGACAACAATACCGATAATTGTTATAGGATGCTTATCTTAATGATAACTAACTGAACAACAAGAGTGTTTTGGCATGACCGTACACTGATATGATTCTCTTACCCTCGAAACTCGCAAAAAGAATGCCTGTATATATTCATTTACTGCTTAACTTTTATTGTTTTTCTTTTAAACAGTTTCGTCGTTTGGTGCATATCAGCACGACATTAGCGGTGATGTCGTTTGATAACACTCAAAGGATTTTAAATTGTTGACTTTTAAAATCTGTTTTAATATAAACTTTTTAAAAGCCAAAAAGATTTTCTTTCTACTTTATTTTTGATCGTACGATGTTGGAGCTCGAGTCTTCGTTACCTGAAACCTGAACGAAAACCAAATTGACTAAATCTTCATAAACGGTCGAAATTTGAAAGTTTTGAAAGTTAAAGACTAAAATTGACAAATTTATTAAACTTTCAAACTGTCGGACGGTGTTTGATTATGACATGGTCATTCATGTGTCATTTGTTTATACTATATTCCAAGCAGTTGTTCTCATTACGCGTTTAGATTTCTTGCATGTGCAGATTCTAAAGGCTAGGAGAACATGGTCAATGACAAGCTTTGGAATAAAGACACGACGAGAAGGCGCTCAAAAGATGAAGATGATCGAGTTGCCACTGGCCATCATCAACACCACAAGGATCTCACTTCATAAAGAACAAGTCATTCACGAGCATAACTCAAGGGGGAGCTTATGTTAAGGGGGAGTTTGTCAACACACTTCCTACATGATACGGGTAGTTTGTTGATACACTCTCTGCTTTCAAGACGTGAAGACTTTGAAGATCCTCCGACAATGAAGACTTGAAAGACTTGAAAGGACATCAGAGTTTTGGTAACTTGAAGACCAAAGACCATCGAAGTTCGAGACGAGTCTACAACTGTAGAAGATAAAGACAAAGCTACAGCCAAGGGGGAGTTTGTTGGTGCACTTGTGTCTGTACTTTGTCTGTATTCGGTCTGTATGTAAACGATGTCCTAAGTTGGTCTGTAAGTTGACCAAGTCAACTATCCTCCTAGTTAGACTTGGCCAATCTGTTTGTAATATGCTTGTCTGAATCGAAGGATAGCCTCGAAGGATACTGTTGATCCTTCGAGGTGATCGAAAGATATGCTTCGACTGATGGCCCTCGAAGGATGATCCTTCGAGGTCCTTGCTGATCATTCGAACAGGTTGTCATCGATAGATGATCCTTCGGACCATCTATCGGATCCTTCGATCAGATCTGCTATGTATGGGTATATATATATCCATACAGTGTAGTGTGAAAGATAGATGCACATAGACACAGACAGAAAGTTAGAGAGTTGAGAGCATTCTGTCCGAAACTCACACACACACACTTTGAGAGTTTGCAAACTGTTTGTAAACATTGTGCTTGTAACCGGAACCTTCATACGTATTAATACAGTGGTGTTAATCGGTGAACTCTTGTGTGTTTGTTTCTCTACTTGCTTCATCCCGGTTTGCCTACTAGCTTGGATTCCGCACTTGCTAGTGGGTTAGTATAACAAGGTTTAGGTTCGTAATCCTCCGCGAAAAGGGACCTACATGGTTGAATGTGGTAAAAAATGGAAGAAAAATGTGAATTGAAGATGATTATAGAAGATGTGGTTGAATGTGGTTGGCCAACGGCTAGCCAAACGACTAGTTTGGTTTGGCCATTTCACAGCCTGCCATGTCAGCTTGTCAAGACCGCCCCACGCCCGGCTTGAAACCCAAGCCCCAAGGGCCACGCCCCAACCCAAGCCCACCCATAGTGGTGGCTTAGGCGTTTTCCCCCAACCCACGCTCCAACCCAAACCCCATACCCATAGTCTTAGCAAACTTTTACCTAGATCAACTAGTTAAAAGTAAAAAAGAAAAACAAAAATGCCTCTAAAAAACAAAACAAAAAACGGCTTTGATTTTGTCACTAAAGGAATTTTCCCAATTTGAGTGATTTCTGATTCCTTTCTGTTTTTACACGTTAATTTATGTCTTGAATTTTATAATTTATTTTCATAAGAAACGACGTGCCAACCACCGTGACATCAGGCGTTGTGGTCGAGGTCGACTACTCGACCGCCGCCGGCCCCTTAGCTCTCCCAGATGTGCGGAAACCCGACCTCCAACCGCCTGAAGACACAACAGTGGAATAATCAGTAAAATCTCGCATCCCATCCAAGACGAACCAGCACCACCCGTATTCGTCATTCACCTGGATGCCGCAGAAAATAGTGGGGATAGTGGGAGTCGAAGCTGGGTCACAAGGAACATCAAGTATTTCCTCAACCACTCCACCACTACCTCATTATGATTTCCAATATTTGCAATACCGGGGAGAGAGAAATGAGTTTGGTAGGTGGCTACAAACCGCTTTATGTATTATACGATTTTCGCAGTTCTTGACATAATATCGTTTCTGAAAGAAAGCGCCTCTATATTATACAAGGTTAAAAAATCTCTTTTGTGTACTAGTGATCAATGATGATTGTTTAAAAATCAAGAGAAATCTTGGTTGTAGCTACCCTGCAATGTGAATTCATTTTACACGTAGGAAATCTATATCTATACTATATAATAAAAGAAACCAACTTCGGGACACTTGTCATCATATTAGGCCATGTCTTATAGATAATTATTATTTAAGTTTAATCTCTTCTTATTAATTACAGATAACCCTCCTACGAAATATTATTTAATTTAATATCTTATGGATAATTATTATTTAATTTAATCTCTTCTAAATAATTATAGATAACTCTTCTACTAAATATTATTTTGTTTAATCTCTTCTACTTAACTATAGATAATTATTATTTAATTTAAATTTAATATATACTTCTCATTTATAATATTATTTATTTGATTTTCTATATCATATGACAAACACATACTTTTTATTTGTAACTAGGTTAGAATCCCGTGTATTACACGGGTTGAATAAATATAATTTTATATATTAAATAATAAAAAAGTTATATCTTTGAGAAACCCGTGTATTGTAGGGGTTAAGTAAATTTAATTTTATATATTAAATAATAAAAAAGTTACATTTTTAAGAACCTCGTATGTTATACAGGTTGAGCACATGTAATTTTATATACCAAATAATATAAAGTTATATATTTATAAACCCTATGTATTATATGGATTGAATAAATCTAATTTTGTATACTACATAATAAAAAAAGTTATATTTTTTAAAAACCCTGTGTATTACACGAGTTGCATAAATGTAATTTTGTGTAGTAATATCTTAAAAAAAACTAACGGATATACTCGATATACGATGGATGGGGTGATTGCGGTGATGGTTTTTATAAATGTCACGTAAACATAGTGATTACTGTATTTGAGTTGAGAATTGAACACGGAAATAAAAGTATAGAACCAATAAACATTGATTAATATTTTTGTTTACCCCTTATAAACATTTTTGAAATAGGTTCTATCCTTAACTACTTTAATTTAATAAAATAAATAACTCATTTACATTATATTAATTTATATCAAAACGATTAGTTCAAGCGTTATGTGATGTGTTAACCATATGAAAACGCACGTTTTGACGTATCCGATTGAACTCAATATATCATATAGTTGCATTGCGATTGGATCAAAATGTAACGTAAATCGAATTTATACGTACAATCATAAGGTATTATACGCGACCCGACTAACTCGAATTTACATCGTCAAGGCAAAAACTCTTGAGGGGGTCAAAGTGGCATTTACAAAGTTTATAAAAAGTTAAGTGGTTAAAAATTGCATTTTCTGAACTTAAGGGCTAAGAAAGGGTAAAGTTAAAATTTGATAAAGTTTTGGGGTAAGAAGGAAACTATAACAAAGTTATAAATATTATAAAATATTATATTATCTCCTATACAAAGTATTTAAATTTATATTAAATTTAATTTTATAATTATTTTTAATTGATATTAGTTATCTATAAAAATAGATGGCTTGAATGAATGACATGTGTCATTTTATTGGTTTCTTTTATTATATAGTATAGGTAGATTCAAATAAATAATATTATAAATGAGAAGTAGATTAAACTAAATAATAATTATTCATAAGATGTTAAACTAATAATATTTAGTAGGAGAGTTATCTATAATATAAGATATTAAATTAAATAATATTTTGTAGGAGGATTATCTATAATTAATTAGAATATATTAAATTAAAATGATAATTATCTATAAGAGATGGCATAATATGATGACAATTGTCCCTAAAGTGGTTTCTTTTATTATAGTAGTTAGATATACAAATTTACTCTTATTCTTTTCTATTACCAAATAAACAAAAATTAATATTAAATCTTATTCTACTTTAAATGTCGAATAGAATACTTCTATTTTTCTAATAAAATATTATTCTTAAATTTAAATTGTTAATTTAAGATATTTTTAAATAATCAAATTATTTATCACTAAAATCAAACTTTGTATTCATATATTATTTATTTTATTTTCATTATTAAAAAAATATTATATCTATTTTATTACATAATTTTAAACAAATTGTATATAATTTCAATATTACTTTATATATAAAACTAGGTTAGAACGTCGTGTATTACACGGGTTGAATAATTGTAATTTTATATATTAAATAAAAAAATAATATATTTTTAAAAACCCCATTTATTACATGAGTTGAGTATATATAATTTTATATATTAAATAATAAAAAGTTATATTTTTAAGAACATCGTTTATTGTGCGGGTTGAATAAATGTAATTTTATACACCAAACAATAAAAAAAGTTATATTTTAAAAAAACTCTGTGTATTCATGGGTGAAAGAAATGTAATTTTATATATTAAATAATAAAAAAAATTATTTTAAAAAAAACCTCTGTTATTTGTACGGGTTGAATAAATCTAATTTTATATAACAAATAATGAAAAAAATATTATATCTTTAAAAACCTATGTTATTACGTGCTTTTTAAATATAATTTATATTTTATCACTCAAATGGCTGCTTATTTGCTTCTTGAATAACATGTTTGACCACTGTATTTTCTTTTCAACAATTATCTCCGCAATCACCATATCTATCGTGTACCGAGTATACCCATTAGTTTTTTTAAATATAATTTTCTTATTTTTTGGTATATAAAATCATCTTTATTCAAGCCGTGTAATACACGAGGGTTTCAAAGATATAACTTTTTTTATTATTTGGTAAACAATATTACATTTATTTAACCCATGTAATACACGTGGTTTTAAAGATATAACTTTTTTTTATTATTTGATATATAAAATTACATTTATTCAACCCGTACAATATGGTTCTTATAGATATAACTTTTTATTATTTAATATATAAAATTATATTTATTCAACCCGTGCAATAAAGGGGGTTTTTAAAGATATATTGTTTTATTATTTAGTATATAAAATTTATTTATTCAACCCGTATAATACACGGGGTTATAACCTAGTTCCTATATATTCATAATTGATTATGATTATTAAGATTGCAATTAGGTATCCGAGCCTCCTTTTATCACACAAAGTTTTACAAATAGACATAAAACTAGCTATAAAATATATTTACTTTGTAAGATTAAATATAATTATTATATTTATATTTAATTGTGTAGCCATTATAATCATTTATATTATTTGGATCAAAATATATTAAACCTATAATAAATTAGTTGGTAATTGTTGATGAGCCATATTACCCTAATTAACTAATTGGGTTTCCCCTTTGGTGTATATAAGGAGATTATTAGAGAGGGATTAGGGTTAGACATTCATAACATCATACTCAAAAATCGCCCCTCCTCTCTCTCCATTACTACGAGTTCTTCAACCCTAAAGAACTCGGTACTACCATTAAGAAGATACATCCTAAAGGGGAACCAGACCAATCTGACGAACATGACGTCGACTGGCTAATCAGGTACACACGTCTTATTTTATTGTTTATGATTGAATTGACATCATTAGGGTTTATGTTTCACCCATGTTCTTATGATATAATCAACATGTGGTATCAGAGCTATGTTGATTATATCAATTCAATCAAAGAATTCAATGAATTGTATTATAGGAATTAAAACATAAAGACTGTTTTTTCCTTGTTTTGCGATCATAGATCTGCCAATTCAGTTGAAAATCAAATGCGATCATAGATCTGCCAATTCAGTTGAAAATCAAAATCACTAAGGTTATGAATCATTAATCTTAATATTCCAATTAATGATTTTTCTTGTTATTCATGCCGTCGAAACCCCACTCAGAGTCACATGGTTTCTCACTAATCATTAATGTTTTGTTTGCAATTCATGAATTTAGAATTGCAGTGGATTGCTTTACGTGTTCACATATAATTGATGATTTATTTTATTTATATTTTAATATGTACATAATAAAAAAAATAAAAAAAATTGAATTAAGTGGAATGGATCGTATCCATCATCGTGATTCATTCATTTTTTAATTAATTATTATATTAATTAATTTTCTTTACAATATCACCTAATATTGTGATTGATTAGGATTTGATTATCTTTCCTAAAATTCTGTATCTTCATCTCCAA
This sequence comes from Helianthus annuus, assembly GCF_002127325.2. Classification (NCBI taxonomy): domain Eukaryota; kingdom Viridiplantae; phylum Streptophyta; class Magnoliopsida; order Asterales; family Asteraceae; genus Helianthus; species Helianthus annuus. The sequence continues at coordinate 12,816,133 of NC_035448.2, read as the reverse complement.
GTTTCGAATAAACATTAGTTTAATTTGTACTCGAATAATTAACTTGGATAGATACACATGAGATATTTCGAAATTATGATCAAAATCCCTTAAAATTAGCTGATTCAAACTTATCACAATAACAGCTGTTAACAGTCGACTCGAGACCACAAGGTCTTGACTCGAAATCATAGGGGTTCTCAAAACTTTACGACTCGGGACAACAGTCTCGACTCGAGACCACTGAGGTTTCGACTAAGGGTCTTAAATCTTCACAACTCGAGACCATAAGGTTATAACTCGAGACCATAAGGTTGCGACTCGAGACCATAAGGCTACAACTTGAGACCAAGGTTGCGACTCGAGACCTCATAACTGACTCGAGATCTCATAACTCAGTCGAGACCTGACTCAAGACTTGACTCGAGACCTCACTCGAGATCTCATAACTGAGTCGAGATCTCACTCGAAACCTCATTATTTTAGGTTGTTTAATGTGAACTAAAATTTAGCTATTAAATAATTGGTTTTGTAATTAGATAATTAATAAGGATCAAATAATGTTTTACAAAACCAAAATGGCTTAACTTGAATGAGCTTCTGATGTATCACTTCTGGCCAAAGCTGATTTGATGCATCTATTTATTGTTCAAGTATTATAGAAGCTATGTTAATTATGCATTACAAACGTGAATGTCTTACTTCTGGCCAAAGCTGATTTAATTCATTTATGTCTAGCATACTTAACAAGTGCATAACTAAAGTGATTGTCTCATTTCTGGCCAAAGCTGATTTGTCACAATTACTTTGCACACATGCTTAAATGATTACACTTCTGGCCAAAGCTGATTATTTTGATGTTAGTAATAGACATATCACAACCTCTTCACGTAATGATCCTTATATTAATGATCCTTCATTAATTTTTTATGGTCATTTCGTCAGCCTTATTTTTTTTAGTACCCATAAATTTTACTCACTGTAATTTTCTTCTATAAATCAATATCTCATCCACTCTAATTTCTAAACCTAATATGTTTTTGCTTTACTTAAAGTTTCTATAAGAATTAGCTCTTAAATTGAATACTTGATTATCCCTTAAGACACGATAATCCTACTGCTCTTTTCTGATAATGATTACTACAGAAGAAAAGTAGAGCATGATGAATAGGACAAATCAAACATGATGTCTCTCATGATAATCAAGAACTCTCTAACATAAATGCTATCACTAAAAGGTCATTCCAGATTAAGTTTTTCCTAAGACTAATCTATTATCTGTGGAATAATAACAAGAATTCCTAAGATGCATGCCTTCATTTAAAATTCTAAACTATAAAGTTAAGTGGTATATGTGAATACATTATAATGTACAATGCCATGACCCATAAAGTTAAGGGCTTACACATGGAAATAAGTACAATTTCAGTACATTACATACTAAGATTTTTACTTGTACAATTTGATGCCTTATAAATCAACTATAACACTCAAAAATACCAAAGTATAATGAGTGTGTTGATAAGCAACATATGTACATAGAAATAAATTGTTTGAAACTGGAAAATAAGATGTTATTCACCTTACAACCACTAAAACCTTAAAAGAGGATTGTTCTAAGGTCCATAGTCAAAATACAAGTACAAGATCCCAACTCTAATGTTCTTCAAAGGAAAATCTCACTACATGATTATGCCATTAGACTAGGCATAAGCAACAAGACTATCCATTATTCAAAAGAACGGTTGGATAAGTTAATTAGGTAGTCACTTACTAATGCTATTTAAGTCTGATAATTTTTAATATTCCTATTAACACATGATAAGTTGACTCTAGTTGTAAACGTTTCCTTACCAGAACTCAACAAATAATTAACATGAGAGTTAGTGACAAAATTAAATGTTAAGGCTATAAAAACCATAACAAGCAGTCTTCTAACAAAACTTTTCGATACCTTACATACTCTGAAGATTAATCAGAATATAGTATCATAATTAAGCTATGTTATGAAGGTTGTGAGGTTTGCATGGTCAACAAAAAGTCACACTTACTTAAACTCTCATATTATTTGTTTTAAAATCTGGATAGATACATTACTAAGATGGAACTAGATGATACCTTAAACTTTCACAAATTTTGTCATCATGCAAATGAGAATTTGATAAAATAAAAACGAGACTTATAAATTTCATCCATTATAACCGAAATTCATGAGAAATCATGACATGGTTAATGAGGATGATTTTTTATCTACTCTCATTCTAAGTGATTTTAAATCATGACGTTACAGCCCTAAATATTACTTGGCTTAAGGAATAAGTATGGGTCCATCATAAGTTATATTTCATTAACATTCGTGGAACTTATTCCAAAATGGAATATTCAGACATAATTCATTTATCAATTAAAGACTATTTGCTTGTATCTAAATTAGTCTCATATGGCCCATGGTCTTAAAGAAATTTATGCATACATGTGCTTAACATGATTTCGATTAAATATGTCCCTAAGTTTCTTATGACATCTGGACATTAAGAAAATCAAGTAAAGTCTAACATATATATGATAGGTTCCCACGTCACATACCTAATTGAAACTTCTCTTGTAGCATTCTAGCGATATTAAAGATCAGTGAGAGCATTAAGTGTCTTAATATTAACTTGCACTAGTTGCAAGAGGTGGGGAGTGAAAATTTTACATTACCTAAATTTACACCTCTTGTACAAGACATTGCTCCATCTTGACACTGTTCTATCATAACTTGTCTCCTTAAAATCTAATGCTACTCTTACAAAAGTTTCAATGTTGCTTAATTGTGGGCAAACTTAGATTTCTTACCTAAACTAACATAATCCTCAACAAGAGAAACTACAATGACTAACGTCATTAATATGTTTTCTCTATTAGAATTTGTTTGGTCGTTAAAATATTGACCCTAAGCATGCTGAGTTCCTAAAGTTTTCTAAGGTCAGTGGGAGTAGTCAAAGTCCTTATCATGACTTGCAAGGAATACAAGAGGCGGGGGGGGGGGGGAAGATTGTCATTAAATTCCACTCTGAATTTAACTCCGATTACACCTCTTGTACACCATATTGCACCAACTCTTACAAACTTAGAATGAAAATGACAGCAACCTAACTAAGAGCTAATTCATAAAACTGAAACTTCTAACAAACCCAATAATCAACTCAGAAGGTCATCTAGGTTTAAAAACCTACTAACTTTGATGATTACATAACATCCCTAATTGAAGTTGAAATGGATTTTGGAAAAGTTTAGTGATCCTATTTCTTCTAATTAAGCCATTAGTGTCAATCAATCTTCTGAATGGAATAAAACTGTTTTCTAGTAAAACTGATTTTATGTGTTCATATAACATTTAGGATTTGATTGAATTACTTAAAAGTGTTCATAACTAAACCAAATCCTAATATATAAACGTTAAGACAGTAAGAAACATGATTGATTGTCAAAGGTTATACTTAGGAAGAGATAAATTATCAAAGATTTCTTTGAGGATCATCACTGTTCTAGTAGCTTATAATAGTTTAAGGCTACATTAAATGAACACTAAAACAACTTTCCCTAAGAACTGGCTGACATATTTACATGTTCATAAAACAACCTGAAAGTTCCAAACTGAAGGTTAAAGAACACTTTATTTGTAAGCCAATAAAATCCATGTATGGGTTAATGCAAACATCATAATGTAATGAAATCTTAACGTAATTATTTTCATCAACAACCAAGTGGATTAATGTACCTACCTCAAGATGAGTGGGAGCAACTAAATTAAACTTGTCTATATAGATGATATTCTTTTGACAGGTATATGTTACATAAATCAAAGCATTGTTAACACAAACTTTGATATAATAGATCTCAGAGATATCTCTTATGTAATAGATATCATAACATACCGAGATAGACCTAATGGGACAATAGTATCGTTCCATAAGTTTAACATTAAATGGGTCCTTACATATGTAACAAACATTTATGCTCTCATTTAGAGGATAACAGGATAAACGAGATTATTTACTTACGCTTCATTAATTAGAAGCCTTATGTAAGTTCAAGTCTATACTCGTTTAGATATTACTCACATTGCAACACACTATATATGTCTAGATAAACGTGAAGCATCTAATAGAGTATTACAATATCTTTAAAAGGAAACAAGAGGCTATAATTTAAAGAAGAAGTGAGAACTCAAACCGGTTGATTACTTTAACTTTTTAATTTTCAAAGATGACAAAAATGTAATTTCGGGTATATCTTTATGTCAGCAGACAAAACCTATCTCATGGAGGAGTCATAATAAACTGATAATAAAAAACCTAAGTTATAACGACATAATATAGTCACTAAATGTTGTTAGAAATTTATCAGTGGACTCATAACTTTATTAACTCCATATAATTAATATATTGAAGACTTATTGTGATAAAGTCAGCTACCATGTCTCCTTGAACAGTAACAGTTCGAGAGGTGCTGCATTAAATTTCGAAAAAACAATTAATTATTCGTTTATGAACGAATTGAGGAAACAAAATCTTTGTGTCGAAAGCATTCATGATATGCTTAAGGATCCTATAACTAAAAGTCTATCACCCATAACTATTATGTAAGCGCTTATACTAATCACGGATATATTGATGACTATGTACAACTGCATATCGTACTATGAATGACTAACTATTAATTAATTTTCCTCATCAGTTTGATTTTGTATGTCTCTAACATATGTTCTGCCGGTGTAATGACATATAGACAAATATAAATACAAATCAAACGCTAAAGGGCTTGTTTGTATTTTGATCATAACTGTTAGGTTTTAAATTGAGGCTGTAGTATGACTAATGGGGGTCCTGAGTCGCGTAATGATTCAACGGCTGTATTTCTCTGCTACGGTTCTTGGTTTAAAGCTAAAATGAGTATTAACTTCTGATCAGACTAATCTAATACTCATGATAAATGATTACTCGGCTAAATGGGAGAATGTAAGATTAAATATAATTATTATATTTATATTTAATTGTGTAGCCATTATAATCATTTATATTATTTGGATCAAAATATATTAAACCTATAATAAATTAGTTGGTAATTGTTGATGGGCCATATTACCCTAATTAACTAATTGGGTTTCCCCTTGGGTGTATATAAGGAGATTATTAGAGAGGGATTAGGGTTAGACATTCATAACATCATACTCAAAAATCGCCCCTCCTCTCTCTCCATTACTACGAGTTCTTCAACCCTAAAGAACTCGGTACTACCATCAAGAAGATACATCCTAAAGGGGAACCAGACCAATCTGACGAACATGACGTCGACTGGCTAATCAGGTACACACGTCTTATTTTATTGTTTATGATTGAATTGACATCATTAGGGTTTATGTTTCACCCATGTTCTTATGATATAATCAACATACTTATCATATATAATTAAAAAAATTCAATTATTATGAAGGTATGTTACTAAGTTGCAATGCATGTACCAGCTTAATGTACGTACGTGGTACAGTTGCAAAAAAAAGGTTTAAAGGCAATTCCTAAATCTGTCGACATTATATACAAGTTGACACTCCAATTTGACTCATCAAAGTCTACAGCGAAATTAAACACCATTATCTTTTGTAGGTTGATCGTATTCATGAAATAATGACAGGGTATGTTAGACGTCAAATCGTAATAATGTTGTTGGAATCAAATAGGGGAATTCTATTGGCACACTGGCCCATCTATCCGCACACTTTTCTAATTCAATACGCATCGTATAGGCCTATACGATGCGTATTGAATAAAGTAAAAGACTTGGCAGACTGACAGGTGCAGGTGTTGTCTGGCGGCTGGCTTAATACGCATTGTATAGGCCTATATGATGCGTATCAAGGCACTGAATTTTTTAAGTTTATTTTTTGGTGTATTGTGTCCAATGCAAGGATCTTCGAATGCGAACCCGAGAAACGAAAGGAATTTCGACCAGTTGGTTGATGACATGATAGATAAAGATCTTGACACAATCATATCCATTTTCAAGTGTTAGGAAACGAAAGGGATTTCGAGCAGTTGGTCGATGACATGATAGATAAAGATCTTGACACGATCATATCCATTTTCAAGTGTTAGACTAGATAGTCTAAGATAAAATATATTAAAACTATTCAAGCCCACCAGTCTACAATGTGTTATGGTGAGATTCTTCAAGTTTGCACAGTCGGAGAAAAGACCAGCACCCTTGTCATGATTGTCATAATGCAATGAGACATGACTGAGATTTAAGCGGCGTGTTCCAATCAACGTTTATCGACATTGTTATAGGTGATGAAGAAACCCTAAAACGGAACATAATCCCAGATTGTCTAGAGAAGCGCTTTTATAATGTTCATATAGTAACAACTACCAAGGGGATATGGAAGTTATTGATATAGAGTCTTGATAATATCACTATATCAACAAAAGTCAACACATTTCCATTCATTACAAACCAAATTTCAGTACATTATAGCTACAAAACATAGTCTACAACAACATGTTCCAACATGTTCTTGACTTATCTTTAACTTATCTTCATACTCATTCTTGCACTTCAACAAAACTTATCGCGATAGTTGATATGATTAGACACAACGGTTCTCCAATTCAAGAAACTAAATGAAGGTTGCTATTCAACGAGGTTGATCTCCACAATGACGATACGCTTGTTGACTGTCACATAAAGAAGGAGTCCGTGCTCACCCTTATGCGTTCCTCAACAGGATTCAGATCTCTATTTGGCCATCTTTCCAAACTGCAACACACGAATATGTGGTTTCAACGAATTGGTGTGATTCAGTAGTTCTCTTAATCACATCTTCCATGAAGTCACAGATTCGACAATAGGGCCCACAGATCTTATGCCCACCCGAGACCGACCTCTAGATTACACGTTCTCCAAAATCGATTTGGGTCACGTGTTGAAGATCGAGAGAAACTTCTTCGAGCTAATTTCCGATATCTCATCCTTTTTATCTTGTTCAAAGCTTCTGCGACGAAGTTTTCTCTATCGCTAATTTCTCCACTCACCGTGAAATCGAACAGTTTCTTCATAGATTCCGTCTGGTTTCAAAGCCGGTTGAGGATTACGCGTGTTCTAGACTCGTTCAAGGCATGCTTGTTTATGCGATTTACAGAAATAAGGATGAAGCTCTGTATTTTGATGCTGTTGTTGACGTTGTATGAATTTTATCTCTAATTTAGGGCTACTTTATAAAATTATCATACGATTGTAACAACTACCAAGGGGATAATGGATATGGTAACAACTACCAAGGAGGTAGTTGATATGATTAGACACAACGGTTCTCCAGTTCCAGAAACTTATTCAGATCTCTATTCAGTCATCTTTCCAAACTGCAACACACGAATATGTGGTTTCAACGAATTGGTGTGATTCGGTAGTTACCTTAATCACATCTTCCATGGAGTCACAGATCCGACAATAGGGCCCACGAATCTTATGCCCACCCGAGACCAACCTCAAGATTACATGTTCTTCGAAATCGATTTGGGTCACGTGTTGGATATGTGGAGGTCCTATGAAGCAAGTGTCTGTCTATTCAATTGAGAGGAATCATTCCAAGATCAATTCCAATTGCAGTTTTTTCAACTCTCCTGGCCATTTTCAAACAAGTGGTTGTAATGATGGGACCCTTTATTTGAAACGTATAATGTGCGTTGATTGGATTGTAGATATTCTAGAGAAAGCAAACCAGGTATACAAAATCGACAATAGTTATGGTGAACCGCAAACTTGTATGGAATTCAATGCGAGTTGTTTGTTTTCTTTGAGTGTTTTTCCTTCAATTTCCAGAACAACCACCAGTAATACCAGTTTGTTACCTGCAGTGCGGTTGCCATGAGCCTGAGGAACTTTTAATAAGCTGTCACAGTTGTCAAATTCGTTGCGTGCATTCATATTGTTGAGACAACAACAGATAATGAACGAATTGTTGGACTTCTTGTTCCAAATGCAACTGATGAAACCGGAGCTGCTATCTCGGTTGTTCAGTACTTTCGTGATAAATACAATGTTCATCTTTGTTATCCTTTGCTTCCAGTAATTCAAGTAGACACGGATGCTAAACGTACTGTTATTACATTCGAGACGATTCAAGTGAGTCCTATGAAGCAAGTGTCTGTCTATTCAACTCAGAGGAATCATTGCATTACATCTCCGTTGAAAAACAGAATCGCAGTCCTTTTCCTTCAATTTAGAGAAAATGGGGTTGAAAGATGATAACCCAACAGTGGAGGATCTCATTCTATAGCTTCGATAAATTCAGGAGTATTTTTGAGAAATTCATAGTTTAATACGCATCGTATAGGCCTATACGATGCGTATTAATCGACGAAATTACTGAAATAACCATGTTTTTTTGATAAATTTAGGGGTATTTTTGAGAAATTCAAAGTTTAATACGCATCGTATAGGCCTATACGATGCGTATTATTCTGATATACGATTCAACATAGGCCTATACGATCGTATATAGCATAATTTGAAAAATTTTTTTATCGTGTTTTCCTCGGTTTGACGCGTATACATGTTGTTTTTTGACGAACTTTTGCATATTTTGTCATTTTATGACATATACCTTCAACATGCGTCGTTTCGGTGACGTTCGGCTGCGTGCGATTATCGTATTCTATGATTAAGTACAATTTTGTTTGAAATCCACTTCTATTGTATAGTGCCGTGTTATATGTATACGCTTGTGGAAATATCATTAGTTGCGTATTTTGACGTATTTTTGCCTATTTTGACGTATTTTAACATATTGTTGCGTATTTTATAGTATTTTGACGTATTTGAGCGTATTCTGATGTATTTTAGCTTATTTTAACCTATTTTTAGGTTATTTTTACGCATTTTGGCGTATTTTAACGCATTTCGGCGTATTTTAGCGTATTTTATAGTAATATGACGTATTTTAACATATTGCATCGTATTTTAGCATATTTTAACGTATTTCGGCGTATTTTAATGTATTTCGGCGTATTTTAGCGTATTTTAGAGTAATTTAGAGTATTTTGCGTATTTCAGAGTATTTTAGCATATTTTGACATATTTTAGCGTACTTTAGAGTAGTTTAGCGCATTTTCGCATATTTTAGCGTATTTTGACATATTTTAGCGTGTTTTCGCATATTTTAGCGTATTCTAAAACTCAATTTAAACCTCTATCTCTTGAAGATCACCGGATCTGCATCAAGAAGGATAACGCAAACAAGTTCTCCACAGTTTGGTATTTAGATCTCTATTCGATCATCTTTCCAGACTACAACACACAAATGTGTGGGTTCAACGAATTGGTGTGACTCGGTAGTTAGATAACGATAAGTTTAAACTTTATAGTGTGTGATTTGACCAGGAAAGGATTGGAGGTGATTTCTACTTTCTGAACATTCACATCCCAACAATTAACATCCACTAACCGTACTGTTATTACATCCGAGACGATTTAAGTGAGTCCTATGAAGCAAGTGTTTGTCTATTCAATTGAGAGGAATCATTGCATTACATCCCCGTTGAAAAACATAATCGCAATCCTTTTCCTTCAATTTCCAGAACAGCCACCAGTAATACCAGTTTGTTACCAGTGCGGTTGACGTGAGCCTGTGGAACTTTTAATAAGCTGTCACAGTTGTCAAATTCGTTGTGTGCATTCTTTTTCATAATATTGTACAAGCATGGTTCACATTCAATACACTATTTGTTACCAGTGCGGTTGCTGTGAGCCTGAGGAACTTTTAATAAGCTGTCACAGTTGTCAAATTCGTTGCGTGCATTCATATTATTGAGACAACAACAGATAATGAACGAATTGTTGGAATTCTGATGGAGAGTGTGAAACCCGGGTGTTAAAGTATATTATATTGAGTGTTTTATTGCATTTGAAGTAATTATATGGCGTGAATGTGATAACTACGCATATTTGTGACGTTACAGGTTAATCGGCTTAAACCGGTGAATTTCGGATGCTTGGTGATGAAGCGGAACACCTATGGATGTTAACCGGGGCATATCATGTTGCTAGGTACTTGTTCGGGTAGTAAAATTACTTGAAAACATAAGAAACACGTAATATTGAAGCCTAGTGGCTGATTGGTAATTAAATGAAAGTTGGGTGTGTGAGGAGTGTGGCTGGAAAAAATACACAACATGTTAGACCGTATGCTACGGAATGGGAGCGTAACCTACAGGTAGAGTTGTCTGATTACAACAGAATGTACGAACCGTAACCTACGGTGCTTTAACCGTAGGCTACGGGTAGATGAAATTAGCCACACACATGTGTGTTTGTTATGGGCATTTAATGGGTTTTTTAACCCTAATATATAAAAGTTGCACGTGAAAAGGAAAAAAAAGAAAGTCAACAAGACATCTTCAATTTTTTTGACGACAAACATATTGGTGGAGGATTTTTGTGATTTAAGAAATCACAACTCTATCATATAATTGACGGCAAGAGGTGAACATTGAAAAAGGAACCGTCATATATATTCACGCAGAGATTGGCAACCATTTTTTTGAACATAATCATTATTTTGATCATTGATAAAAAATATTAATTATAGGAAAGTTGGTTTCAACCGGGTATCAAGCCTGCGAGATCGGTCAACCCACATGAGCGGCTAAACTTTTTGTGATTTCCTCCGAGTGGAGGATTCTTGTAAGTGGATTATTGTTTTGAGTTTTTCTTTGTTATTGAGACTAGCAATCTAAGCATTCGATGCTTTTTGCTTAGGGATTTATTTGGTTGATTATAAACAATTGATTTTACTTAAAACCTAGTGTTGATTCTTTCAATTTCCGAGAGTTCTAGTAATTGGGATATATTAGATAGGGACTAGGTTTGGTAATCTTCAATTGATAATCGTGTGATAACTTTCGTTGCTAATCAATCAAAGTACTTAGTCCTCTTTTATCATAATCAGCTAATTAATTATCTGGATCATGTCTATGTGATTTTCTCAATTAAAACTAATCACCTGAAGTCCACTTTGAATCTGAAACTTGGAGGAATCACCTTTTCTCCAACTGTTTACAACTTGCTTTTAGTAAGTTTTAGTCTAAACAAACAAACCAATAATTTTATATTTTTGCAATTAGTTAATCAGTACTTAATTCATAACGCTTTCCACCAGACTCCTCTGGATTCGTTATCATACTTACCCTAGCTACCTAGGTTATTTGGGTTTTTGCATGACCCGTTCGACAGTTATCAAAATGGCACCATTGTCGGGGAGGCGTGCGCAAAGTGTTTAGTGTAAAGTTTTAGTTAAAAAAAAAATCCAAAAATAGTGTCAGTTTTGTTTTGTTTTGTTTTGTTCAGATTTATGCTTGGTGCTTGTGTTTATGTGTTTCTGCAGGATGGCAAGTTATTTGAGAAGAAGATTTCTCGAGTACTCTACATGTATACTTTGCAAGAATCCGCTGCATCCAGGAATTAACTGTTGAGAGGCTCGATACAGGCATGAAGAAGAACAGAGGAGTGCAAATGAGTTGGATTTTTATTCTGATGATCATGTCCACCCATACTATTCTTACTCTGATTCGCTGCGAGTTGCATATGATTACCAGTCGGATACAAATTATTGTTATGATGAGCAGACATGGGATGAGAGTAGCTATGATCCGGGGATGGTACAAAGCGTGAGTTACCAAGAGGAATATAACGATTGTTATGATGAATACTCTCGACTTTCTTATGAAGACCATCCAGTACACTATCAGGATGCCTATCATACCCAACATACATTTGATCAGGGTGAGTCTGAATGTGCACCCCAGTCACATAGTTACCATCAATCACCCCAATTTGGAAGTCTTATTGAATACATGAGACAACGAGACCTGCATACGTTGAAGAGCAATTGGCAAAACCTGACCTGTCAATAGAGGACCAGTTGGAGATGTGGATTCAAAAGTATGATCTTTTGATGGCTGAAGTGAAGGATGATGGGCCGAGAATGACTCCAATGGAAAAACGCCAAGCCAGGGATAGATGGGTGTCTCTATAGATGTCTCCTTCTCAAGTAGGGACGAGGTTGTGGAGGTTAATACCACACCGGTGATTCTCTAAATTGCTGAACAGTCAGATGTGGAGAAATTTGTTGAAGGTGATGAGGTGAAAGAAGACATTCCAAAAAATAAGTGTGGGGATGCACGTATAGAGATGAGGAAGGTGACGGTGAAGGACATTGGGCGGATCATCATAAAGTGGTTGTGCAATAATCCGACTCATCTGCTGATATTGAGTAAAAACAAATGCTTGTGGAGAGTTAACTACCGAGTGTATGTTGGGAACACGATAGGAAAGTGTGGATTGAGGGCGGACTACAGTGCGCCGGTGGACATCTTGATAAAAATTAGACCCCGCTGGATCAGTGATGTCAGGTACCGTGCATTCATGGGAAATACAAGGGGTAAATGTACACTGAGACCACCGTAGCGCATATCAGGTACGGTCTGGCTGAATACCTTTAAACTTAGCGCTCTCGGGAGGCAGCCCGAGGATGTAGAGTATTGTATTTTGGCTTGGTCTCGATCTGGTGTGTTTGTGTTTTGACAGGTTTCTACGTTCCATCTTCATGGATGCAATGAATCAAGTGTGGGGATGTTTGGCAACATTCTCGGTGAGATTTCAAAGAATCTATGAGGGCGTATGTTCCGGTTAGAACGCAGCAGCTGCACCGCTACCGACACTGCTGATTTACTGGTCAGGTCTATGTGTCTCTCTATCTTGTCTTTTATTTTATTTGTGAAATTGGTGGTGTAAGTCTTTGTGTTGGGAGTGTTTTTTTTTCCTTGTGTCGAGTCATCTAGGTGTTAGCCGTTCATGGTTTGTGGGTGGTATCTCTCGAGGCTAGATTATAAATTGCACTATACATTGGGGACAATGTATCCCAAGTGTGGGGATGCGGTAACTCGAGAGAGGGTTGGTAAGATTGTTGATCTTAAATGCTTGAATTGGTTGAAATTGGAAAAAAATTGAAAAACTTTGAAAATTTTTGTCTCAAGTATGCTTGACCTACATGAAAACCAACATTTTTAATCGCTTAAGGGTTCCTACTGATATTAAACAAAGTTAGATCCCTAGTCATGGTTGTCCCTTTAAGTTTCACGAGAGTATTTCTGACAAGTTTTAGAAAATAATTGAGAAGAGATGCCTAACTAGGGGTAACATGCTTTAGGAATTACACATGCTATATGTCGATAACCCATATTCCTTTTGATTCAGTGAGATATTTGAGCCTACTGAGTTGTTAGTTTGAATTACTATAAATGTTCATTTGTTGAGTGTAGGCCATATGTTGCGTTGTGTTAGAACTTGTGTGGTTTGATACATGCCGAGACTGTGGTTTAGCGTATGCACATAGATGATAAAGGCATTATGATCCCGTCATTGTTTCATTTGTTGATCGTTTATCCATCTTACCTTAGTTAACCCTGTTGAGCCATTCACCTTTCGATTGTTACACCTTGTTTGACCCATTTGATTACCAACCATAAATGAAAATTGTGCGTTAGATGTTTGTTGAAAGAAAAAGAAAAAAAAGAGAAAAAATAAAGAAAAACAAAAACAAAAATCATTCTTATGTTCGTGTTAAATAATTGGGTTGAAAATCACCCAAAGTGTTAGTAGTTTATTGTGAATAAAGTTGTCATGGTTTGGTATATTCGTTGTGTTCGCCAATAATTATAAAAACCCAAAATCAATTCCTTACCTTTACCCTTAACCCAAAACCCGTAAGTCCTTTTGATATGTGCTATGTTATTTGATACAGTGGAGATGTGATTGCCATACAAGCTTATGATTGCAAAGTAGCATATTTGGTTTTGAGTGAAATATACTAGCACATTACACGCTAGTCTTGATTGAACCGAGAGGAGTGATTATTGTAACGGGCGTGTGGCATGTGTTTAGTATCATAAGCATGTTTGTTTTAGTTAGGCAAGTCTTAATTTGTTTTAAATGCGTATCACTTAACTGTCAGATTGTCAATCTCGATTGTGTCAGTCTTTGGGATGGGTATGACTTGGGACTTTAAATTGCTAAGTCGGTAAGGGATGCAATGGTGATTAGTTAATAAGGTGAGTATTGTTTGTAATGGTTGCTTGAGGACAATCAAAGATAAGTGTGGGTATGTGATGGAGTGTGTGAAACCCGGGTATTAAAGTATATTATATTGAGTGTTTTATTGCGTTTGAAGTAATTATATGGCATGAATGTGATAACTACGCATATTTGTGACGTTACAGGTTAATCGGCTTAAACCGGTGAATTTCGGATGCTTGGTGATGAAGCGTGTGACAACCCGAACTTGCAAGGTTAGTGGTACTTGATTTCCTTGATCTCTAGTGCGCATAATTGCACATCATGTCTCATCTCATGTAATAATCGGGTGTCTGTGACGCTAATCGTAGACTGGTCTTTTAGAGTGTTATTTATTCATACAATATAAGTTATTTTATATTAATTAAGTACCGCATAAATCTTGTCGCACATCTTACCGAGTCGCGCACCGCTTAAAAGATCACACAGTCATAGATAAGTAGGTATCGGCCCACTTTCTTTGAAGCCAAAATCAGAAATAAAGGATTAAGTGGGATCGGCCCACTTCTTTAGATGATTAACCCACTTGTCTAGATCATGCGTGGGGTTCATATACCTATCACAGTCATAAAGGGGTAACAAACCCTATTATTTTTTCCTCACTTTCCCATCATTGACGGCAGCCACCCCCCCCCCCCCCCCCGGACTCCAACACCTCTTGTACCTCGTAACCGGGTTAGTGCATATTTTGTTATTCATTAATATTAGTTGTGGGTCAATAGACTAATTACGTGATATAATTGGTTGTAAACATATTTGTGGATCAAGTGTTGTTAGAATAATAATCCATCATAGTTACGAGAATAGGAATATATTTGTTTAACTTTGTTTAATCTTGCTCGGTTATGTGTAACTGCATGTTTGGATATGTTGAATGTATGCGTAATATTAGATGAATCCGTGATAATATGATCGTGGGAGTGTGGTTAATTCTTGTGATAATCGGCTGATTAAGAGTGTGCAAAGTGGCTTGATTGGTGATTATAATGTTAATGATTCAGACTTGCTTGATGATAAATAATTGTTAATTAATGTTGTTCGATTTGTATGTATGGGACAACTGATGAAGATTATATAATAATAAATATGAATTAGTGTTTTCATGCTAAATATGTTTTGTCCATAAGGATGGGGTAACAGTTAACGTGGCAAGTAATAAAGGTTCTGACAATAAAATGGTATTCTAATAACAAGGGTTATGAGAGTTATAGGGATTTGTGGAACCGAACAGAATGTTATGAGCCTTGTTTTGTTTTGTCGAGTAGCATAGGTGGGTAGTGGTATAATAATAAATTGATGCATCGAAATCAGGAATGTTTAGGATGTTATTTATTGAATATGATAACTAGGGTTCTTATTAGTCAAAAGACCTTGGGTGATGATGATAAAGTACCAGTTCATAAAGCTAGTGTCAATGAAATGCATAGATTTGATTTGAATGTTTGTTATGCACTACTCGCTGTTAATGATGGAACAATGATTCATGTGAACTACTATTTTTAGGGATCATATTTAGAATGGTCTTGATAGTATGGATGTGATCGAGGGTTGTGTGTTGACCATATGAGTTAAGTTTTGAACGATTGAATCGCGAGATGCGATGATTGTGAATTATGATCAAATTTAATGTTGTTAGCCTATTGTTATTTGGTAAACGGTTATTCGGGTTTAGAAATCTAACATACTATTTAATTCGAAATGAAAAGGTGTTTCGATATTGATTGTTGCGAAAATGATGGGAATTAACTGAATAATTATGAAACTAACTAACCACATTTGAGGGAAGTGTAACAGAAAGAAGGAGGGGGTAATCGCACAAAAACACTGATCGCATAATGCACCATTGGGTTAGTCATGTTGGGCCGAGGATGAATGGGCTGGGAACATAATTTAAACGTACACTAATATGGGCCGTGGAAAGTTGTGGACTGGGCCAGTCATGAATCGCACAATTACAACATGTTGCACGTTTGCACGATTGAGTCTAAGTCACACATTATAGGCTGGTCGCACAGAAGGATGTGGGTTGCGAACTTCCTTTGGGCCGGTGCTATTGGGCCACATACACACACATGTATACAACACACAATTGGACCGAATGGTTCAAGTGATCGGATATAAATCGCCCATATAAGTGTTTAATGTTTTGAGCTGTCAAAGTGGTTGCGTGAGATGTAAACTTTACACAGGACTCAAATACTTGTTACTTGCCGTTATGAACTGTGTGTTACATGATCTCTTGATTTCAACCTGTCTAATGATATCTGATTTATGTGGACACTTCATGTGTATTTTATGTGAAAGACACGTGAATTATGTGTATGCGAAACTGACAATCTTTGGTAACCACGGTAGGGTTTGGTTGACCAACTTGGAGTGGGTAGTGTAAAGTAACATACCGAGCAATCTAAGGTGAGTTCACTACATTCGAGCATGCGTCCCAGTGGTTGGGGACAGTCAGTTGGGTATCCCATGGGGGGATAAGTCTTTGGGTAAAAACGGGTATATTGGTTAATATTCTCACCTATCATCTTTTGTAAGTCCCTCATCGGGTATTAGTTAGTAGCGCTACTTAGGTTTGGCACCCTCACCCCGTGCCTGTAGAGGACGGAGGTGAACTAATGACCCAGTCTGGCCCAGTACTAGATAGGAGTACGTGGGAAGGGCAGTCGTGTATTTCAGGAGCCGTCATTGTTCGGAAATGAGATATTAACAATATTACTTGCATTGGTTATTGAACTGTTTTACAACGGGTAACAAACGTTTTCTAAAACTGTGAACTCGCCAACTTTGTCTGATACACGTGTTACATGCTCGCAGGTCCTTAGGTACTTGGAACGCAGGAACTTGCTGGCTGGAGGGCGCGAGTGGTCATGGTTGCATTGTTGAGTTATTTAACAAACATTTATTTACTTTGGTTGTGTGAAACTTATACATTGTGATACGTTAATGCTTCCGCTGAACTTAATGGTTTCGAACAACTTGTGCTTGGATTTTATTTCTATTAATTTATGAAACTTTGTTTTGAACTTGTGATTCAATGTAATTGGTGGCTCAATGCTAGTCGTCACACGCCTCACAGGGACACTCCCTAGGTGGTAATTTGGGGGTGTGACAGTTTGGTATCAGAGCCACTGGTTATAGTGAACTTGGTTTTTAAACGTTTTCATAAAACCAGACTATAACCGAACAAGTTCTGAATACGACCATGACACTCAGCTCCAGACTGCAAGGTTCGTCTCCCGTATACTCATTGTACTACATAACTAGTGAACACTTACACATGATATTGCATGAGATTGCACGTTTAGAGCAATAGTATTAATTCACGTATTACTTTCATGTGTTATGTGACTGGTAGGGTAGTATTTCCCTAAACATTCATGACTTACGTTTCGTAATGCTCTTTGTTTGCTACTCGAGTTGGAGGAACCATTTGACATGAGTTAAGTGGAACTGAGATGAGCACGCAAATCGCAGTATTATTGTGGGTGCACACATGATAATAATGTGGGGTGCGTGCGAGTCCTAGTGAGGCTTAACAATTGAAAAAGGGGTTCTGTCCTGTTATTAAATCGATGTAAAACCCAACAGTCTAAAATAGTCATAGCAGTGATTGTCTCTCACTTGATCGTGATCTTTTCACTCCACTCTAAATCCTTACGAATCTCGATGCTAACGAGTATTACCTGAACACCCATCTGAACGCCTAGCGAACTGTGTAGAATGTTAGGTGCTTGTACGAACGTCCCTGAGGTGGATGCCTCCGCGGCGAATGATTGGTCTATACTTTCCTCACCTATCGTTGTTTGTTAGAACCTAGCGCGTTAACGTCTTAGACCCGAAGTGCGATCACTTCTGCAACGCTCTGGAAACATACCGTGTACTACTCAGTCAACTCGCAAGAACGATGGAGAAGAGGATGAGCGTAATACCTTACCAACCTTAGTATTGGACGACCCTGATTACCAGCAATGAACATCAGCAGTTTGACGCTAATCGAATCTTTAACCCTGGTAAGCGACTTATGGGAGTCGACTCTTACAAATCAATGGAAGCATGAGCGGTGACAGCTGATTACAGTGTGGAATGTGTGACTACCAGGACAGTGATTAGCGCTTTAGGGCGTGGCACAGAAAGTGGAAAGATGGACTTGGTTGGTGAAAGATCGTAGGGTTCCGTTTCAAGCAACAACATTAGAGGCAACAGTCATGGCAACACCAGGGTACCTGTAATAATGGCCTACAGCATGGAAAAGGAGGTGTCTACAGCATGGTTGGCCGTTGATAATTCAAAACGACAATAACCAAGAGAACGATGACAGTATTGGGAATCCACGTGATCGTAACAACAACACCAGTAGTGGTGTTTGTGGAAGGGCATTTAGGATTGGCGTAGGCGACGCCAGGCATAATAACAACATGGTAGCTTGCATGAGTAGCTAACTGCTTCGTCTTGATTCCATTTAACCCTGATGATTCTCGAAAGCGAACCTGTTATGGAACCGACTGATGGCAGGTCAATTGAAACCTTGTATGTCCTTTGGGATGCAAGCTCGACCTTGTGGGACAAGTGTTCGACATCGACCTTCCTTTTTGCTATCCTTGATGGTCTCGATGCAGTAATAGCATAGATTTAGTTATCTCGATATAGCGTAGATATACCACGAGAAAGGAAAATTTTGCGTCACTTATACTTCGAAGTGTCAGAGTGGTGTAAGGGCTAGCATCCTATCAACAATGAAGGCCCAGAAGTGTCTACAGAGGGATTACCCCACAACATTAGCAACCGATACGGATGTTAAGGCTAAGAAAAGAGGATCGAGGATCCACCAATTGTTCGTGATTCCTCCCGGCATGCTACACGAGGAGCTTTCGGACTTGCTTCTACAACTGTAAGGCAGAATCTCAGTTTGGCCTCACACCAGGGGCAGCTCTGATTACTTGTACTCATACCATCTTGCGCCATGAGTGTTGCAAGAGTTGTCTAATCAACTTCAGCAACTATTGGACATGAGTTTTGTTAGGCATAGTTTTTCGCTTTGGGGAGCCCCAGTTATATCTGTGAAGATAAGACTTTTCGTATGTGTACTGATTATCCAGAACTCGGCAAGGTGACAGTTAAGAACTGTTTGCCTCGACCATGTATTGACGACCTGTTGACCAGTTGCGAGGGTCAAGCTCCCATTCGAGGGTTGGCAAACGAACGAACTAACATCAGGTGAAAGTCCAAGGGAGAATGTTCCTATAAAAGCATATCGAACGCAGTACGACCATTGCGACTATGTATTCCGCGACCTTTGGGTAAATCGGCACACCAGCAGCCTTGTGGATCACAATCGACCGTGTTTATTTGTGATGTTTTGAATCATGGACAACATTCGTATTTTACTTCAGAGCTCCTGAGGGAGGAGCCACGCCACCCGAAGTCTTGTTAAACGTGACCTCTGGATACGAGAGGTACATTTCCGGTCATGAAACCAACAAAGTAGGAGTACATGTGGATCTCGCTAAAATCCATCTTGTTAGAAACTAATCGACAACAAAGATCCCTTCGAGGATATAGCAACTTTTTTTTTTAGACTCATTATAGGATTTCAAAGATCGCGCAGCTTTAATCTCTTTAACACAGTAGGGTGCTGTGTTCGTGGAAGACAAAAAAAAAAAAAAAGAGGAAGTCTTTTTAGTCCTGGAATCCCAACTCTGCAATGCACAAAGCATCGCCTTTACCCGAGGGTACAGGTGATTTAGTGGTACACCATGATGGTTTGAATCAGAGTCCCAGTACACGCCGATGCAACACAAGAAGGTGACAGTTTACACGATGGATTTACAAGAAGAAATGCACGAGTCATAACCTGCGGTGGAAACCATGGTCTTTGGAATTAAGATGGAGGCATTACTTGGACGGTACCAATTGCACCATTTAGACCGATCACAAGCGCCTCTCGTGTACGTTTGTTTTGAGAAAACTAATTAGACAAAGGCATCGCTGGATGAAACTCTCGAACGAATACAACTATGGAACTTGAAACGCAAATAAGCTTGCAACTCACCATCGACCCTAGCCTACCCGATCAGATTCACCCGGTTTACATCGAAGCACTGAAGGAAGAGAATTTTCAAGTTGAGTCTATGCGGGGGCATGGAATAACAACTTTTGGTAAGTCGAACGATATCCGCTACTTCGTGGAACGAATATGGATCTTACCATACGGAAACCGTAGGGAACTTGTGTTGAGCAAAGCACACTAGCCTCGTTGTCCTAGTAGTCTGGGTTTTGATAGGATATATTAGGATTCTAAGCCTTGTATTGATGACCAGGCAGGTAGGCCCACATAGCACTATACATGAACCAAGTCTGACTGGCGTGAAAGTCAAGGTGGAATACTCGAAACCCTCTGGGTTGTGTCAGCAACCACAAACACCGATTTGGAAATGGGAATAGACTGTCACGGATTTTGTCATGGGTCTACCTAGAACTCAAAACGGAAACAATCACCTGGGTGACCATTGATTGTCTCATGTAACCAGCACACATTCTTGCCACCGAGGAAACCGACGAGTCTTCACAGCTTATGAATAGTCCTCTGAGAGAGGCGGTTTTGAGGCACAAGGTGCCAATTCCTGTTACCTTTGATTTTGACCTATACCTGATCTATGACGGGCAATGCGCACACTCTTGGCTCACGTCTAGACATGAACATTGGACAAACGGTTGAAGTAACCGAAACATCCTGACACTCGAAGACATGCAACAAGCATATATGTGATTGGCTTAAGTGAGGATTGGAAGGACACCTGCCTGGGGTTGAGTTATACTGCAATAATTACCATTCTAGTATGTCAGACAACACTGCCCGAGCTTAGGAAACACTGGGAGTTCGCTGTAGGCGATCGTATCATGTTGAAAGTCTCACTCTGGGAGGGTGTGGTACGCTTGGGAAGCGTGGCAAGCTTAAATTATGTTACGTTGAATCACTCAGAATTCTGGAAAGAATCGATCACGTGGCCTACAAACTCGAATTACCTGATGAAATGGGTAACCCACACGATATCATTTATATCTCGAATCTAAGGCAGTGATCGTCTGACAAAACACTTGTGATACCTTCACTAGAGTCTAAGGTAACGACTAGTTACACTTGTCGAGGGATTTATCGAAAACTTGGACCAGGAAGCCAAGGTCCGTTAACATAGTTGAATTCCAGTCGTGAGAGTTCGTTGGAACTCAAGACGTGGACCGGAGTTCACGTGGGAGCGCGAAAACCAGATGAAGCTCAAATATCCTCAACTTTTCCCTACTGATCAAGCTAATTCGGATATCACTGGTGAATTTCGAGACGAAATTCCGTTTCAAGTTGGGGATGATGTGGCATCTGAGGAAAATCTGCAGCAATCTTGAGTTACCACTTCACTTCTCTGGCTTACTTATCAAATTTCGGGACGAAATTTCTTTCAAGTTGGGGATGATGTGACAACCCGAACTTGCAAGGTTAGTGGTACTTGATTTCCTTGATCTCTAGTGCGCATAATTGCACATCATGTCTCATCTCATGTAATAATCGGGTGTCTGTGACGCTAATCGTAGACTGGTCTTTTAGAGTGTTATTTATTCATACAATATAAGTTATTTTATATTAATTAAGGACCGCATAAATCTTGTCGCACATCTTACCGAGTCGCGCACCGCTTAAAGGATCACACAGTCATAGATAAGTAGGTATCGGCCCACTTTCTTTGAAGCCAAAATCAGCAATAAAGGATTAAGTGGGATCGGCCCACTTCTTTAGATGATTAACCCACTTGTCTAGATCATGCGTGGGGTTCATATACCTATCACAGTCATAAAGGGGTAACAAACCCTATTATTTTTTCCTCACTTTCCCATCATTGACGGCAGCCACCCCCCCCCCCCCCCGGACTCCAACACCTCTTGTACCTCGTAACCGGGTTAGTGCATATTTTGTTATTCATTAATATTAGTTGTGGGTCAATAGACTAATTACGTGATATAATTGGTTGTAAACATATTTGTGGATCAAGTGTTGTTAGAATAATAATCCATCATAGTTACGAGAATAGGAATATATTTGTTTAACTTTGTTTAATCTTTCTCGGTTATGTGTAACTGCATGTTTGGATATGTTGAATGTATGCGTAATATTAGATGAATCCGTGATAATATGATCGTGGGAGTGTGGTTAATTCTTGTGATAATCGGCTGATTAAGAGTGTGCAAAGTGGCTTGATTGGTGATTATAATGTTAATGATTCAGACTTGCTTGATGATAAATAATTGTTAATTAATGTTGTTCGATTTGTATGTATGGGACAACTGATGAAGATTATATAATAATAAATATGAATTAGTGTTTTCATGCTAAATATGTTTTGTCCATAAGGATGGGGTAACAGTTAACGTGGCAAGTAATAAAGGTTCTGACAATAAAATGGTATTCTAATAACAAGGGTTATGAGAGTTATAGGGATTTGTGGAACCGAACAGAATGTTATGAGCCTTGTTTTGTTTTGTCGAGTAGCATAGGTGGGTAGTGGTATAATAATAAATTGATGCATCGAAATCAGGAATGTTTAGGATGTTATTTATTGAATATGATAACTAGGGTTCTTATTAGTCAAAAGACCTTGGGTGATGATGATAAAGTACCAGTTCATAAAGCTAGTGTCAATGAAATGCATAGATTTGATTTGAATGTTTGTTATGCACTACTCGCTGTTAATGATGGAACAATGATTCATGTGAACTACTATTTTTAGGGATCATATTTAGAATGGTCTTGATAGTATGGATGTGATCGAGGGTTGTGTGTTGACCATATGAGTCAAGTTTTGAACGATTGAATCGCGAGATGCGATGATTGTGAATTATGATCAAATTTAATGTTGTTAGCCTATTGTTATTTGGTAAACGGTTATTCGGGTTTAGAAATCTAACATACTATTTAATTCGAAATGAAAAGGTGTTTCGATATTGATTGTTGCGAAAATGATGGGAATTAACTGAATAATTATGAAACTAACTAACCACATTTGAGGGAAGTGTAACAGAAAGAAGGAGGGGGTAATCGCACAAAAACACTGATCGCATAATGCACCATTGGGTTAGTCATGTTGGGCCGAGGATGAATGGGCTGGGAACATAATTTAAACGTACACTAATATGGGCCGTGGAAAGTTGTGGACTGGGCCAGTCATGAATCGCACAATTACAACATGTTGCACGTTTGCACGATTGAGTCTAAGTCACACATTATAGGCTGGTCGCACAGAAGGATGTGGGTTGCGAACTTCCTTTGGGCCGGTGCTATTGGGCCACATACACACACATGTATACAACACACAATTGGACCGAATGGTTCAAGTGATCGGATATAAATCGCCCATATAAGTGTTTAATGTTTTGAGCTGTCAAAGTGGTTGCGTGAGATGTAAACTTTACACAGGACTCAAATACTTGTTACTTGCCGTTATGAACTGTGTGTTACATGATCTCTTGATTTCAACCTGTCTAATGATATCTGATTTATGTGGACACTTCATGTGTATTTTATGTGAAAGACACGTGAATTATGTGTATGCGAAACTGACAATCTTTGGTAACCACGGTAGGGTTTGGTTGACCAACTTGGAGTGGGTAGTGTAAAGTAACATACCGAGCAATCTAAGGTGAGTTCACTACATTCGAGCATGCGTCCCAGTGGTTGGGGACAGTCAGTTGGGTATCCCATGGGGGGATAAGTCTTTGGGTAAAAACGGGTATATTGGTTAATATTCTCACCTATCATCTTTTGTAAGTCCCTCATCGGGTATTAGTTAGTAGCGCTACTTAGGTTTGGCACCCTCACCCCGTGCCTGTAGAGGACGGAGGTGAACTAATGACCCAGTCTGGCCCAGTACTAGATAGGAGTACGTGGGAAGGGCAGTCGTGTATTTCAGGAGCCGTCATTGTTCGGAAATGAGATATTAACAATAATACTTGCATTGGTTATTGAACTGTTTTACAACGGGTAACAAACGTTTTCTAAAACTGTGAACTCGCCAGCTTTGTCTGATACACGTGTTACATGCTCGCAGGTCCTTAGGTACTTGGAACGCAGGAACTTGCTGGCTGGAGGGCGCGAGTGGTCATGGTTGCATTGTTGAGTTATTTAACAAACATTTATTTACTTTGGTTGTGTGAAACTTATACATTGTGATACGTTAATGCTTCCGCTGAACTTAATGGTTTCGAACAACTTGTGCTTGGATTTTATTTCTATTAATTTATGAAACTTTGTTTTGAACTTGTGATTCAATGTAATTGGTGGCTCAATGCTAGTCGTCACACGCCTCACAGGGACACTCCCTAGGTGTTAATTTGGGGGTGTGACAAAGCGGAACACCCATGGATGTTAACTGGGGCATATCATGTTGCTAGGTACTTGTTCGGGTAGTAAAATTACTTGAAAACATAAGAAACGCGTAATATTGAAGCCCAGTGGCTGATTGGTAATTAATATGAAAGTTGGGTGTGTGAGGAGTGTGGCTGGCAAGAATACACAACATGTTAGACCGTATGCTACGGAATGGGAGCGTAACCTACGGGTAGAGTTGTCTGATTGCAACAGAATGTACGAACCGTAACCTACGGTGCTTTAACCGTAGGCTACGGGTGGATGAAATTAGCCACGCACATGTGTGTTTGTTATGGGCATTTAATGGGTTTTTTAACCCTAATATATAAAAGCTGCACGTGAAAAGGAAAAAAAAGAAAGTCAACAAGACATCTTCAATTTTTTTTGACGGCAAACATGTTGGTGGAGGATTTTTGTGATTTAAGAAATCACATCTCTATCATATAAGACCGGAGGGTATAGGGGACGTCCCCATGCCCATCCTCCCGCCGCCGCCCCAAACTCTCCTCCCCCCAGCCTCGTTGCCGCCCCAGCCCCGTCAACATCGGCTCCCACTCGACGATCTTCATGGGCCTCATTCCTCTCTCCTCACACACACACATCTATACATACATACATACATATATATATATATATAAATATATATATAAAGGGGTTCATCCCCCACCCCTTAGGTCCATCCCCTTCAAGCCCCTCCTATGTGGCGGTGACGTGGCGGCCCATCCCCTTTCCATACCCACTAGTCTAATTGACGGCAAGAGGTGAACATTGAAAAAGGAGCCGTCATATATATTCACGTAGAGATTGGCAACCATTTTTTGAAAATCATTATTTTGATCATTGATAAAAAAATATTAATTATAGGAAAGATGGTTTCAACCGGGTATCAAGCCTGCGAAGATCGGTCAACCCACATGAGCGGCTAAACTTTTTGTGGTTTCCTCCGAGTGGAGGATTCTTGTAAGTGGATTATTGTTTTGAGTTTTTCTTTGTTATTGAGACTAGCAATCTAAGCATTCGATGCTTTTTGCTTAGGGATTTATTTGGTTGATTGTAAACAATTGATTTTACTTAAGACCTAGTGTTGATTCTTTCAATTCCCGAGAGTTCTAGTAATTGGGATATATTAGATAGGGACTAGGTTTGGTAATCTTCAATTGATAACCGTGTGATAACCTTTCGTTGTTAATCAGTCAAAGTACTTACTCCTCTTTTATCACAATCAGCTAATTAATTATCTCGATCATGTCTATGTGATTTTCTCAATTAAAACTGATCATCTGAAGTCCACTTTGAATCTGAAACTTGGAGGAATCACCTTTTCTCCAACTGTTTACAACTTGCTTTTAGTAATTTTTAGTCTAAACAAACAAACTAATAATTTTATATTTTTGCAATTAGTTAATCAGTACTTAATTCATAACGCTTCCCACCAGACTCCTCTGGATTCGATACCCTACTTACCCTAGCTACCTAGGTTATTTAGGTTTTTGCATGACTCGTTCGACAATCATCAACTTCTTGTTCCAAATGCAGATGTAGGATCCGTACTTAAAGGTCTCTCTCTAAAAGATGCAACTTTACGACACGCTTACCTTAATCACATCTTCCGTGGAGTCACAGATCCGACAATAGGGCCCACGGATCTTATTCCCACTCGCGGTACAACCGAGAATTGCAAACCGTAACTGTTTTTTACTATGGGAACGGTGGCTATGGGAAATACAAACAGCAATCGTTTGTGACTATGGGAATGGTGGCTATGGGAAACAAAAGTTTTCTTTTTGAGCTTGATGGATGTCCGTTATCTCAACGCTTCTCCTTACATTACCGATCTGGAATTGGAGAACCGTTGTGTATTTGCTTACTGATTGTTCAAATCGTAAATCGTACTGTTACACCCCAGCAAATACATCCACGAACCGTACTAAGTGAGTCCTATGGAGTCACAGATCCGACAATAGGGCCCACGTAAATGGCGGTTTCCAGAAGAAATTGCAGGCTGATACATAAAAATACATATAACGAGTTATCGTCTTCAGAATCAGACGAAGGTTACAAACACTCAAAAAATCACCAAAATGATATTGAAATTTGTGAGCCTTCAAATTATTTTGTGAAACATGAAAGAAGTCCACCAGCAGTACCAGTTTGTTACCAGTGCAGTTGACGTGAGCCTGAGGAACTTTTAATTAGTTGTCACAGTTGTCAAATTAATTGCAAGCATTTATATTGTTTGAACAGTCATACCCCAGCAATTCAGGTCTCTCTCTAAAAGATGCAACTTTACGGCACGCTTACCTTAATCACATCTTCTGGGTTGAATATTCTAACATGAAATTTAGATTTTCCTAGATGCTTGAAGACCAACAAATGTCCAAAGTGCTGCTTCTTCGCCCGCGAGACAGAAAGCTACCTTGGAAAATTAAATCGACACCTTCAATACGCATCGTATAGGCCTATGAAGACGTGGAATGATAGAGGGCTGAATTATGGAATGATAAAGAGCTGAATTATGAAGACGTGGGCGAAAACGGAGAGGAAATCAGACTTAAAATGAAGAAGTTATGAAGAAAACAGTGTTGTGAAGAATCTGTCGGCAGTAGGCTACGGTTTCAGCCTGTTCTAGCGTAGCCTACGGTGTTGGGTTACGAAAATTGATTAAAAACATGTGAAAAAATAGGGTTAGGATGTCTTTTTCATTCTGAACTTGGAGGCATGACTAGAGGGACGATTTTTGGGGTTCTTCTTGGAGTTTTTCCATCATTCCACATCATTTAATCATCATTCCATCATCAATCATGCCTTCCAACATCGAGATTGAAGATCAATTCACAAACATGAGCGGCTAAACCTCCTGTGATCATCTCCGGGACTAGGGTTTGTGTTAGACTTTGGGTTTATTTATATTTATGAACTTTTGGATTAAGATTTGATTAATCATTCGGTTAATCTATCTTATTGTTGCTTGTTTTTGATTAAACGATTGTTTGATTATCGTAGACACAAGAATTCATCATTTATTTGGTTTGGTCATCAACAATTGGGATTAAATTCTAAAGTGTCATTGTTCTTAAACCTTTAACCATTGAATTCGTTGATATTTATGAAATCTAGGATTGGTAATTAATTAGATTACTATTCAGTTGCATCAATCCTTCGGTTTCGATCGTGGATCATTGCAATCAAATATATTGTCCATTAATTATTTATCAAAACAAGTTTTCAAATCATGTCTATGTGATTTCCAATTGGTCGTAACTAAATAACCTGATTTTCTGCATAACCTGAAAACCCGGAGATTGGTCCGTTTTTCTCATTATTGTTAACAAATCCAACTTTACATTTGTTTTCGCAATTCTCTCAAAAACTGCAAAAAGCAATTAGTTAGAAGTAGATGATAATTGAAACAACGAAATTTTACACTTTCCACTGATTCCCCGTAAATTCGACACCCTACTTGCCCTTTACTAGTAAAAGGTGAATAGGACACTTTAATTATATTTTTGACCGACCTTACGACATCGATCAAAATGGCGTCGTTGCCGGGGAATCGGTGCGCTTAGTGTTTAGTAAGTTGTTTTTTTCATAAAAGTTAAAAACATAAAAAAAATTAGAAAAAAAACAAAACACCTAAAAATATTTCCTTTTGTTTGTTCTTTTTGTTTCGTTCCATATTACGCTTGGTTTCTTGTTTGTCTGTGTGCAGGTGAGTCTACAGTTGCATGCATTCCAGGTTTTCCAAGAAATCATCACCACTTTTGTTTGATCCAGAAATAGAAAAGACTGCTCGACAGATTCTCGTTCTTCTATGTTCAGCAGTAAAAGCTAAAGTTCAGTCATTAACAGTTGCTCAAGACCTTGAACAGGCAGCTCACGAAATGGCTGATCAAGAGCCACAACACCAAGCTCAACAAAACGAACCAATTCCACCTATTCCAGATCCACCAATTCCTCAAAACCAAAATCAAAATCTTAACCAGCCCAATAACCAAAACCAGAATCAACCACCACCACAACCATTTCCACAATTCAACCCAGGCCCATAAAACCAACTTGGGAATCTAAATCTCCACCATGGGGAAATTATTCGTCTTAACCAACCACAACATCAACACGGGTATGATGAGGATCCCAACCACAGAGAAGGCAGTGTTCATACGTGGGAATTCGGTTGGGAAGATGATGATTATCAAAACCAGTATGATAGGAGATATGCTGATTACAGATACGACGAAGGGTATAATGATAATCAAGGACACCCGGTACAACAACAGGTTAACCAAAGAAATCACATCCAGTGGTCGATTCCACAAAATCAAGTTCATAATGGAGTCTCGCAGTTTAATACGGGAAGAGCTAATAATCGGTTTAGGGGCGATCATATACAGTTTATGGATGGTGTCCCACAAGTCGTTCAAGGGGCACCAATTCAAGGCGTTGAAGGTCATTTTCGACCCGTTGTAGTACCCAACTCATCAGCTATAGTTACACCGGTGGGGAACAATAATCGACCTTTCGAGGTGAGGCCTCAATACTTAGCCCATTTGCCAGAGTTTTATGGAAAGAGGACCGAAGAGCCATACTTGCATATAGCAAGTTTTGATTCAATTTTCCAAACTATAGGAGGTTCGGGTTTTACAAAGGATGAGGTTAAGTTGATGCTGTTTCAGTTCACCTTGAAAGATAAAGCACGACAGTGGTTTGCAACATTACCCCCGGGTAGTA
Source organism: Helianthus annuus (assembly GCF_002127325.2). Taxonomy (NCBI): domain Eukaryota; kingdom Viridiplantae; phylum Streptophyta; class Magnoliopsida; order Asterales; family Asteraceae; genus Helianthus; species Helianthus annuus. Next base: position 12,786,840 of record NC_035448.2, on the reverse strand, counting down.
TCTACACTTGGCAAGAGATGCAACAAGTGTTTTTGGAGGAGTATTACATGATGAACAGAACCAGTGAAGCTCGGGAGGCAATAAGAGCCTTCCAACAGCACTTACGGGAGACCTTTCATGAGGCTTTCACACGGTTTAAGGAGTTGCTGCGGAAATGCCCACATCATGGAATTCAGACATGGGAATTAATTATGGCGTTTTATGATGGGCTACTTCCTGATGATGTAAGAGATCTCATCGCCATTAGTAATGGTACGTTTCTTACAAACACAGAGGCTGCAGATTGGGCATACTTGGAGAGACAAAGTGCTACTTCTAAGAGACAGGCACAATCAAGCAGGAGGGCAAGATCAAGTTCAGCAAAGTCAGTCGATTATGAAGTTGAGGAACGAGTCGAGAAGTTGACGCACCAAAATTTATTGCTTGAGCGGCAGGTAGCTCAAATGAATCTCGGAAAGGGAGGTGAAGTTAAAACCGCCAATACGTTTTAGGTATGTACTGAGTGTGGAGAGTTAGGGCATCAAGTTGGAGAATGTGCTGCACTGGGTGGTCAGACTGCTGAAGTGAATCAAATCTACGGTGAACGAAAGCGATATGATATGAAATTAAATACATATCATCCAGGTTTGTGAAACCACCCCAATTTTAGTTACGGTAATTCTGCTAATCAGTTGAACCCCAATTTTCAGGTACCTAACTAAGGAGGTCAATAGTATCAGAATCGACAAGGAAATTACCAGCAAGGAGGTTACCAGAATCGAGGCCAATACAATCAAGGGCCTCAAGCCAACAACCAACAGCAAAATCAAAGCAATTATCAAGGCAATTATCAAGGGAGTTGGAGGAATCAAGGTAACCAACAAAGTAATTCTTCAGGTGGTGGAGGCGACTCGAGTGATTCGAAGCTGGATGCAATCATGTTGTTCATGAAAGATATTCAGAAGGATAATAAAGTCAGGGACAAGACATCTGCAGTAATGCAGAAGCAGTTAGGGTAATTAGCAGAGGATATAGCCCAGTTGAGAAGAGACCCCAGAAAGCTTCCAAGTACCACCACGGTCAACCCACAACATCAAAGCAGCAGTTCAGCTACCAAGAATGCACGTGTAAACCAGGTAACTGTACTTCGTTCTGGTAAGTGTATGATAATAAGGTTGGCACTCCACCACAATTTGTTGAAGGGGTGGTGGAGGATTGGGATGAAAATGAGGATGGGGAACATGAGCCTGCACCTGTAAGCCCTAAGAAATCTGATAAAACGACTTCACAAGAAACTAATGATAGGGTATTAGAAAATGCATCAACTAAGGCTACGGAAAAGCGTGCGGAAGTTAAAACCAATCCGTTTCCTCAAGCTTTGGTAGAACCGGGAACTAAAACTACTAAAAGAGGCCCACAACGGGAAGAGATGTGGGAAGTGTTTAAGCAAGTGAAAATCAATATCCCGTTGCTAGATGTGATAAAATAGGTTCTGGCTTATGCTAAGTATTTGAAGGACATGTGCACCCAAAAGCGGCAAAACAAATTTCCAAAGAAAATCAATTTGACCGAAAATGTTAGTGTCGTTTTGTCGGGTGCTATCCCTCCTAAACTCCGAGATCCAGGTGCTCCGTTAATACCCATTCAAGTGGGTGACTTTAAAATGAGCCGAGCATTGCTGGATTTGGGAGCAAGTGTGAGTATTCTCCCGGGGAGTCTTTATGATCAATATGATTTCGGACCGTTACAGAAAGCCGACACCACAGTAGTGTTGGCCGACTTGACTTTGAAACTACCCCGGGGAATCGTGTGTGATGTCATTGTCAAAGTAGAGGACTTTTACTACCCAGTTAACTTCTTGGTTTTAGACTATGTCTCAATTGATAAAACTAAACTACCTAATGTTATACTCGGTAGACCATTTTTAGCAATGTAACAGCCCGCATATTCGTGCGTTGTTACTACTCGTTACACTCATTATGCCTAGCACCAGAGATTCGGATCATAATGTAACTCTATCGCTTACAACGCTAATTCGCAGTATTTTCGCATATTATGCATACTTTATCGCTATAACACATCACATCGCACATACTAACACTCACTATGACGTTGAGCGAGGTCCTATTCTACCCTCCTCGATGGCCGTGGTGTGTCGCAACGCAACGCATATTCAAAACACGCACCTGAAGTTTTGCGCAACTCGATTATCGCAACGCAGATTTAGAAATGTCAATATTTATATACGACCCTTTGTGACTAATTATAATAAATATATATGTCTATGGATATGTGTGAACAAACTATTGCAACGCTCAACGATCGAAACAAAAAGTCGGAAAACCAACTTGCCAAAGCCACTCTATCGAATGACCATTCAATCGAATGGCCATCCGAACGGATTTCCATCCGATCCAGTACACTCCATCGCCTTCTCTCCTCTTCACCTACAAATAGCACTTATCACATCACTGTTCAAGTGATGTGACAGCTCTCACTCGACCAGCACACTTTTGAGGCTACTTTCTCTCGATTTCTCGCAATTCTTGTAAGTTTCTACCTCAAATCTTGTACTTCTATGATCTACACCTACATCTTCATCATTTTCACCATCAAATCTTAACTTTTCACCATGAAATCGTCTGATTTGAGGTGTGCTAGGATGATGTCATCGTGGAGTTCTTATGAACTTCCAGATTTGGCTTCATACCACCAAGAACAACTCAGATCTATGAGATTTCAACACGTTAAACATCGATTTCACCTAAATCTAAACATTTCCAAACTGATTTAAGTTCATTCAACCCTTTTACACTCAATGCACTCAAAACCGATAGAATCGGAGCTCGTTCAGGTCTTCTACTCATTTCTTAGTGAAGAATCGGTCTGAGATCTGATTTCTATCAAAGAGACAACCGATTTCGGGTTAAACATGAACAACCGTCACGAACAGCTAAGAGATCGGATTGGGGTGATTCTCGTTCGATCGGGTAATCTAGGTCTGATGGAGTTCCCGTTGTTTAGCACGTTGTCATACAATCTCGATCAAACCGCAAACTTTTTAAAATAATCAAGTTTCAAGACGATCAGATTCGTTGGGATGGATTGTCGTCTAATCGGATTGTCGTCTGATCGGATTGCCATCCGATCGAACGACAATCCGATCGGGTTGTACTTGAGTCTCCAAAACTTAAACATTTTCATAATTTCCAAGGATCATCAGTTCTAACGGATTGCCATCTGATCGGATTGCCATCCGGTCGAACAACAATCCGATCGGATTACTCATGGTCTTCAACACTTAACATTTTGCAACTTTTCAAAATACATATCAGTTCCATCGAATGGCCATCCGATCGGATTGCCATCAGATCAAATGACCATCCTGCTGTGAACTTGTTCTCAACTGAAATGTCTCGCCAATCGGATCGCTATCTGATCGAACGACCTGAAGTGTAGAGATACTTCTCTGTTTTCAAAATGCTACAACGAAAACTTCAAAGCCATCATACACAAACACATCCATCCCTAACGAATGTCAATCTGACCGAATGTCCATCCGATCGGATGACCATCCGAACGGATTGACATCCGATCAAATGATAATCTGATCGGATTGCCATCCGACCGGATTACCATTCGTCACCAGGTTCTTTTCGCACCGTTTAACGTGCCATCCATCGCTTATGCTATCATTCTGTGATCAGGATAGTCTCTCACGCGCTCCCTTCAATCCAAGATTGTATTTACTTGGTGAACACGGACTATGAGTATACTCGAACCCTTTTTATCGCATTTTGGGTGTAACATACGTTTCCATCAAATCAAACTAATCAAATGCTTAAACTATTTATCACTTGCGAATGACTGAATTACATATTAACACGTGATGCTAGTTACATATGTGCTAAGACTTTTACTCGCGACGTCCCGCCTTAACTAGTATAGTACTATAGTACCCGTCGGGGTCTAGTTAGGATGAATAGCAATCGCAGCTCGAGTGACTTAGCTGGTAGTATCTGTCTTATGTATATGTTGTGTACCCCGTTTATGTATGTGGTAATTCGCAACACTTTTATCTACTATGCTTTTCTATCAAAACATGTATGCTCGCCAATACTTTTGTATTGACGTTGTTTTAACGTATGTTGCAGGTTTAGTCGCAGTCTTCATCAAATCAAGCTAGGAAGTCTAGAAACACACCTAAAATCTAGGTTGTCGGATTTGTATTGTTTGAGAGAACATAAAAATTCGTGACAGCTTATATGATTGTATTTGTTTATTAGTATGGGATAATGAACGCATTAAATATTATCGCAATATAGTTGTTATGGATTCTCTTGAGCAATCTGATTCGCCTAGTGTCGCGCCACGATGATTCCACCATCGGTTGGGGTGTGACAAGCAACTACTAATGCTTTAATTGACTGCAGAAATAGAACAGTTGACATGACATTTGGTAATCGAAAAGTCCGTTTAAATGTGTTTTTGATGTGTGTCGAGTGTTATAAGTTTTTATGTATATTTTTAGCCATTTTTAACTCTTTGGTCAAGTTTTAAATTTATAAACACGATATTTTATTAACGCTAAACACACATATGGGCAAGTTCACCCATCGTGAGCGTAGTATAGCGTTGGTAAGATACCGAGGTTGTCCAAGGACACAAGAGCATTTAGTACCGGTTTATCCTCAACGTCTAATCAAATCAAAAGTTTAGAAAAAGGTTTTAAACATGAAAATAAAAACTAAAAATGCAGAAAATAAAAATAAAGACAGATAGACAAGATGAATCACTTGGATCCGACTCGCCTTTAGTGTATAACCTTTGATTATTTCCGCACTTTTGCACTTTTTAAGAGATTATCTTAGTTATAGTAGTAGTCCCCTCTTTTGAAGGTGACGTTACCCTCAACCCAGTAGTTTGAGTCAGCAAGGATACAATCCTAAAGGGCTGGATTATTGAAAGATAATTAATTAAGTTATTAATGCTTAATGTGGTAGGCCCCTCTTTTGAAGGTGATGTTACCCTCGGCTAAGTAGTTTGAGTCGGCAGGGATACAATCCTAAGTAACCGGGTTAATGTATTAATAGTAGTTTACATATGAGGGGATCAAGAAATTTGCACCCCCGCCATCCAAGACCAGTGGGTATTGAAGGAGGTCCTACTAAGCTTGACCCAGGTCCTTGCAGGATCTATACACTGAACAAGGCAAGAACCTTACCAAACCATTCCCTTAACCCCCGACCAGGTAGCCAACATATCTCTATATAGACCGTAGATATATGAATGGTGTAAATCTTTTATTTTATATAGACAGTAAAATAATGCCATGACACCCCGGACAAATGATAAGGAAGTTTCACCTTAACATAAGAAACTAGTTATTAAAGTCATTAATACATAACCAAATAAAAAGTGCGAAAGCATTAAAATAAAAAGTATTACACTAAATGCTTGTCTTCACCAAGTGATGTAAGAGACTTAGGCAAACATGGCCTTTGATTGTCAAGAACTCTTACTATCAATTTGGATCCCGAGACTACTACACACACTCTATGATGGATGATGGATGATGGATGATGGTGGTGGATGTGGGTTGTGATGGTGGTGGTGGGTGGATGAAGTGTGAGAGAGGTGGTTTGCCAAGGGATGCCTTTGAAGTGAACCAAGCACCTCTATTTATTGTCTGCACAGAAGCCCAGACACAGCCCCGTGTCCATTGGGCACGGCCCCGTGTCCATCCACTTTCTCTTTCTTCATGAATTGCAGTTTGTCTGCATTAGTTGACCACACCCCCGTGTCTGCTGGGCATGGCCCCGTGTGCAGAAGCGTATCTGTACTATCAAGATTTGCTTGGATTCTGTGAATTTTAGCGTTGACCACGGCCCCGTGTCCGCTGGGCACGCCCCAGTGTTGGGAAATAGAAGCTTCTACAACTTTGTCTTTTCTGCAGACACTTGGGCACGCCCCCATGTTCAATGAGCATGGGGCGTGTTCTGCCCTCTGATCTCTTGTTTTTGCTTGGGCAGATGCTATCGAGGGGTCGGGCATGCCACGTTTATTCCTCTTCTTGTATTATTGTTAGATTTGGCTGCATTTTTGCTTCTTTTGTTCATTTAAGCTCATTTAACCCTGAAAATACAAAAGGAAGACAAAAGCACACTTTTTCCAACATTAGTACTAAAAAGGGTTAGTTTTATGCCTCATTTGATGTAATTTATATGTTGCATTTTACACACATCAAATACCCCCACACTTGAATCTTTGCTTGTCCTCAAGCAAAACTTTTTATAATGTGGCTTACACACCCAAATGGAATGGGTAGAAGAGAAGTTTTGGGCTTGTCTTGAGTGTCGGGATTCCAAGACTTTTATTAGGTTTTATTTTTATTTTATTTACAATCCTATTCGTTATGATTTATTTAGAACATTACATAAGAGAATTACTTATTTGGGCATAACATGCCTCTTTAAAATTCCATTTACATACAAGTTCACATACCTCACGAGAGATCACTCAACACTCGGCCGAAGATGTATTTTTGTGAAACACTCGGGACCGGCATGGAACTTACTTCTACCATATGCTTGCCAAGCAATCAATCCTCCTCCTTTTTAACTATGCACCTTTGTAAATATCAAGAGGACTTTGGGGAAGGGTTAGGCTTAGGTTAAAGGTAGGTGGTTTTCGGTTAGTGGTTAGTATAAAAGGGCGAAACGCGTAAAAAGCATCGGTTTTCGTAAGACTTTTTATTTTTGTGACTTTTTATTCTAATGAAACATTTTTCAAACAAAGTTTCTTTTGATTAACTTGTTTGTTTATTGCTTGACTTCATCAAAATTTTTATTTTTATTTATTTATTTATTTATTTTTGATAAGGAATGTCACATGAAACCCGAGCTTTTTACTAAAATAAAGGGTTTAAAATGAAAAGGGGTTTTGGTGGGTAAAGGGTGTTTGTTTTGTGGGTTTAGAGATGAAAAAGGTTTAGGCTCAAAGGGGTTAACTAGGGGGATTTTTTAGTAGGTGGTAAAAAAAAAAAATAATGGTGTTGAAAGAAAAAGGGGTTAGTCCTAATGCGTCCATCATTTACTTACTTGGGTTTGAGTTGGTAAGGACCGGGAATGTATCGTCATGGCAAGTTCTAGAGTCGTAAGAAACCAAGCGGCTATTCACACAAGAAACGAAAAATGAGCATTTAGTTTAAAGATGTGTATTTGTGTGCTCAATAAAGGCTCAAAACTTACTTTTTGTGGGAATGGGTTTTTATGTGATCAAGTATATATAATCAAATTTTAACTAGATTTGTCATGTTGTTTCATAATTTTCTTATGTTGGTTCTTTTTATCACGACGCTATCTGTTGTAAATTTGTAAAAATATAACCTTTTTAGAACTTGTTATTCCCAAATTAAACCAAGACAAGTAAAAAAATGAAAAGTTTTTGAAAAAAATTGGGGTGTTTAGCGGTTTCAATAGAGTTTTGTGTAAGGCTTGTAATTATGACTTGCAAAATTCAAGGCTTTAGCATCCCCCCCCCCCCACACTTAAATTACACATTGTCCTCAATATGTCCCAAAAATAAGTTTTTAGGTTGATTGAATGTGTAAAAGGTGTGTTAAAAAAATTTATGTTACTGGGCATCTGGACACGGGCCCGTGGTGTCCGGGCACGGCTCCGTGTTCAGGTTTCCAGTAACAGAAAGTAACAGAAGGCCTGGCACGGGGGCGTGTTCAGCGAACAGCCCCGTGTCCAGTTACCTGAACTGGGCGTTTTTTTGCAGATCCTTGAGCACGGGGCCGTGTTGGCTGGGCACGGCCCGTGCTGAACTTGCTGTAATGAAGAAAAATTTGTCGGGAGACCCTGTTTTCGTGCATGGGGTGTTGGTTCAAGTTTCCCTTAGTATCCTTCACCATCAAGAGTGTGTTTTATTCCTGAAAATTAAAACTAAACTAGAAAGCATAAATATTAATCTAAACTAAACTAAGGATAGTTCCGCGGAATGCCTCCGTGGTGTGCCACGTTTATAAGGGTCCTTAGCTAGACCCAAAGCCAGTCATATGTTACCCAAGTGGGAAGTTTTGCATCCCATGTTGCACCGTCGGAGAGCATCATCCAAACTTGAGTCTATGACTTTCATGTAATTGACCGGGTCATCGTCTTCTACTCTTTTTCCAACTCCAAACATCATTTCCTTGTCCCAACCCTCAATGTTAGTGTTCCACCATTCATGTCTACCACTGCGTGGGCCGTAGCTAGAAATGGCCTCCCTAAGATGAGTGGTACTTCGGTATCTTCCTCCATATCTAGTATGACAAAGTCGGCTGGGAAGACAAAGTCTCCGACTTTAACCAATAGATTTTCAGCGACACCTTGTGGATATTTTACGGACCAATCGGCAAGTTGTATGCTCATTTTTGTGGGGCTTGTTTTCCCCAGTCTGAGTCGGTCGAACATTGATGCGGGCATGAGGTTGACACCAGCCCCGAGGTCGGCTAGTGCGTTGCGAATGGGTGATTCCCCAATTAAACAAAGGATGGTGAAGCTTCCAGGATCAATCTTCTTTTGCGGGAGTTTGTTGAGTAGCAAGGGGAGCATTCTTCACTTAAATTGACTAATTGCAATGATTCGATTTTCCTTTTGTGAGTGAGGAAGTCCCTCATAAACTTTGAATATTTAGGCATTTGAGTTAGGACTTTGACAAATGGAATATTAACATGCAATTGTTTTAGTAAATTTACGAATTTTGTGAATTGCTCATCGGTCTTTTGAAGAAGTAACCGACCGGGGTACGGTGCCGGAGGATTCTTGGTGGGCTCTTGATTTGGTGGAGGAGCCGTCTCTTTTTGGGGTGTCGGCGAAGTTGTGGTTTGACTAGACCGGCTTTTTTCGGTTGGAGGTACCGGAGCCTCCTCGGGACCTACGGTACGGTTTCTCAATGTGATGAGATGCACTTGCGCCTTTGGGTTGGTTTCGGTATTGCTTGGTAACGCGCCTTGTGGTCTCTCGGAGAAATTTTGAGCTAGTTAATTTATTTGTTTTTTCAATGTTTTGAATACTAGCTTGTTGGTTTCTAAAGTTCGATTCCAGTTGTTGAAATCGATCCGAGTTTTTCTTTTCGGTGTCGGAGATGAGGCGAGATACGGTATCTTCAAGCCTCTCTCGTCCCCCTTGTTGTTGTTGAGAGAAATTTTGAGACTCGTTTCTTGGTTGTTGAAAGTTTGTTCGTTGGTTTAGATTTTGTTGGCTACTACTATTGCCGGGTTCTCTCCAACTAAGGTTAGGGTGGTTACGCCATCCTTGGTTGTAGGTACCCGTTGGAGGACCCGATGGCCTAGGTCTACTATCAATGTAGTTTACCGTTTCTGTTTGATTATCCATTTCTTTCATACAACTCCAATTTTCATGTGGCCCACCACACCCTTCACAAGCCATGACCGAGGCCATTTTTGCCATTTCTAACTTTTTGATTTTTGAAGAAAGGGCCTCGATTTGGGCTTATAAGGAGGTGAATTCATCAACCTTATGGGCGCCCGGGGCAATAGATTTTGTGCCTCAGGGAGTGTGCCACTGAAAATTGGTTTGAGCAATTTCCTCAATTTGATTATAAATTTCATTTGGGCGACAGCTACCTAAAAGTCCCCCGGAGCTAGAGTCAAGTGTTTGTCTTGTGTGTGGCAACCCATTATAGAAAGTGGATACTTGTTGCCATAGCGCAATACCCTGATGAGGACACTTTCTTAGTAGCTCCTTGAACCTTTCCCAAGTTTCATATAAGGATTCCCCGTCCTCTTGTGAACATGTGTTAATTTCAGTCATTAATTTAGCCGTTTTAGCAGGAGGGAAATACTTATATAAAAACTTTTGGGCTAGTTCATCCCAGGTGTTTACCGAACCAACTGGGAGGGTATTAAGCCAAGCCTTAGCTCGGTCGTTTAGTGAAAATGGAAACATTCGAAGGCGGATGGCGTCATTTGATGCTCCATTGATCCGAAAAGTATCACATATTTCCAAAAAGTTAGTAATATGTAAATGGGGATCTTCGTCCGCAAGCCCGTGGAAGGTTGCGGAGTTTTGGAGCATTTGTATCAAATGCAGCCGAAGTTCGAAGTTGTTGGCCTCGACATTTGGTGCATTGATAGCGGCGCCGAGATTACCCACGGTGGGCCGTAGGTAATCCATGAGGGTACGTTGATCCGCCATTGGAGTTGGGTCCCCCGAAACTTTCTCTTGGTTTTTAGCTTTAAGTCTTTTTCTTAGAAAGCGTTCGGGTTCGTCTAAAGGTTCTTTTATGTCTCTACTAGAACTGGAGCTCATACACTACGTAGAAAGTTCAGATGTGGCGCCTGGGTTCCAAGTCTTGCAATAAAAACAAAAAAGAACGTTGGTCAGAAGTTTCACCACGGCCTCGTGCTCAAATGAACACGACCCGTGGTTGGAGATACGGTAATTGTTTTCCGGATCCCTGTTACTGGGGAGCTCGACACGGCCCCGTGCTGCACCGACACAGCCCCGTGCTGCACCGACACGGCCCCGTGCTCAACTCTTTGTAACTCGGAAAATAAAAACTGCCAGTAACAATGCTGGGCACGACCTATGTCCGACCAGGCACGGCCCATGTAGAGCTCTGCAGAACTGAAAATTTAAGAAAAATCCTAAAAAAAAGAAAAATAAGAAAAACGATTAGGCCGTTGATTCCTAACTTTCTTAAAATCCTTGTGTCCCTGGCAACGGCGCCAAAAACTTGATGCGTGTCGAGTGTTATAAGTTTTTATGTATATTTTTAGCCCTTTTTAACACTTTAGTCAAGTTTTAAATTTATAAACACGATATTTTACCAACACTAAACACACATATGGGCATGTACACCCATCGTGAGCGTAGTATAGCGTTGGTAAGATACCGAGGTCGTCCAAGGACACAAGAGCTTTTAGTACCGGTTTATCCTCAACGTCTAATCAAATCAAAAGTTTAGAAAAAGGTTTTAAACATGAAAATAAAAACTAAAAATGCTGAAAATAAAAATAAAAACAGGTAGACAAGATGAATCACTTGGATCCGACTCGCCTTTAGTGTAACCTTTGATTATTTCCGCACTTTTGCACTTTTTAAGAGATTATCTTAGTTATAGTAGTAGGCCCCTCTTTTGAAGGTGACGTTACCCTCAACCCAGTAGTTTGAGTCAGCAAGGATACAATCCTAAAGGGTTGGATTATTGAAAGATAATTAATTAAGTTATTAATGCGTAATGTGGTAGACCCCTCTTTTGAATGTGACGTGACCCTCGGCTAAGTAGTTTGAGTCAGCAGGGATACAATCCTAAGTAGCCGGGTTAATGTATTAATAGTAGTTTACATATGAGGGGATCAAGAAATTCGCACCCCCGCCATCCAATACCAGTGGGTATTGAAGGAGGTCCTACTAAGCTTGACCCAGGTCCTTGTAGGATCTATACACTGAACAAGGCAAGAACCTTACCAAACCATTCCCTTAACCCTCGACCAGGTAGCCAACATATCTCTATATAGACCGTAGAGATATGAATGGTGTAAATCTGTTATTTTATATAGACAGTAAAATAACGGCAAGACACCACGGACAAATGATAAGGAAGTTTCACCTTCAACATAAGAAACTAGTTATTAAAGTCATTAATACATAACCAAATAAAAAGTGTGAAAACATTAAAAATAAAAAGTATTACACTAAATGCTTATCTTCACCAAGTGATGTAAGAGACTTAGGCAAACATAGCCTTTGATTGTCGAGAACTCTTACTATCAATCTTGGATCCCAAGACTACTACACACACTCTATGATGGATGATGGTGGTGGATGTGGGTTGTGATGGTGGTGGTGGGTGGGTGAAGTGTGAGAGAGATGGTTTGCCAAGTGATGCCTTTGAAGTGAACCAATCACCTCTATTTATAGTCTGCACAGAAGCCCAGACACGACCCCTTGTCCATTTTGCACGGCCCCGTGTCCATCCACTTTCTCTTTCTTCATGAATTGCAGTTTGTCTGCATTAGTTGACCACGCCCCCGTGTCTGCTGGGCACGGCCCCGTGTGCAGAAGCGTATCTGTACTATCAAGATTTGCTTGGATTCTGCGAATCTTAGCGTTGACCACGGCCCTGTGTCCGCTGGGCACGCCCCCGTGTTGGGAAATAGAAGCTTCTACAACTTTGTCTTTTCTGTAGACACTTGGGCACGCCCCCGTGTTCATTGAGCATGGGGCGTGTTCAGCCCTCTGATCTCTTGTTTTTGCTTGGGAAGATGCTGTCGAGGGGTCGGGCATGCCACGTTTATTCCTTTTCTTGTATTATTGTTAGATTTGGCTGCATTTTTGCTTCTTTTGTTCATTTAAGCTCATTTAACCCTGAAAATACAAAAGGAAGACAAAAGCACACTTTTTCCAACATTAGTACTAAAAAGGGTTAGTTTTATGCCTCATTTGATGTAATTTATATGTTGCATTTTACACACATCAGTTTTCCCGTACATCTAATTCTCTGGTTAATGATGAATGCTTTATGGCGGACATCATTGACGAGTGTCATCTTCATGAAAATGTGGTAAACACAACAGAGACGTGTGTTATTTGTGACAGGAAACAGGCAGAGTTGTCGGAAGAGTTGAATGAAGCTAAAAAGGAATTGGAGGTGATGGCAATTAAAGACGGGAGACCCACTTGGACTCATCAAGTGGAAAGTCTGCCCGAGCATATCGATACGCATTTAAAGCCATCATTGGAATCATCTCCACAAGTAGAGCTGAAGGAGTAGCCGAAACACCTCAAGTACGCCTTCGTGGGAGACAATGACACCCTTCCAGTGATCATTGCATTAAATTTGACAAAGGCTCAAGAAAAGGCCTTGATGGGGATGTTAGTGGAGTATAGGGCAGTGATTGGATGGACGATTGCAGATTTAAAGAGGATTAGTCCATCTATAGTGATGCACCGGATCATCACCGAAGAAGGTGCAAAGCCGGTGAGGGATGCTCAAAGACGTCTGAACCCGAATCTGCGGGAAGTGGTGAAGAAAGAGGTACTGAAGTGGCTAGATGCAGGTATAATATATCCTATCTCTGATAGCACATGGGTCAGCTTAACTCAAACGGTACCAAAGAAGGCCGGTATACAAGTTGTGAAAGGTGAAGATGGCGAACAGATTGCCACCCGGTTGGTAACCGGGTGGCGAATTTGCATTGACTACCGGAAGTTGAATGTTGCAACTTCAAAGGACCATTTCCGCTTGCCTTTCATAGATCAAATCGTTGAGAAACTTGCAGGTCAGAAATTTTATTGTTTCTTAGACGGTTATTCAGGATACAACCAGGTTGCAATACATCCAGAGGATCAACAGAAAACCACGTTTACGTGTACTTATGGCACCTTCGCACTTAGGCGAATGTCATTTGGATTATGTAATGCCCCAGCGACCTTTCAAAGGTGCATGATGAGTATCTTTTCAGATATGATCGGGGATTCTCTAGAGATCTTTATGGATGATTTCTCCATTTTCGGTACATCTTTCGATTTATGTTTAGATCAATTAACAAAGGTGCTAAAAAGATGTGTCGAGTCTAATTTGGTTTTAAGCTGGGAAAAGAGCCATTTCATGGTTCGGGAGGGTATCGTGTTGGGACACGTTATTTCAAATAGGGGAATTGAGGTAGATCACGCAAAAATTCAGGTTATTTCCACTTTACCGCCTCCGACTAATGTTAAGGGCGTCCGTTCCTTTCTAGGACACGCTGGTTTTTATAGACGGTTCATCAAAGGATTTTCTGGTATCACAAAACCGTTATGCAACCTATTGTTAATAGATGTCCCATTTGTTTTTGATGAGAAATGCTTGAAAGCTTTTAACAATTTAAAACAACAATTGATTGAAGCCCCCGTTTTACAATCACCGGATTGGTCGCTCCCTTTTGAAATCATGTGTGATGCAAGCAATTATGCGGTGGGGGTAGTGTTGGGACAACGGGTTGACAAGAAACCTGTGGCTATTTATTATGCAAACAAAACTCTTTCGGATGCTCAGTTAAATTACACCACTACTGAGAAAGAGTTGCTTGCAGTCATTTATGCATTGGATAAGTTTAGGTCCTACTTCTGGGGTCGTAAAGTTGTTATCTATTCTAATCATAGTGCTGTCAGGTACCTCATGGAGAAGAAGGACGCTAAACCAAGGTTAATTCGATGGATTTTGTTATTGCAGGAATTTGACCTTGAAATTCGCGATAAGAAGGGTAGTGAAAACGTCGTAGCAGACCATCTATCATGGGTGGTGCATGAGATAGATGCACTGGACGTTGAAATCAACGAAACGTTCCCCGATGAACATATTTTATCTGTCTCAACTAAGCCTTGGTTTGCTAACTTCTCTAACTTTGCTGTTACAGGTGATATTCCAGAATTTTGGCCGAAAAAGAAGAGGCAACAGTTCATAGCTCAAGCGAAAACGTACATTTGGGACGAACCCAACCTTTTTAAGGTTGGAGCCGATCAGATAATCCGACGTTGCATTCCGGATGAGGAGATAAAGTGTGTGTTGGAGTTGTTGCACGCATCGGCGTGTGGTGGACATTTCAGAGGACAGAAAACCAGGCATAAAGTGCTTGCATGTGGGCTATATTGGCCTATAATTTTCAAGGATGCAGCTGAATTTGCAAAGAATAGTGTTCGATGTCAACAATTAGGGAGTATCTCAAAGCGGAATGACATGCCCATGCAGCCGATCCTTGTGGTTGATATCTTTGACGTTTGGGGAATAGACTTCATGGGCCCATTCCCTAATTCGTTAGGAAACTATTATATCTTGGTGGTCGTAGACTATGTTTCGAAATGGATATAAGCGACTGCCACCAAGACGAACGACCTTAAAGTTGTTTGTAAATTTGTCCAAACAAACATGTTTTCGCGATTTGGAATCCGTCGTGTGATCATAAGTGATAGGGGGTCACATTTCAAAAACTTTCAATTTGGAAAATTGCTTAAATGTTATGGCATAGACCATCGAATCGCTACACCGTATCACCCACAAACGAGTGGGCAGGTGGAGGTTTCCAACAGGCAAATAAAAGAAACCTTATAAAAAACCGTGCGACCTGACCGCAAGGATTGGTCCACTAAGTTGGATGATGCCTTGTGGGCGTATCGTACAGCGTATAAAACGCCTATTGGAACCACGCCATATCGGTTGGTCTATGGAAAAGGATGTCATTTACCTGCTGAGCTTGCTCATCATACGTTATGGGCGGTAAAAGAAGTTAACATGAATTATGAGAGTGCAGGTAAAGCAAGGAAGTTGTCATTGGGAGAGCTTGAAGAATTGAGGGATGAAGCATATGAGAGTGCAATGGCGTATAAGGATAAAGCCAAAAAGGTGCACGACGCGAAGCTACGACTACAGAAGTTTGAGGTGGGACAGAAGGTATGGTTATTCAATTCTAGACTGAAATTGTTTCCAGGTAAGTTGAAAAGCAAATGGATGGGGCCGTATCTGATCACGCGGATCGGGAAGTACGGAGACATAGAGATCGAAGATTTTAATGACCATTTGAGGCAAGTTGTGAACGGACATAGGCTGAAACCGTATTTGGAAGCAAATGATATCAACGGACCCGATAAACAGTCGGAGTGCTTCGTGTTAAGCACTTTGGTCCATGATTCAGAATAACCATGTTCAGGTATGAAGTCTGGCTGAAGACTCTTAAACTTAGCGCTCTCGGGAGGCAGCCCGAGGTTGTAGACTATTGTGCATTTGTGTTTCGTTTGGCTTGGTTTTGCATATGATTTTTCGCAGATTCTAACGTCGTATGGTTCTCCAAGATACAATTACTTAAGTGTGGGGAAGTTGGAACCATCCAGGTATGTTTTCAAAGTAAATTGTGTGTCGCGGACGACACAATTTTTTTTATGGAGGTAGAGCGGGCAAGTAAACCGAGAAAAATAAAATTTTCAAGATAAAAATCATCTAAAACCATTTAAAACCATTAACCTCTCAAAAATACTAAATAATAATAATAATAATAATAATAATAATAATAATAATAATAATAAATGCAAGTAGAGTTAGTGGGTTTTGGAAACTAAATGAGTATTAATTTCTTGGTTTTAGAATTGATGGGAAATGATAATAAACGAAAAAGTGGAGAAGTAAAACAAGTATGATTGGTCATTGTAATTAATTAAATTAAAATGCTTGTGGTTTCATTTTTTTTTTTTGAACGGCAAATTTGGATCACTGACGGGCCACTGGAGTATCATCGTGCCACCAGCGGAACCACCCGATCATATCCATCTCCACTAGGCATAATGCCTATACACCAATTCAGGAGGAAACCCAATAAATATTGGAAAAACCCCTTTGTGAGAATCGAACCCAGGACCTATTGGTCCAAAGTCTTATCTCACCCCCAAGATACCACTAGGCTATAAAGCCATGAGTGTGGTTTCATTTAATATAGAGAATTACATGAATGGGAATGAGAAAAAGTTGTAAGCTACGGTTGTTTTGCACCTTACGCTGAAAACAAACAGAATACCCAGTAGTGTAAGCTACGGGCAATCCGCAGCCTACGGGAATCAGCTTACGAGGTACATCTACGGCTTTAAAAGCCTTTACGGTTCTCTCTTTAAAGAACACCCAGTAGCGTAACCGGAACAACATCACAACAGAATGCATATATACGTAGCTTAAAGCTTGGCCGTAGGTTACGTCGGACCTGGGCACGAATGAGAGCACGCAAGTTTGGGTCTTGTTGCATATGGGTCAAGTTTAATCCACGAATCCGGGTCGGGTCCATGTTATAACCCAAATCCTGAACATAACTCGTCTAGGTTTAGTCTTTTCAAAACCCTAACCTCAAGAACCCACTTCCATCTCCATCTACTTCATCTCTTCGCCAAATGGAGCGAATTTATAGTCTTTCTTGCTTAATTCTCCAAGGGGAACACAACATTAGTGTTTGTTTCTCAAGATTCGTTCATATTCGTGAGAAATCTGAGGAAAGAAGTGACGAACCCTAGTTTTATAAATTGGGGATTTTCACTGTGGAGTGAAATTGGTTGCAATTGAAGTCTAATCTAGCATATATAAACATCAGAGGTACGTTTCTAATTATTGTTTTGACAGATTATTGGAGGTAAAGTTGATATATGTGTGAGACATGTTTGGGAGTTATTATGTTGGAAACTGAGAATGTTAGCATGTAATTGTGAGGTTACCCGTGAATTTTTGATAAAATTCAAACTTTGATGCTAATATATGAGATGGGTTGAGATTTATGGCTATGAGATGATGTTGATTGGGTTTGTTGAACATGTTAAAGATGCTATATGGTTTAAAAATCGACTAAGAACCTTAAAGATAGTAATTTAATGAAGCTTGGAACATGTCAAAAGTATAAAAATTGTTGTTTTAACTAGTGGGTGATCGTTGAGGTATGGATTCAACAAGACCAGTAGCCATAGTGTTAAACAAATGTGGGGAAATTGTTGGTATTACACACTTGTTTAAGTCGCGAATTGTGAAACTAACTTGAATTATTTGCTTGGTTTCTTGTGTGTAGGATGGGAAAATCAAAGGAAGTTGCAGGAAAAAGCAAAGGGAAAGGTGTTGCTAGTTTATCTTCGAAATCTTCGAAGGCGAAACCGCGTGGAACTAAACAAGGAAAGTTGATACTACGTATAACAACCCTCGACACCCTCATAATAGTTTTGACACCCTAATATATCTTAAAATGTATTAATATGTCTATATATGCACCCCGTATGTGAAAACCGAGCCCAAATTAGAATATAATATATAAAATAAATTAAAAACCATAAATATTAAGTTGAGGCGGGCCGCATAGACCCACCCCAACCATTCACGCGGGCCGTATGAAGGTGTAACCGGACTCCGCTGATTTCTTTAGTTAACGCGGGCCGCATAAGAAACTTCGTTAGTTGACGCGGGCCGCGAGTGTCCCAAAATCTGGCACGACCCTGGGCCGCCACGTGGCCCCACACCCGGACAAGCTAGTGATGACCCAGCCAAGCTACGCGTTGACCCAGCGTTGACGCGGGCCGCGTAAGCTTGGCTTGTTCTTAACGCGGGTCGCGTGAAGACGCGATTACAGCCCTATAAATAGAAGGCAACGGGCCTTCAGTCCGATCATTCATTTCTTTCTTTCCATCTCAATTTTCTGTAGTGGCGTTACTATACCCGGGCATTATACCCCCTAAAATAGCGAGGTTCTGCTACGATGTAAGTATTATAACCCCTGGAGACGTATTAGATACGCTGCCCGATTGATCTAGGGTTCCGTAACGGCTGTCGTGGTTCTGCCCGACGTAGTCGTTGGAATGCCGTCTCGGGGAGGGTATTACTAATGTTAAAATGGGTTATTATACTAACACGTGTGCATTGTTTATTTAATTAGATTATAACCAGGAAGTCACAAAGGAAAAGCCTATAATAGCAATGTGAGTAATCCTCTTTTTATGTAAACCTTTTTGTGAGTAATCTCCTTTTTATAAACTGTTTTTACAAAACCTTAAATGTTTTATAATGCAATTTAGCAGTGATTGAGTCTTTGTAATTCTTCAATTACTGCCGGTATTATGGGGTTTTGTATATATTACTTGATAATCTTCACAAGTGGACGAAGAGTTAGCCAATGTGTGATATGACCATAGCCACAGATCTGGTCGAGTGGCAAGTACTGGATGAGTAATTGTGTAGATATAAACATTGTAATTGCCCTCAATACTGTTTAAATTGATAACACTTTTCTTGATTAAACTGGGATTCACTCACCAGTATTTCCTGCTGATAAAATGTTTTAAACACGTGTTTCAGGTAACTTAGTGTGAAGCCAATAAAAGCCAACTAGAGAGCACTAAAGGCTTAGAAAAGTGGCAATAAAAGTTACCTAATTAAAAAGGAGAACTATTTTCAATAATTGGGGTTATTCCCTATAAATATATAAAAATGAAAAATCGGGTTTTGTCCCACTTATAAATGTGTTACCAGAGAAACTTGGGTTTTATCCCATTTCTTTATTTTAAATATTTTTGGTGTTTAACTCTGATAAAATATTTCCTAACTACGGTCCTGATGAAATTTCCGCTGCCAAATTAATAAACACCGATACCACTGAAACTGGCTCACGGCCGCCCGCTCCCGGAATAGGGTCGGGGGTTGTGACAGAAGGTGGTATCAGAGCTATGCCACTGGTTTAAGCCCTTTAGGTGTTCTTCTAATACCTAAATCCTTAACCATTCGTGTTAGGAAATTAATATCTTAGGTGTTACCTTGTGAACATAAGAATCTTAATGTGTTTATTATGATTTTTATGTCATTTAACGAATCTTAAATTCCCAATACGTGTTACCCATATCTATATTTTACACTTATGCTATAATTTGTATATAAATGATATATATATTAATAATATCATGTCCTAGTAAACTTTGTGATATCTTATATATCTATTATATCCATATGTGTATATGGGAATATAATACAATATAATTTCTATAATAATAATAGAATATTAATATTAGTATTTTAATATTAATAGAAGATAAATACAATTCAGATATGATACTTTGTAAATATCATGATATAAATATTTAGATAATATATATTATACCTAAATGATTTCATAAATTCCCAGAATATGTAACTCCTATTGTATCTTACAATATGTTAGAAGAATATATTCATAATATAATATTTATTTCTATATCCACATATTTATGTGAATACAATTCAAAATAAATTATAATAATATTATAATATTAGTATTAATATCTTAAATATAAGATAATCCCCTTAGGTATGATATCCCTTAAATATCATTAATGAAAGCAGTATATTTTATGATTTATGATATAATTTTAGTCGAATTGGAAGATATGATAAAAATATACAATTATATTAATTATGTTAAAATATAACGTTTCAGCATTATTTAAACACAATAATTTAAAGTACTTTGTAAATCTCTTTATAATTCTTTATCATCAAATATTAAATATAAATTATTAAAATTTGATAAATTACGTAATATTCAGAAATTATGTATAAAGTCGACATTTATGATAATTAATAAAGCTTTTATATACACATGCTCTCTAAAGAAAAATATTTAAGATATGATGTTATTATCATCATTATTTATATTATTAAATTCTGTTTTAAATTAAACTAATAATGGTAATAATATTTTTGGAATAATAAAATATTTGGCTCTTAAATAAAGTTATATTCGAAAGGATTTTATAAAACATAATCCTTAAATTTAAGAATCAACACAATTCGACGATTCTAAATTTAAACACATACACGTATACCACAGAAAATGTAAAATATTTTATAAAACAGTATTTATGAAACCAGAATACATATAATAACTTAATATTGTGTAATTAAATGATTTTAATACATAATACCTGTGTGTCCATAGAAAATAACTTAAAACTCATTTGTAAGTCAAATGTATGTATATTTTATATCTACGAATTGTATCAATATTATAAATAATATTTTATCCATGAAGTAAAACATGTACAAAAACATTTAGTACGATATAACAATATGGTTTAAAATATATATACATATATTTCTAAAGGAAACACTTTTTACTATTTGATAAGTTCTATTTAAGTCATATGTATATATATTATGATAATACTTCATTCTTAATATTTCTTAATATATTAAGGATCGAATTTAGTAACACCAGACTTTGTATTGGTTATTACGAATATTAAAATAAATAGAATTTGAATTAAATTATAAATATGATATTTAAGTTAACCTGTCCAGATTAAAATTGCTCTAAAAAGAATCCAGAAAATTTTATCTCTATTTAATTTATTCCTTCTGATGAATTCCTTTTTGTTCTAAAATATTATCTTCAATAAATTTGATAGAAATTTATTCGGTTAATATCAAGGAATAAACAAAGTTATGAAAATAAACAAGATAGCTAATACAATTAATTATGTAACTGGATTTTTATAAAGTTGATATTATAAAGGAAATTTTACAACTGTATACTTATACGTATGTATATACAAGACACAATTTTTAATATATAGGAATTAAATGTCTTCTGCAAAAGGACAAGCTTTTATATAATAGAAGAAACCAACCAACATGTTTACTTAAGATCTATTTTGATACCCAGCTTTAATTCAAAGGATATCTTAAGAATATCTGTATTAGCACCAACTCTTGAAAAACAATAAATGGGTCAATAACGAAAAATCTTAGAATTTCATATAAAGCTTTTACCTTATTTTCTGAATACCTATCCAGCCATAAGCCCTGGAATTATAATTAAATTAAGGCAGTATAAAAGCTATTACATCAAAGAAAGAAACAACACATATAAGAATATATTTTCCTTATAATCTGATAAGATATATAGTAAAAGGAAAATGTTAAGATATAACATGTATATGTTACCTTAATTATCATCACATAATACTAATAGCTATGATTATGATGGTGATAAACAAAATATGCCTGTATAATTGCTTAGTTCTGTGATAATTATATCTGAACATGTTGTAATTCAGATGTCGAATGAAATGGCATGTGATCAAGAAATTGAGAATAGTAATGGAAACTCTTTAGATAGAAATACTATAGAAAATATAATAGCTCATCGCATATCAAATGCCATACCTTCGATCATTGAAGCTATTAAGATTTCTGTGCCTATAAACGAAGATCGTACTATACATTGTAAGCATACCCATCACTTCATACCTAGCTCTAGTATCAACGGAAGTCATGATATTCGTATCAAAACTCCACCTTCCAAACGAAAGAAAACTACAACCTACGGCTACTCCTATAAGGAATTCTACTCTAACAAAACCTCCAAGGACAAAGGAATGAACCCAGAAATCGCACAATTTACTAGCAACAGCAAAAAGCACGCAAGAGAACGTTATTTTAAGAAGACACTTCGTTGTAACTACTGCAAGAAAGCTGGACATGTACCAGAGGAATGTAGAAGGAAAAGGGAAAATAACATATGTTAAAAATGTGGAGATCCAGGCCACTTCCGTCGCTACTGCCCAAAACTATCTAAGGCTCCCGACAATGAGAACAGAAACCCAGATGAAGCTAAGAAGAGCGCATAAACACCAGAAACCATAATAACTTTTAAATAAACACCTTTATGTTTTGTCTGCACTTAAGTATTAGTTGACTTTTGATTCCGAACAAAACTTCATCAATAAAGGGTCTTTGTTTTTCTTTTATAGAGTCAACTCTTATTTGTCTCATCTCTTGACAAATTCCTATGTTATACGTGCATTGCCTGTCATACATGTGAATTCATTTCAAACGCTCAATTATTCGCGAGTTTTAATGCATATTTCATTATACTCACTCTGGTAATCTATATGACTGCCTAATATTGACTTTTGATAATCGAGTCAACCGATTTCTTGGAAAACTCCTCTTCTTTTCAGAGTTACCAGATTTTCATTCAAACCATTTCTTGTCAATACATATATCCATTGTTGGAATATGTCCAAACCTAGCTCAATTGTTTGAACTTGCTCATATATATATTCAATTTCAAAATCCCATATGATAAATCGAGATCATATTCAAGGTAATTACATTATTTGAACTTGTTTAAAATCTTCAATTTCAATATATCATTTGTTAAAACACGACACCTTGCGGTGACAATTACTTTGAAACTTGGACTCATTTCATTTTCATACCTGAGGTACAAATTTATTGATTCATTATCCTAAGCCAGTCTTAATACAATTTTGTGTTAAGATAAAGGTACTTAAATTCTTATTCCAATATACCTCCAACATTTCTTTCATCTTTGAATTGATTCTACAATATTCACTTCTTACTTTATTTGAAATATCCTATCTTTTGAAATATCCAGATTCGCTTCCTTAAAACTTTCAGTTAATTTCGAAAACGGTAAATTTGTTGGTCACCGTAATTACTGAATTCTTTCAGTCACTACAACACCTTGCGGTGTCTGTATAAATTTGTAGCCTGTGCGAATAGTAAACCCTAATCATAAGTTATTCGTTTAACCCGTCATTCAAGTAGTCTTGATACAATTATGTATTAAGACCATGATGCACTAATTCTATTGTATTGTCCAGTGTATCCTTGCAATTTAAATAAACGTTATTGATTTCTGATTTGATCATTGACAAATCATTTTTCATACTTCCGTTCACAAATTGAGATTATTGATTCAGAATCTCCCTCAATTGCTGATCAAAGTAAGTTCTTTTCTGGCATTGAATTCTATTGTTTCTACAAGTCATTGCATTTCAAATTCTATTCTTATCAAACCTCTCTTTTGATTTGTGAAACTTAATCACCTTGTTAATGGTATTATTTCATGTCATTTGGTTAACATCAATTCCTGAAACTAAGTTTTAAGACCATTGAATTCCAACTATCCTATGATATTTTTATATTGATCTTTTGATTCCATCCCAGACACCCTGATAAATTGTTTTTACTAACTAAAATATATGAGGTAACCCGAGAAGATATCATAGTCCAAATCTCGAGGACGAGATTTAAAACAAGGTGGGGAGGATATAACAACCCTCGGTAAAACCGACACCCTCATAATAGTTATGACACCCTAATATAACTTAAAATGTATTAATATGTCTTTATATGCACCCCGTATGTGAAAACCGAGCCCAAATTAGAATATAATATATAAAATAAATTAAAAACCATAAATATTAAGTTGAGGCGGGCCGCATAGACCCACCCCAACCATTCACGCGGGCCGTATGAAGGTGTAACCGGACTCCGCTGATTTCTTTAGTTAACGCGGGCCGCATAAGAAACTTCGTTAGTTGACGCGGGCCGCGAGTGTCCCAAAATCTGGCACGACCCTGGGCCGCCACGTGGCCCCACACCCGGACAAGCTAGTGATGACCCAGCCAAGCTACGCGTTGACCCAGCGTTGACGCGGGCCGCGTAAGCTTGGCTTGTTCTTAACGCGGGCCGCGTGAAGACGCGATTACAGCCCTATAAATAGAAGGCAACGGGCCTTCAGTCCGATCGTTCATTTCTTTCTTTCCATCTCAATTTTCTGTAGTGGCGTTACTATACCCGGGCATTATACCCCCTAAAATAGCGAGGTTCTGCTACGATGTAAGTATTATAACCCCTGGAGACGTATTAGATATGCTGCCTGATTGATCTAGGGTTCCGTAACGGCTGTCGTGGTTCTGCCCGACGTAGTCGTTGGAATGCCGTCTCGGAGAGGGTATTACTAATGTTAAAATGGGTTATTATACTAACACGTGTGCATTGTTTATTTAATTAGATTATAACCAGGAAGTCACAAAGGAAAAGCTTATAATAGCAATGCGAGTAATCCTCTTTTTATGTAAACCTTTTTGTGAGTAATCTCCTTTTTATAAACTGTTTTTACAAAACCTTAAATGTTTTATAATGCAATTTAGCAGTGATTGAGTCTTTGTAATTCTTCAATTACTGCCGGTATTATGGGGTTTTGTATACATTACTTGATAATCTTCACAATTGGACGAAGAGTTAGCCAATGTGTGATATGACCATAGCCACAGATCCGATCGAGTGGCAAGTACTGAATGAGTAATTGTGTAGATATAAACATTGTAATTGCCCTCAATACTGTTTAAATTGATAACACTTTTCTTGATTAAACTGGGATTCACTCACTAGTATTTCCTGCTGATAAAATGTTTTAAACACGTGTTTCAGGTAACTTAGTGTGAAGCCAATAAAAGCCAACTGGAGAGCACTGAAGGCTTAGAAAAGTGGCAATAAAAGTTACCTAATTAAAAAGGAGAACTATTTTCAATAATTGGGGTTATTCCCTATAAATATATAAAAATGAAAAATCGGGTTTTGTCCCACTTATAAATGTGTTACCAGAGAAACTTGGGTTTTATCCCATTTCTTTATTTTAAATATTTTTGGTGTTTAACTCTGATAAAATATTTCCTAACTACGGTCCTGATGAAATTTCCGCTGCCAAATTAATAAACACCGATACCACTGAAAATGGCTCACGGCCGCCCGCTCCCGGAATAGGGGTCGGGGGTTGTGACACTACGTGACGAGCCCGATGAGCCAATGCCCCAAGCACAAGTACCACCACAACAAGGATGAGAAGAACCTCCGCCCAAGCCAGATTGGAAAGGTGGCCTTTTAACAAATATACATGGGTATTGGCAGGCAGAGTGCTTTGATGAAAAGATGGACAAGATAGGTGTTCGTAAAGACGGATTCATATGCGAGAAGGAAGTGGATATTGACCACTTTAGACCGTTTGGCATAGTTCAAAAATTCGAAGAGTTTGGATGGGAAGCCGCATTGAAGTTTTATAATGGAGAGAAAACTAAAGTTTATCTTGATGCCATACAAGAATGGTTTGGAAATTTGACATTGGGTTCGGAAAATCATCCAAGAAACATGACCTTGACGGGTTCGGTTGGTGGTGTTAATGTGGTTATGTCAGCGGAAACCTTGGGTGAAATTGCTGATTTGACTCGAAGAAGCAATACACATATCCAAGTGAAAACCTTTTGTACGATCACCCAGAGAAGAACCCAAAATGGGAGGCGATGGTGAAAGAGTTATTTTTGGAAGGTAAAGTTGCGGGAATGAAGAGGGAGAATTTGAAACTTCCGGCGAGATTGCTATTGAGTATTGTGCAACAAAATGTTTTGCCGAGAAGGAGTGATAGATCAAATCTTCGTAACCCAGATGTTCCAATTCTATATTACCTATTGAAAGGAAAACCAAAAATTTCTTATAAATACATGGTGATGATGAATATATGGACTTCAAGGAATAAATTAGACAAGGTATTGATTCCACATTGTAGATTGATCACTGCTTTGCTAAAGAAGCGTGGAGTTATTAATGAGACGTCTACTTTTATCAAACTAGTGAAGGGACATACTACATTTACATTGGATGGGTTCAACAATCAAAATGGTTTGGAATATGTGAGAACGGAATGATATCACAAATTGAAGGCTTGCAGAAGGAAGTGGAGGGCGTTAAGGACCGATGCTAGGATTTTGTTACCGGGCGAAGAAGATGAGTCGGAAAGTGACGATAGTGTGATGGGGGATAGTGATGGTGAGGGTGAGGATGCTGAGGATGTAGCCACAGGTTTTGATGTGGGTATGAGTTCAGGGGTACCAGTGTTGAGGATGTGAGTGAGTTCGTTGAGCTGGAGAGGCATGAGGATTGGAGTAGTTGGCCCGACTTTGCTCAGGTATTGTATGATAAGATCATCCGTCTTGGTGAGCAACAAAAAAGGGACTGTGATAGAAATGAGTTGTGGCATGGAGTTCATGCATATAATGAACAAAAGGAGATCAATGACAGGTATTTGGATGATAAGAGGCGAAGACTGAATGATGATGCATCAGTTGGAGAGCCGCCATTACATCATTCAGTCTTCGCCTCTTATCATCCAAATACCTGTCATTGATCTCCTTTTGTTCATTATATACATGAACTCGATGCCACAACTCATTTCTATCACGGTCCCTTTTTTGTTGCTCACCAAGATGGGTGAGCTTATCATACAATACCTGAGCAAAGTCGGGCCAACTACTCCAATCCTCATGCCTCTCCCGCTCAACGAACTCCCTCACATCCTCGACATGTGGTACCCCTGAACTCGTACCCACATAAAAATCTGTGGCTACATCCTCACCATCACTATCTCCCATCACACTATCGTCACTTTCTGACTCATCTTCTTCGCCCGGTAACAACATCCAAGCATCGGTCCTTAACGCCCTCCACTTCCTTCCGCAAGCCTTCAATTTGTGATATCGTTCCGTTCTTATATATTCCAAACCATTTTGATTCTTGAACCCATCCAATGTAAATGTAGTATGTCCCTTCGCTAGTTTGATAAAAGTAGACGTCTCGTTAATAACTCCACGCTTCTTTAGCAGAGCAGTGATCAATCTACAATGTGGAATCAATACCTTGTCTAATTTATTCCTTGAAGTCCATATATTCATCATCACCAAATATTTATAAGAATTTTTTGGTTTTCCTTTCAATAGGTAATATAGAATTGGAACATCTGGCTTACGAAGATTTGATCTATCACTTCTTCTCGACAAAACATTTTGTTGCACAATACTCAATAGCAATCTCGCCGGAAGTTTCAAATTCTCCCTCTTCATTCCCGCAACTTTACCTTCCAAAAATAACTCTTTCACCATCGCCTCCCATTTTGGGTTCTTCTCGGGGTGATTGTACAAAAGGTTTTCACTTGGATATGTTTATTGCTTCTTCGAGTCAAAATTAGCAATTTCACCTAAGGTTTCCGCTGACATAACCACATTAACACCACCAACCGAACCCGTCAACGTCATGTTTCTTGGATGATTTTCCGAACCCAATGTCAAATTTCCAACCCATTCTTGTATGGAATCAAGATAAACTTTAGTTTTCTCTCCATCATAACACTTCAATGCGGCTTCCCATCCTAACTCTTCGAATTTTTGAACTATGCCAAACGGTCTAAAGTGGTCAATATCCACTTCCTTCTCGCACATGAATCCGTCTTTACGAACACCTATCTTGTCCATCTTATTATCAAAGCACTCTGCCTGCCAATACCCATGTATATTTGTTAAAAGGCCACCTTTCCAATCTGGCTTGGGCGAAGGTTCTTCTCGTCCTTGTTGTAGTGGTACTTGTGCTTAGGACATTGGCTCATCAGGCTCGTCACGTAGTATCAACTTTCCTTGTTTAGTTCCACGCGGTTTCGCCTTCGAAGATTTCGAAGGTTATCTTGATATGATGAAGGGGGTCTTTGGAGACCCTAAGCCACCCCATCACTGAGCACTCTCTGATCCCTGATCAGGTCCATGTGTTCTTTTGTGACTTTTTATTTTGTGATGTATTTATTCATGGGCTTTGGTGGTTGGGTGGAGTTGTGAACTATTTTATTTGCTTTCTTTTTGGTGTGTTTTAGTTGTTCGTAAACTTGGTGGTGTAACTATTGTTATGTGTCGGAATCAATGTTTTAAAAAACCGGTTTTTAAATTAAAACCGGATTAGGCTAAAAAATGGTTCAACCGTGTAACACCTCGAATTTTTGTGTCCAATGATGTGTTAACACGTGTCATTTGTTTACACGTGGCATCTATTATAAATAAAGGACTAATTTTGACAAACCTTGAAAGTATATAAATTCGAGGGTTATAAATGTCAACAAGGGTAAATATACTGTATAGTATCCCTAAATAATGCTTAAACCTTCAAACGAATAAATTATACATCGTACAAATATAAAACGCGGATGAAAGTGAGAGATTACAAACTACAGGGGTTAACTGTGTCAACATGTTTAATAATACCTCTGAGTGACCCTTTAACGTCCCAAAGACTTTGTAACGGTATTATACCCTCACTAAAATAATATATATGAATTTCGCGAAGTTTCGATATGAGACGAGAAAGTTACGATCGAATTCGTAGAAGAAGGGTTAAAAGCGTCAACAGTGAAAGTTAAGGCTTTCCAATATAATTAATAAATAAACCGGGGACTTAATAATGCGGGTAATTAACACGAGGCCCCTATCGGTAAATAACCGAGGGCCAAACCGCAAAGTTACCCCTTCAGAACCGAAAGGTCAGGTGAATCATTACGAAAGATTTCGTTATTAATGGCCCGATTCTGTAATCATTATAAAAGATTTGAAAAATCCTGAAATTTTAACCTTAGGCGACCCGCGTGAAGGTTAGGGATTAGTTGAGGCGGGCCGCGAGCCTCCTCTATTTCGCGTCTGATTTTTGAACTTTAGGCGACCCGCGTTAAAATGGCATGGAACTCCCATGCGGGCCGCGTAAAGTGCCCAGATGCAGAAAAATTGTGTTTTCTTGACTTTTGGAGCTTGTGAACGATCATGCACATAATTATGGGGCATGGGCACCCTATGCTCAACCCATAACACTTAGGGGACACCTACCATCACCTCTGGTCTGATAGTAGTGCTTGCAATGATCAATATGGCTTGGCATTTGGCTATAAATAGCCATGTTGTAGTTACAACATTCACACAACTCAAACAACTTCCATCTGATCATTCTAAGTGCTCCCAAGTGTTCTTCTCTGCTCCATATTCAAGTCCTAACTTCTGTAAGTTGCCTTGATCATTCATACTTCAGTTTACGCTTAGTATTTAGTTAAGAACCAAACCGTCGTAAGTATGGTTTGACTTTAAAATAACTCAGTGATGGTTCAGTCTTATGACGAATCAAAAGTAGTTTTGAGTTGGTATTTATGTGGGTATTAAACCTCTAAAAGGGTTCCCCCTGATCACCACTCTAACTATGTCAAATATCGAGTCAAACGTGCGGTTAAAAAGTCAACAGAAAGCTATTTTGGCGATTTATGCATAATCTGTAAGATATATGTTATGGAACCTGTTTTGATAATCATAAAACATGATAATAAGTATATAAACATGTTTGCGCTCGTTTGAATCGATCATTTGCTATATAGAACC
Organism: Helianthus annuus; assembly: GCF_002127325.2. Taxonomy (NCBI): domain Eukaryota; kingdom Viridiplantae; phylum Streptophyta; class Magnoliopsida; order Asterales; family Asteraceae; genus Helianthus; species Helianthus annuus. Next base: position 12,757,291 of record NC_035448.2, on the reverse strand, counting down.
GGTTCGGAGCCGAAAGTCGCAAAAGTTTGACTTTTGCTTTGACTTCAGTTCTGACCCGTTTTAGTGAGGTATAAATATACCTTAGGACTCTCTTAGGACCAGGTCACATGTTGGTATACGCCTCTGTGGTCGGTTCCTGAGTTATCCGAGTCTTTTGCGCAATTCCGTCATTCGCCTAAAAGTTGACCGTAACGGCCTTTTAAAATTAAAACGAGTATTTCGGACACGTGAACGGACCAAAACCTTGCTTGATAAATTATAAGCATGTCCCTAAAGTTTCACGTCAATCCGAGGTCTAGAATGAGAGTTATGCTAAAAGGCGCACTTTTAAGAAAGTTTTGTATTTAACGGCGCAATTAGCATAACGCCCATCTAACCCAAGTTTTCGTCACCAAAACTTTTACCCACTGTGGTAAAATAATATTTTGGGAATTTTAAAGATTTTTAATAATTTTTACCTTGCTCATAACCTGCGGTTATGGCTACGGTTCGGTAAATACCGAATATGCCCTTTTTGGCCAAAACGGGAGTTCTACAAGGTCTTTTGACCCGATTCCAGTTGCTACTGGTTTTAAATAATAAATAAAGTATTTTAAGCTTTATAAGCTGTTCGGGAAACTCAGATTTCCTGTAGAACTCGAAAATCCCTTTTAAAGTCTTTAAAATGACCGAAAAGCCCCTTCGGGGCATAATATAAACTTAAACTCGTTACGGGCATTACGGAAGGTATCCTACTGATACCAAAATACTTTTAAGGCATATTGACTTAGGAAATAAGCATACGACTCTTATGGTTAACCGTTTCGCCTATTTGCGCACACGGTACGGCCCACGGAACTAGTTTTCGTGCAATAGCCGATATGGGTCAAATTATATTATTTGAACCCCAAAACCAAGAGTATGAACTATAAACCCATATAAAACAAATCTCTAAACTTGTTGGGTCCAAATCATACTCCATTCTCGGTTTTCGCCTCTTCGTGCGAATTAACCATATCTATATATCGGAATCAACCGGTTTAAGCTACGGCTAATACAAGGACCGTTAGGATTCTAAGAGGTTAATTAAAACCTTCGTTCCAGATTAGGAGCCCCAGTAAAAGCTATCGGTGACTTGATCTAAATTAAGGATTAATACTTGCAAAGGTAAATACTTTTGACTTATTTCCCCTATATGGGCTTGGGTTACGGTATATTAATACCGCTTGATTGAGCATTATATAATTCCATCGCTTAGGTGGTTAATTGATTAAATATGATTGGCTCATTTAAACAGTTTTGTTGCTTATAAGCCTTTGGGGGGTTTAATGACCGTTGTCCCGGATATCCTTGGCATCATTTTACGAAATGGCCACGACCATCGACATCCCGGTGTAGGCGTACACCCGGTATAAAGTGTCGACATTAAAACTAAAAGACGTAGCCGTTGGTTTCTGTACTACGGTTTTACGCAAACGTGGTGTGTCTATAAATCTTTAACCCGGCAAGACCCGGGCTACTGAACGCATAAAAGAACATGTAAAACGTTCACAAGTTCATTATGAATTTTCCCAAGTTATAAAAGAGTTTGTGCCTTGTGCATTCAAATCAATTTTAATAAACATTTTCAAATGTGTCAGTTGAATGTATTTACCAGTGTAAACTGACGTATTTTCCCCAAAAAGATTAAGTGCAGGTACCTAAACGTAATTGGCTGGTATTAGCTCCCTAGCGTCGGGATAAGCCTCGCAAGCTTGATTGCAGTATCTAATGGAACAATACTTTATCTGTATTTACGATCCACTGTGGATATTCAACTTCTGTAATACATTTTGATATTACAATCAGAGGTTGAAATTATATATTTAAATTATGCTTCCGCTGTGCATTATATAATTGTGTGGTTTGACTATATTGTTGCCAACATCGTCACGGTAATCCCCCACCGGGCCCACCGGTGAGACACGTGGAAATCGGGGTGTGACAGGTTGGTATCAGAGCCAACATTGAGTGAATTAAACACTATCCTAATGTGTTTAATCTCAATAACACAATTGCACATACTTGAGTCTAGACAATAACTTAGGACAAATTCGGATTTTTACTCCTTTTTGTCTTTATTTTCGATTTGATTTTTAATAAGTTTTGGAGCAGGAAAAAAAAATGCCACCTGTTATATTCCGAGGAAGAGGAAGGGGACGTAGAGGCCGAGGAGAAATCGTGACACATCACGATCAAGAAGCTGGACCATCTGGTACAAGACATCCTTCGATGACACGAAGCGAAGAGCCACAACGACGAAGAGATCTATACGAACCAGCGAGGCATTCCACTTCGCACAGCTCGACGCCATCCTACCGGCACTCCTTTGGGCCAAATTCAGAAAATGATCTCAATAACCCACAACCTTCCTTCATACCTCTGCAACGTTCGGTATCGCACCGAAACTACGACGACCCTAGTCCATACTACGTAGCTCAGTTTAATCCGGCTGACTACATACAGGAACCTTCAGGTTTTGTTCCACTAGGGCCACAAGACCATTTTTCTGAAGATCCCATGGAGGAAGATGAGGATCAAACTGAACCAGCTCGTGGTACGCCCACGCATCCGATAGAAGTATCTGATGGATCTTCATATCATGGTCCACAATATCAAGGCCCAGACAGCTTTATGGCCTTGTTTGACCGACATGAGTGGTACAACACACCATCTCATCAGACATCGCAACCGAGACATCCACAGGATCCATCGGAGGATTCACGCTTTGAGGCAGTTACGCCACCACCTCCGCCACCGGCACAACCAGTAATACCTGATCCGCCGAGGCGTAGGAGGACCAATGCTCGTATGTCTACACGAGGAGGAGGGGGTAACCACTTCAGCACTCCTCGACATTCTAGTAGTAGCCACTATCCGCCACTACATGAAGAAGGACCTTCAAGTCCTATACAAGAAGCGAACTCCGCACCTACTGCACGAAATTCGCCACCATTTGGGTATGACCAACCCATACCAGCTTATACGGGTCCAACGGCTTACAACCCGTTTGAACCGTCACAAGCACAATACAACTACGGCTATGAGCGCGACCCATATGTGGTGTCGGCTAGATATAATGCGCGCTACCCTGACGGAGCACATGGAAACATGGGACCTCCGGACTACTCAGCTCATGGGTATCCAATACCTCCCAGACCTCCAGTTCCGCACCAAGCGCCACAACCACGATTTTCTCCTCCTGAACAGGAAGAAATACTCCATCGACTAGATCGTGTGGAGAGAGAGTTCGAGGAAGAAAAGAAAAGCCACCGAGGATTTCTCAAGGGCTTGGCGAACCTACTAAAGGGCAAAAAGAAGAAACGTGACCATTAGCCCTTAATAGTAGTACGAATGTAATTTCTACTTTGAAATAAGTCCCTGTGTGGACAACTTATCGTATTTCAGTCCCTACGTGGACTTATCTTTAGTCCTTGCATGGACACCTACCTTGTATTAGTCCCTGCGTGGACTTGTCACTTATTTTAAAACCTCTATGGAGGTATGTATTATTTGAAAGACCCGTTTAGGGCAATATGCAATTGTATTTGAGATTTTGGAATGTATGTTATGAGTTTTGTTTTAATATATATAAAAATAAATCAAAACCATTCCTTTTACATTGATCTGCCTAAATAAAGAATCTTAAGGGGGTGAAACCTAGCTTGGGGTCTTTTAAGATCAGTCAAGATGGTACGACCTAGCTGAAAAGATTCTGATTCCCTGTTAACCTCTGTACGCATGTTAACATTCATGGCAGATGTGATTCGTTATAATCGCGCACGTCATTCTTATACAATAATCCTTTAAGGATTTCAAAACCCAACTAAATGATTTATAAATCGTGGGTTAAATCACCAATGAAGGTGATCAATATTAAAACATCCATTAGTGATGCAGTGCCTACGGGCCAGAACTATTAAAACATCCATTAGTGATGTAGTGCCTACGGGCCAGTATTATAAAGACATCCATTAGTGATGCATTGCCTACGGGCCAACATATTAAAACATCCATTAGTGATGCAGTGCCTACGGGCCAGAATTATTAAAACATCCATTAGTGATGTAATGCCTACGGGTCAATATTATAAAGACATCCATTAGTGATGCGTTGCCTACGGGCCAATATCATTAAAAACATCCATTTGAGATGTAGTACCTACGGGCTACTCATATTGAAACATCCATTAGAGGTGTAGTGCCTATGGGCCATAATAATTGTCTTATAAGACAAAAGGCAGTAGTAGTCTATGACTCTCTGTCAGAAAGAGATAAAAGAACTACGGTTCAACTCTCTATGCCTTTGATTCTCTGGAATCTCGGCTAATATTATAAAACATCATCATGATTAGGCTTTATGCCGCCAATACTATTTATATAGTTGAAATAGGAGATATTCAGATCCTAATATATAATGAAATAATAAGTTAACCAGATATGGTCTCTGTACCATGGTTGACAAGTTGTCATAAAAGACAATCACATAATAATCTCCTAAATTAAAATTTTGTTATCTTCTGTAACAGATTCAAGTTACAATGGCGGATCCCAATGGAGAGAACAGCCACACGAATGAAGATGACTATGACAATGCGTCAGTACATTTGACAGGCGCACAACTGAAGGCTCTGATCAACAATGCTGTCCAGGCAGCTATTGATCGTCAACATACAGAGTCTCAAGGCAGATCTGTGTCAAAACCACCCTCTAAACCAAAGACACACTCCAAACCACCCTCTGAACCCAAGAAAGATGACGACAAGCATTCGTCTACTGAGCACAGCGTTCACCGCGATAGAGAATATACTGATGCGTCCAGTGCTAAGGGTTGCACCTACAAATACTTTGTATCATGCAAGCCCCGTGAATTTACAGGGGAGAAAGGTGCGGTTGACTGTATAACCTGGCTGGACGAGATGGACACGATTGTGGACATCAGCGGGTGCGCTGAGAGGGACGTGGTTAAGTTTGTGTCCCAGTCATTCAAGGGCGAGGCCCTGGCGTGGTGGAGAGCTCTGGTGCAGGCTTCAGGTAAGTCTGCCTTGTACAGAATGTCATGGGGGGAGTTTATTACCCTCATAAAAGAAAACTACTGCCCTCAGCACGAGGTGGAGAAGATTGAGGCTGATTTCGTCTCACTAGTGATGACAAACTTGGATTGTCAAGCTTATCTGACAAGCTTTAACACTATGTCACGCCTGGTGCCATATCTTGTGACACCAGAACCTAGAAGGATTGCCCGATTCATTGGGGGCTTAGAGCCGGCGATCAAGGCCAGCGTAAAGGCCTCTAGGCCGACGACCTTCAGGTCAGTTACTGACCTCTCCTTGTCTCTTACACTTGATGCTGTCCGTCTGAGGGCACAAAGGAGCAAGGAGGCTGAAAAGCGAAAACGTGAGGATGATACCTCACGAAAGTCTGGGAAAAAGCACCGTGGAAACGGTGAGGGCAAGAAAGGGTCGGAGGCAAGGAAGGAGGGGCAATCTGATGGAAGACCTCACTGCAAGGTCTGCAAGAAACCTCACTCCGGAAAGTGTAGGTTTGCGTCTGGTTCACAGTCGCAACAAAGAACTCCACCTTGTGGACTATGCAAGTCCAAGGATCACAAGACAGTGGAGTGCAAAAAGATAAAGGACGCAACCTGCTATAATTGTAATGAAAAGGGGCACATAAAGAGTAATTGCCCGAAGTATGCCAAGAAGGCAGAAGAGACTAAGAAGACAAATGCGAGAATTTTTCGCTTGGATGCAAAGGAAGCGGTCAAGGACGACAATGTGCTTACAGGTACTTTTCTCGTAAATAATATATTTGCAAGAGTACTGTTCGATTCTGGCGCTGACAAGTCCTTTGTAGACCAGAAATTTTGCCAACTACTAAATATGCCAATCAAAACCCTAGACGTAAATTACGAAGTAGAATTGGCAGACGGCACGATAGAAACCGTCTCTACTGTTCTAGAAGGATGTGAAATATCCATTAGGAACCATTCTTTTCCTTTATCTCTACTTCCTTTCAAACTTGCGGGTTTTGACATCGTGCTAGGCATGGACTGGTTATCCCATAACCAGGCCCAAATCATTTGCGGCAAGAGGCAAATAGTTTTAAAAACTCCGAGTGGTGAATCTCTTACCATTCGAGGTGATACGCATTACGGATTGCCCGAAGACGTATCTATGCTGAAGGCTTCAAGGTGTTTAAACAGAGGCTGTGTAATTTACATGGCTCAAGTGATAATTGAAGAACCAAAGCCGAAGATCGAGGATCTTCCTGTCATTTCTGAATATCCTGAGGTTTTTCCTGAAGAACTACCTGGTTTGCCACCAGATAGACAAGTGGAGTTCAGAATCGACATCATTCCTGGAGCAGCTCCGATAGCCAGAGCACCTTACAGATTAGCGCCAACGGAAATGAAAGAACTAAGGACCCAGTTGGATGAACTGCTGGCGAAAGGTTTTATCAGACCTAGTTCATCTCCCTGGGGAGCTCCTGTCCTATTTGTAAAGAAGAAGGACGGATCGATGCGGTTGTGCATCGACTACCGAGAGCTGAATAAAGTTACCATAAAGAATAGATATCCTTTACCAAGGATCGATGATCTATTCGATCAGCTGCAAGGAGCAAGCTACTTCTCCAAGATCGACTTAAGGTCGGGCTATCATCAACTAAGGGTCAGAGATGAAGATGTACACAAGACTGCATTTAGGACTCGCTATGGTCATTACGAGTTCCTAGTGATGCCTTTTGGGCTCACAAATGCACCGGCTGCATTCATGGATCTCATGAATCGCGTTTGCAAACCATACTTGGACAAATTCGTCATAGTCTTCATCGACGATATCCTTATCTATTCCAAGAATCAAGATGACCACGAGAAGCACCTCCGTTGCATTCTCGAATTACTACAGCGTGAGAAACTCTACGCCAAATTCTCGAAATGTGAATTCTGGCTAAGAGAGGTTCAATTTCTAGGACACGTTGTGAGTGAGCGTGGTATCCAAGTGGATCCCGCCAAGGTAGAGGCAGTCATGAACTGGCAAGAGCCAAAGACGCCTACCGAAATCCGTAGCTTCCTGGGATTAGCAGGATACTACCGGAGATTTATCGAAAATTTTTCGAGGATTGCTGCGCCCTTGACTTCCTTGACCAAGAAGAAAGAAAAGTACATTTGGGGCCCGAAGCAGCAAGAGTCCTTTGAAATACTGAAGCAAAAGCTAAGCAACGCACCTGTGTTAACCTTACCGGAAGGTACAGATGAATTCGTGGTTTACTGCGATGCATCACATACAGGCATGGGGTGTGTGCTTATGCAGAAGGGCAAGGTGATTGCCTATGCTTCAAGACAATTAAAGGTGCATGAAAAGAATTACACCACCCATGACTTGGAGTTGGGTGCCGTTGTATTTGCACTGAAGTTGTGGAGGCATTACCTTTATGGTATTAAATTTGTGATTTATACTGATCACAAAAGCCTCCAGCACCTGTTCAACCAGAAAGAGTTGAACATGAGACAACGCCGTTGGATGGAAACCCTGAATGATTATGACTGTGAAATCAGGTACCATCCTGGCAAGGCGAATGTGGTCGCCGATGCATTGAGCAGGAAAGAAAGGGTAAAACCCATTCGAATCAATGCCAAGAGCATTGAAGTTAAAAATAATTTGATTGAAAGGATTTTGGCTGCACAGCGAGAGGCTGTGTTGGAAGCTAATTATCCAAATGAAAAACTGGGAGTAACTGAGGAGCAGTTGACTCTTAGCAAGGATGGAATCCTAAGACTGAATGGACGTATATGGGTTCCAGTATACGGAGGACTACGTGATGTTGTTCTCCAGGAAGCCCATAGTTCCAAATACTCAGTCCATCCTGGTGCTGATAAGATGTACCAAGACTTAAAGGCAAATTATTGGTGGATAGGCTTGAAAAAGTCTGTAGCCGCCCATGTAGCAAAGTGCTTGACTTGTGCTCAAGTCAAAGCCGAGCACCAAAAGCCGTCTGGTTTGCTACAACAGCCTGAACTTCCCGAGTGGAAGTGGGAATGCGTAACTATGGACTTCATAACCAAGTTACCCAAAACCAGGAAAGGAAATGATACAATATGGGTCATAGTCGATAGGCTGACTAAATCAGCTCATTTTCTACCCATTAAGGAGACGTATAGCTCCGATATGCTAGCCCAACTTTATGTTGATAAGATTGTAGCCTTACACGGCATACCTGTGTCTATTATTTCCGACAGGGATACTAGATACACGTCACACTTCTGGAAGGGTTTCCAGCAATCTTTGGGCACGCGTTTAAACTTTAGTACGGCTTACCATCCACAGACGGACGGACAAAGTGAACGTACTATCCAAACGCTAGAAGACATGCTTCGTGCATGTGCGATCGATTTAGGTGGTAACTGGGATAAAAATCTACCCCTGATCGAATTCTCCTACAATAATAGCTACCACACCAGCATAAAGGCTGCGCCTTTTGAGGCATTATATGGTAGGAAATGTAGATCGCCTGTTTGTTGGGCGGAAGTAGGAGAGGTCCAATTATCGGGACCAGAGATTGTTTTCCAGACTACGGACAAGATTGTCCAGATCCGGGAACGTCTCAAGGCTGCCCGCGATAGGCAGAAGAGCTACGCTGATCCAAAGCGTAAGGATTTTCACTTCGAAGTAGGTGAAAAGGTATTACTTAAGGTGTCACCCTGGAAGGGGGTGATGCGTTTCGGCAAGAAGGGCAAGCTGAGTCCGAGATACATAGGGCCTTTTGAGGTCATTGAACGAGTCGGATCAGTTGCCTATAAACTAAACTTGCCTGAAGAGCTCAATGGAATTCACAATGTGTTCCACATCTGCAATCTCAAAAAGTGCTTCGCCGACGAATCGTTGGTGATTCCACACACAGATGTGCATATAGATGAGAGCTTAAAGTTCATAGAAAAACCTTTGTCGATTGAGGATCGACAGGTAAAGAAGCTTCGCAGAAAGCACGTACCGATTGTTAAAGTTAAATGGGATGCTCGTAGAGGTCCTGAATATACGTGGGAAGTCGAAGCTACAATGAAAGAAAAATACCCCTATTTATTTGAGTAAATCTCGGGTCGAGATTTATTTTAAGGGGGTGAGGATGTAACACCTCGAATTTTTGTGTCCAATGATGTGTTAACACGTGTCATTTGTTTACACGTGGCATCTATAATAAATAAAGGACTAATTTTGACAAACCTTGAAAGTATATAAATTCGAGGGTTATAAATGTCAACAAGGGTAAATATACTGTATAGTATCCCTAAATAATGCTTAAACCTTCAAACGAATAAATTATACATCGTACAAATATAAAACGCGGATGAAAGTGAGAGATTACAAACTACAGGGGTTAACTGTGTCAACATGTTTAATAATACCTCTGAGTGACCCTTTAACGTCCCAAAGACTTTGTAACGATATTATACCCTCACTAAAATAATATATATGAATTTCGCGAAGTTTCGATATGAGACGAGAAAGTTACGATCGAATTCGTAGAAGAAGGGTTAAAAGCGTCAACAGTGAAAGTTAAGGCTTTCCAATATAATTAATAAATAAACCGGGGACTTAATAATGCGGGTAATTAACACGAGGCCCCTATCGGTAAATAACCGAGGGCCAAACCGCAAAGTTACCCCTTCAGAACCGAAAGGTCAGGTGAATCATTACGAAAGATTTCGTTATTAATGGCCCGATTCTGTAATCATTATAAAAGATTTGAAAAATCCTGAAATTTTAACCTTAGGCGACCCGCGTGAAGGTTAGGGATTAGTTGAGGCGGGCCGCGAGCCTCCTCTATTTCGCGTCTGATTTTTGAACTTTAGGCGACCCGCGTTAAAATGGCATGGAACTCCCATGCGGGCCGCGTAAAGTGCCCAGATGCAGAAAAATTGTGTTTTCTTGACTTTTGGAGCTTGTGAACGATCATGCACATAATTATGGGGCATGGGCACCCTATGCTCAACCCATAACACTTAGGGGACACCTACCATCACCTCTGGTCTGATAGTAGTGCTTGCAATGATCAATATGGCTTGGCATTTGGCTATAAATAGCCATGTTGTAGTTACAACATTCACACAACTCAAACAACTTCCATCTGATCATTCTAAGTGCTCCCAAGTGTTCTTCTCTGCTCCATATTCAAGTCCTAACTTCTGTAAGTTGCCTTGATCATTCATACTTCAGTTTACGCTTAGTATTTAGTTAAGAACCAAACCGTCGTAAGTATGGTTTGACTTTAAAATAACTCAGTGATGGTTCAGTCTTATGACGAATCAAAAGTAGTTTTGAGTTGGTATTTATGTGGGTATTAAACCTCTAAAAGGGTTCCCCCTGATCACCACTCTAACTATGTCAAATATCGAGTCAAACGTGCGGTTAAAAAGTCAACAGAAAGCTATTTTGGCGATTTATGCATAATCTGTAAGATATATGTTATGGAACCTGTTTTGATAATCATAAAACATGATAATAAGTATATAAACATGTTTGCGCTCGTTTGAATCGATCATTTGCTATATAGAACCGGTTCGGAGCCGAAAGTCGCAAAAGTTTGACTTTTGCTTTGACTTCAGTTCTGACCCGTTTTAGTGAGGTATAAATATACCTTAGGACTCTCTTAGGACCAGGTCACATGTTGGTATACGCCTCTGTGGTCGGTTCCTGAGTTATCCGAGTCTTTTGCGCAATTCCGTCATTCGCCTAAAAGTTGACCGTAACGGCCTTTTAAAATTAAAACGAGTATTTCGGACACGTGAACGGACCAAAACCTTGCTTGATAAATTATAAGCATGTCCCTAAAGTTTCACGTCAATCCGAGGTCTAGAATGAGAGTTATGCTAAAAGGCGCACTTTTAAGAAAGTTTTGTATTTAACGGCGCAATTAGCATAACGCCCATCTAACCCAAGTTTTCGTCACCAAAACTTTTACCCACTGTGGTAAAATAATATTTTGGGAATTTTAAAGATTTTTAATAATTTTTACCTTGCTCATAACCTGCGGTTATGGCTACGGTTCGGTAAATACCGAATATGCCCTTTTTGGCCAAAACGGGAGTTCTACAAGGTCTTTTGACCCGATTCCAGTTGCTACTGGTTTTAAATAATAAATAAAGTATTTTAAGCTTTATAAGCTGTTCGGGAAACTCAGATTTCCTGTAGAACTCGAAAATCCCTTTTAAAGTCTTTAAAATGACCGAAAAGCCCCTTCGGGGCATAATATAAACTTAAACTCGTTACGGGCATTACGGAAGGTATCCTACTGATACCAAAATACTTTTAAGGCATATTGACTTAGGAAATAAGCATACGACTCTTATGGTTAACCGTTTCGCCTATTTGCGCACACGGTACGGCCCACGGAACTAGTTTTCGTGCAATAGCCGATATGGGTCAAATTATATTATTTGAACCCCAAAACCAAGAGTATGAACTATAAACCCATATAAAACAAATCTCTGAACTTGTTGGGTCCAAATCATACTCCATTCTCGGTTTTCGCCTCTTCGTGCGAATTAACCATATCTATATATCGGAATCAACCGGTTTAAGCTACGGCTAATACAAGGACCGTTAGGATTCTAAGAGGTTAATTAAAACCTTCGTTCCAGATTAGGAGCCCCAGTAAAAGCTATCGGTGACTTGATCTAAATTAAGGATTAATACTTGCAAAGGTAAATACTTTTGACTTATTTCCCCTATATGGGCTTGGGTTACGGTATATTAATACCGCTTGATTGAGCATTATATAATTCCATCGCTTAGGTGGTTAATTGATTAAATATGATTGGCTCATTTAAACAGTTTTGTTGCTTATAAGCCTTTGGGGGGTTTAATGACCGTTGTCCCGGATATCCTTGGCATCATTTTACGAAATGGCCACGACCATCGACATCCCGGTGTAGGCGTACACCCGGTATAAAGTGTCGACATTAAAACTAAAAGACGTAGCCGTTGGTTTCTGTACTACGGTTTTACGCAAACGTGGTGTGTCTATAAATCTTTAACCCGGCAAGACCCAGGCTACTGAACGCATAAAAGAACATGTAAAACGTTCACAAGATCATTATGAATTTTCCCAAGTTATAAAAGAGTTTGTGCCTTGTGCATTCAAATCAATTTTAATAAACATTTTCAAATGTGTCAGTTGAATGTATTTACCAGTGTAAACTGACGTATTTTCCCCAAAAAGATTAAGTGCAGGTACCTAAACGTAATTGGCTGGTATTAGCTCCCTAGCGTCGGGATAAGCCTCGCAAGCTTGATTGCAGTATCTAATGGAACAATACTTTATCTGTATTTACGATCCACTGTGGATATTCAACTTCTGTAATACATTTTGATATTACAATCAGAGGTTGAAATTATATATTTAAATTATGCTTCCGCTGTGCATTATATAATTGTGTGGTTTGACTATATTGTTGCCAACATCGTCACGGTAATCCCCCACCGGGCCCACCGGTGAGACACGTGGAAATCGGGGTGTGACAAACCGGTTGAACCAGGTTGTACCGAGCGGTTCAACCGAGTGTTAACTCTGTAATTTAACAAAATTACAACATCAACTCAAAAGTTAATCCAAAAATGCATAATTACATATTAAAAGATAATCCAAAAGATAATTGAAAATCATTCAATTTTCAAACAAGCTCTTTTAAATGAAAGTGTATAATATGTTTAAGCCATTTGAGTGTTGAGGCCATGTTTGGATGAGCTTATTTTATGTCTTTATGACTAATTGACTTTTTGGAAAGGAGTTTTTATGAAATGGTGTTTGGGTAATAAGATGAAAAGAAGCTTTTAGGCATTGAAAAAGAGAAATGAAAAGGTCACTTGATTGTGACTTTTCCAAAAAGGAGATAAGGATGTTAAAAAGTCATTAAGGAGAAATGGAAAAGCTCATCAAGTTCATGATCGCATAAAAAATGAAATTCACTATTATCGCTATTCTCATCAACTAGATGATAACTATTTTCGTTTCATACAATATTAAATAAGAAGTTTTAGTTACGAATAATTATAATATATACAAATTATGTAAGATAAGTAACATTTATAATAAAAATAAGTAACAACCCAAACTAAAATAACCTTGGGCTGGTACCGGTATTACGTTTCAAACCGGTATACCGGATTTTACCGCCGGTACAAACCTTATGCCGTTTCACTTATTTACCGGAGTGTTTCATACCGGATTTACATCTGGAAACAGTAATACCAGTATAACCGGCTGATATTTACCGGTTTTTAAAACACTGGTCGGAATGGTATTGTGCATCTTTTATGTGTTTGGTTTGGTTGGTGGTTAGAATTAGTCGCTTGTGAATGTGATAAGATGGAATGAATTGATAAACCACATGTTTTGAGCTAAAAACCTATACATTGGGGACAATATATCTCAAGTGTGGGGATGAAGTGAAAAGTGAAAAAAAAAATCTTAAATGGTTTGTTCTTAAGTGATCTAATCGGGCACGAAAGCGACTGTTCAGTACATGCCAGTTTGTTCCAACTTGTTTGGGTAGAGGTCCTTAGTCATGGTTTAGTCTTTGAGATGTAGAATGAACCGTTTTCAGCAATTGTTTTATAGAAAATGGGAAAAACTTACCTAACTAGGGGTAACAAGCTATTGGCACAATAAATGCATGACTTTGGACCTTAGCTAAGACATGATAGGGGCGGTTGGAGTATTTGTTCGGTTTGTTATAGTGTTTTGAACGGATTTGCTTGCGGGCAAGCAAAGATCAAGTGTGGGGATGTGATGGAATGGTGTTTAACATGTTTAAATGATTAACTTTATGAGTTTTTATGTATTTAAATGTGTAGAATTGAATAACTACGAGAAGTTAATGTTTTGTAGGTAAAATACGAAGATTGGACGTGTTTCGGGGAAGACAAATGGAATGAAATTGAAGATCTTAAGATATGGAATGATTGAGGGCTGAATTATGAAGACGTGGGAGAAAACGGAGAGGAAATCGGACTTAAAACGAAGAAGTTATGAAGAAAACAATGTTGTGAAGAATCTGTCAGCAGTAGGCTACGCTTTCAGCCTGTTCTAGCGTAGCCTACGGTGCTGGGTTACGAAAATTGATTAAAAACATGTGAAAAAATAGGGTTAGGATGTCTTTTTCATTCTGAACTTGGAGGCACGACTAGAGGGACGATTTTTGGGGTTCTTCTTGGAGTTTTTCCATCATTCCACATCACTTAATCATCATTCCATCATCAATCATGCCTTCCAACATCGAGATTGAAGATCAATTCACAAACATGAGCGGCTAAACCTCCCGTGATCATCTCCGGGACTAGGGTTTGTGTTAGACTTTGGGTTTATTTATATTTATGAACTTTTGGATTAAGATTTGATTAATCATTCGGTTAATCTATCTTATTGCTGCTTGTTTTCGATTAAACGATTGCTTGATTATCGTAGACACAAGTATTCATCAGTTATTTGGTTTGGTTATCAACAATTGGGATTAAATTCTAAAGTGTCATTGTTCTTAAACCTTTAACCATTGAATTGGTTGATGTTTATGAAATCTAGGATTGGTAATTAATTAGATTACTATTCAGTTGCATCAATCCTTCGGTTTCGATCATGGATCATTGCAATCAAATATATTGTCCGTTAATCAAAACAAGTTTTCAAATCATGTCTATGTGATTTCTAATTGGTCGTAACTAAGTAACCTGATTTTCTGCATAACCTGAAAACCCGGAGATTGGTCCGTTTTTCTCATTATTGTTTACAAATCCAACTTTACATTTGTTTTCGTAATTCTCTCAAAAACTGCAAAAAGCAATTAGTTAGAAGTAGATAATAATTGAAACAACGAACTTTTACACTTTCCACTGATTCCCCGTGGATTCGACACCCTACTTGCCCTTTACTAGTAAAAGGTGAATATGACACTTTAATTATATTTTTGACCGACCTTACGACATTAATCAAGAAACACATGAAAAAAAGATAAAGTAAATTAAAAAAAAGTCAAAAGTAAAACAGAAAAACAATCAAACCAGGGCATGAATCCAAATAGAATCCACACTTTATCCGGATGTAATAATATAATGAGTATAGAAAAAGTGACACATAATAATAATCTTCATATGTTAATAAATAAAAATCTTTTTTAAACACGTGTCACTTTCTTATGGTTTCTCACCTTATTTTCCTATTTATCTCTTATATTAAATAATACTACAAATTTTAAACAAAGATTAGATAAGAATAAATATTTTTTTCTATAAATAATTTTAAACAAAAATTTAGATGAGGATAAATGTTTGTCTTTTTATATAATCATAAAGTTATATCCCGAGTATTATGAGTAGAGTTATATGTGTTTTAGATGCATTATAATGGTTTGAACTCACCATTATAGTCGCACAATTCTTTCAAATGTCAAATCTAGACAACTTAGTTTCACTTATTTAATGTTAGGCGTACTGTTATAATTGGTTTAAACCCATCATTTATTGCACACTGCATCAACATTTAGAAAGAACATCATTTTTATAACAATTCTATAATCCATTCAAAGAGAATTTAATTCTCGATTTTACGTTATAATTCATAAAAAATGATGAAATATATTAAAACCTGGGGATCGATCTCCATCTTTTCGTACCGTAAACTGTCTTGAATACAAATTTGAGACCAGTGTTTTATGAATGAATAAACAAATAAGCAAGAAGATGCATAAAACTAACTAAATCATTGTATCCCATAATTTGGATGTATCATAAAACAGGATTCAACCATATGTAATATATATGTTTTTTACCTAATAATAAATAAAAAAAACAAACTAAAATGTTATAATAAGTAAATAGTAAATCAAACTATGAGATACAATGCTAACCTCAACAAATAGTAAGACAATTTGCCCATGACTGAAATGTGTAATGACACTACCAAGCATCCCGTGAAAGTCGTACATGGCTTCATGGACCTCGTATATATGTTGAATGTCACTCTACGTTTGTCTCCTCAAAAATCTCTTGCAGTGGAGACTAATCACACATTTAATAATAGTGGTGGTGGTGGTAGTGGTGGTGGTGGTGGTGGTGGTGGTGGTGGTGGTGGTAGGATATAATAAAAAGTTTATTTGGGTAGAAAGACTTGAAAGTAATTTTGACCATCTATTTATTAATCAATGGCTAAAATTAAATGAGTGAAATTGAAGAAAAAAAACGAGGCGCGTGAGTTTGTCTAGGGGCATTCTAGTCAATCCAAGACAATAGTTTATCTCTCCTACAATCCCCCCCCCCCCATTTTTAAACGTTAATAACTCTTTCATACGACATTATTTTTTTTATAAAAACTGCACAAAAAACGAGCGTTTATTATCTTTAAAACGAGTATACTTTGTTATATTTTCGAAAAAAAAAATCGAAAACCCAGTTGCGTAAAACGCAATGGATAAAAACCATAAAAATGACTTTTTTCTAAAACGTAATTGACAAAAAACACAAATAAATATCTTGTTTCTAAAATGCAATGGACAAAAAACACAAAAGAAATGTGTTATTTCTAAAACGCGATGGCTGAAAACACAAAAGAATGATTTTTTTTTTTCTAAAACGCAATGGACTAAAAACACAAAAGAAAGTGTTAATTTTTTTCTAAAACGCAATGGACTAAAAACACATAAAAATGTGTTTTTCCTAAAACGCAATAGACAAAAAACACAAACGAAAGTGTCTTTTTTCTAGGGCTGGCAATAGATATCTGTATAAGGGGCTGTTTGGTAGCCTTTTAATGACCATTCAGATGCTACATCTTAATGGTTTAAAACCTCTGAATGAATAAGAGGTAACCTTAAGTCTGAATGGTTAAGAGGTAACCTCTGAATGGTAAATCATCACATGTCACATTCTTCTACCTTCTCATTGGTAAAATTTTAATGGTTCCATTAAGAGGTAGCCTCTTAATAACCATTCAGAGGCTACCAAATAGCCCCTAAGACACGATTAAACCTATTCATTGAAAAAGTACACTAGTTGGTTTTTTACTTTTTTTAAAAATAAATAGAATTAGGAGGATACGATCAATCATTTCTTCTCCTTTGTACATAAAACATACAATTGTGTTATAAACATGAGATATAGAGTAGTTAAACAAGTTGTATTCATGTTTAATACTTACGTTATTCGCGTCGTCAGAGACATGTTAAACCCGATAAGACACGATTTGCCAGCCCTACTTTTTTCTAAAACGCAATGGACAAAAACACTTTAAAATGTATTTTTCTAAAACACATTGGACCAAAAAACACATAAAAATGTGTTTTCCTAAAATGCAACAGACAAAAACACAAAAGAAGATGTTTTTTTTTTCTAAAACGAATGGACTAAAAACACATAAAATGTGTTTTACCTAAAACGCAATAGATTAAAAACACAATAAAATGTGTTATTTCTAAAACGCAATGGACTAAAAACACGATGAAATGTGTTATTTCTAAAACGCAATGGACTGAAAATAAATAAAAAAAAAACTATTTTTTCATTCCTTTGTAAAACGCAATGACTCAATTCAAAAACGCAAATCGTAAAAATGCAATTCAAAATTTTCTTACATAGATCGAAGTCGATTTCTTCAACGATTGACGAAATTTGAATGCTAGAAACACTTATCAGCGATCGAATGGAACAAATCGAGTGATTCGCTTCAAAATCACGGGAAAATGAGATATTGTATAAAATTAAACTGGGTTTCTTCAAAAAAAGTTCAAGAACACGTTGATTGGGTGTTTGAATTATTGATTGGTGACCGAAATCGCACTATAATGTAGTGATTATTGAGATAGAAAGTGAAGAAAACGTTAAAGATGGTGGGTTTTGAAAATGTTGGGTTTTGAAGTTACAGAGAAAGAAGAAGGGAGAAGATTTTGATAGAATTGACTAAAATACCATTCCCCTTTATTTTTAAATTTTGTCACATATCATAATTCTATTGCTTCCTATCATTCCTAGCCAAAATAAACTTCATATTTGATCATCTTCCAATAATAATAATACCTCACAAAATTGTGAAAATTGTCTCACAAGGATTTTCTCCGATATTTCAGAAAGTTATCCACGAATCATACGAAATGTCGTAAGCTAGTTGAAGAACGAATTGTGGATGTACACTTGTCTAAAGCCATGAAATTTAGTTTACATCTAATGTTTTCCCTTTACGAAAGGTTGGAGACTCATGCGAAAACAGCGCGAAAACACATATATGAATCATACGTGGGATTGTCAAAAAAATAATCGTGCACCAGACACTTATTAGCAGCAAGGGCGGATCTATTAACGACTTAGGTGCCCGGGATACCCCTCAATTTTCTTGGCAAAGTGCAAAATACCCCTGAATATAGCGTAAAAAAAAAAAAAAAAAAAAAAAAAAAAAGAAAAAAAGTTTTTCTCCATGTTTTATGTAGGGTAGTTTTTTTATCCCCTTGAATTTTTCTTCTAGATCCATTACTTATTAGTAGCTTCATAATCCCGCATAATTCTAGCTCGGGTTGGATCCCTTCCAAACCACACAATTGATCACCTCATCTTCAGCTGATAATGAAGCAAAGTTACTTTAGCATTACCTATGTTTTGATCCACCTCATCTTGACTACCTCTTCGAAAGTGATGAGCCAAAGCCCACCACAAGGAAGATTGAGCCACCGCCTAAGCCTACAGCCATTGTACTCGATGTGCATTTCATGATGTAACGAAGATTGAGAATGTGATCGATCATATTCATATATAGAGCTCTAAACAATCCATTTTTTGTCAATGGTTTAAGGGCTCAATGAATAAGGTGCCACTATGATAGATATTGCATACGTATTAGTATATTATAATAGTATAAGGGGGGATAGTGTAACTAATACTTATATAAATAAGGCAATAGTCATTTAGTATTGGGAGAGGAGATAATTTAGGAAGTTGTTAGGCTCTTGTGTTAGCATGAGAAGGGCATAGCCCTGGACCACTTCGGTGGCGAGTAATTGTATTACCTTTTTCAGTTTTATCAAATATAATTACAGATTTACCTTCATCATCGTCATTTAATTCTGTTACCTATCACTGGTCCGACCTGCCATTGCTCTACTTCCATCACCTTCTGCTTCAATCAGATCTATATTCGTTTTCGGATCTGTGTTTCAGTCGGATCTCAGATCCAATTTCCGCCTCAACATCGTCTCAGATCCATTTTCAGATCCGTCAGTTCTACCTCCATTTCGTTTCAGATCTGCTTCAATTTCATCCTCTGTTTCGATTTCTGCTTTCAATCGTTCGATTTCTGAATCTATTCCCAGGTTCCTTATCGTATTTCATTTCCGATTTATTGTCCATTGCTCGTCTCAATTCACTGTTAATTTCCGATTCCATTTTCACGTCATTTTCCGATTTCAATTATGGTGAATCATAATGCTCGTTTGGATGCTCATGAGCAATTGATTCAGAAACTTCAGGGCGATTTGACCGCTCAGTCTTCGCGTTTGGATTCCATAGCAGCGGCTCTAGAGGCGGATCGTTTGGAGAATTCCGAGTTCCGTAAAATGATGGCGGGTTTTGTACGCCAACAGGAGAAGAAGATGGCAGATGACGGGTCATTCGGCTCTGCAATTTTCGATTCCGGTGGGGGTTCTCAGGGTCCTTCGCATAGCCTTCCTTATGCGGTGAAGAAGGTGAAACTTCCAGAATTTTGTGGTTTCGATCCACAGGGCTGGATTCAGAAGGCTAATTTGTATTTTGACATCAACCAAACTCCGGACACGCTGCGCCTCCGTCTCGCTCAGTTGAGCATGAGTGGGGTCGCTCAACACTGGTTTACGGTGCTTAAACAGGTACATGATTCCCTTACTTGGTCTGATTTTCAATCAGCGTTGTTACAACGATTCAGTGGTTTGGAAATTCACAATCCGTATGAACAACTAGCCACCATTCAACAATCGGACTCGATTCATGATTACATTGAAGATTTCGAGTATTTGTTGTCTTTGATTCCTCGTTTACCAGAATCTCAGACTTTAGGATATTTTGTTGCTGGTCTGAAGGAGGATGTCAAACAGCGGGTTCGTTTACATCGTCCAACTTCGTGCATTGATGCCATGTCCTTGGCTAAGGATGTTGAATTGATGCTTCGTCCATCGGATTCCTACTCCTTGCGGTCTCGTTTTCGGTACTATTCTCATGCTGGACTGTCATGGTCGGATCCCGGGACCGGGCCTCGGCCGTTGGGTACTATGGTGTCCAAATTTACGGGGACTTCTGGCCCTACCAGTGGACATGTCAGCTCTCGCGATCGCGGTGTTCGTTCTCTATCTCGTACCGAGTGGGAGGAACGCCGGAAGAAAGGACTATGCTACAAGTGTGGACAATCTTATAGTCCTGCTCATAAGTGCCCGGAGGGAAAACTTCGGGTGTTACTCCTCGGGGATGATGAATCAGATGGCATTGAAGGATTGCATTTTCAGTTGGAGCATACGGACCTTCTGGACCAATAGAGGATTTCTTTCAAGACTTGAGGACAAGTCTTGTCTTATGGAGGGAGTATTGATAGATATTGCATACGTATTAGTATATTATAATAGTATAAGGGGGGATAGTGTAACTAATACTTATATAAATAAGGCAATAGTCATTTAGTATTGGGAGAGGAGATAATTTAGGAAGTTGTTAGGCTCTTGTGTTAGCATGAGAAGGGCATAGCCCTGGACCACTTCGGTGGCGAGTAATTGTATTACCTTTTTCAGTTTTATCAAATATAATTACAGATTTACCTTCATCATCGTCATTTAATTCTGTTACCTATCACACTAGGAAATCAAAGCAGTAATCACATGCCAAGAGAGTTGGTACTACATTTTTTAAGTTTGTTGAGATCTCCCCAAGATTTTGGGTTTGGTCATCAAGGATCACAAGACGACATATGCAAATGAATCATCATCGCCCATTTGAGTCGAGCAGATCAGAGACTTGGTGTTTTTTAACTGACCATGACTCTTCGGCAACTCCAGTGATCACCTACAAGAAAGACGCTTGGGTTAAACCATGTTCATTCAATTGGTTGCGTAATGCGTACAAGGTTTTGAGACCGAACTAACCTTAAAACCCAGTAGCATTTGATTAGTTTCTGAACTGGGATTAAACTTGCTGTGTTAGAGGACTCGATGGACAATGTTCTTCGGGTTGAGGTTGACCGTCTGCAACCACAAAAACACCAATCATGTGCTGCTGTATATGAACATTACAGAGCATAAAAAAGTACTATAGAATTCTTATACCATGGTTAGGAGCTGAATTGGCGGTGTCTTCAGCTGCAGTTGATGTATTCGTCATGTTCAATTCCAAAGACGATTTTCTACCTCCGGAGACCTGCATGTTAAACATTTCAAGATTAAACTAAAAGTCAAAAAGATTTTGTGTTTCTCAAATAGAATCAACTATGGTGGATGCATGTAATCACGATAATTTTTAATGTTTAGACCTTCAACACCATGTAAAAAATAGTTCTTATACAATCATAATTTGTCATACGCCTCGCTTGCAATATGCGCATATAATGTATGTGTGGGCCATCGGGGGCAAAAGTGAAAGTGCACTAGTTTTAATGTTATTTTACTAATTTCGTGAAAATAACGTTAAAAGCTGAGGACGGTTAATCATGCATCATGTGATGGCGTTGATAGCTGAAAGACAAAAGGGTACATGCACTAATCGGTCTTTGTCCCGATTGCTGAGTGTTATGTGCCTTATGTCCAAGGCTTGATGCAAAACTACTATCGAGCCGGGGGTCTCACTGGAAGCAGCTTCTCTATTCCTACGGGGTAGAGGTAAGGCTGTCTACATCTTACCCTCCTCAGACCCTACCTTTGCTTTGCTATTGGTGGGATTTACTGAGTATGATGATGATGATGACAATCATAATTTGTCAACTAATTACCATGACTATTGCAACTTCATGCAAAAGCACTACCAAACACCACCTCCTGTTAGGGATGTAAAAATGAACCCAAGCTCTAGCTTATATTGAAGCTCTTCTAATAATCGAGCTCGAGCTTGACTAGGCTTGCGAAACCTAAACGAGCTTCTTATTTATATAATTAAATAATATATAGAAGCTATAATCATAGATATATACAAACCATTATAAATATAAATAAACAAAACAATTAGAAAATTAATACATAACAAACAAGCTAGAGCTTGAAAATCTGTATTACTCGATTAGCTTGGAAATCTGAAATCTTTAATGTGTAATTTGCTTATCATCTTTAAGTGTTTGTTTTATATGGACTAACAATAGTGTTACTATGTAATTTGTAGTTAGCCATCGAGCTTCATAGAGCACCATGATATTATTATAACTTGTGACATGTAACTTAATCAAAAAATATCAAATGTTAACCTCATGGGATAGAGACATGTTAGAAGTTGCCGGAGTTTTCATATCAGAAGCAGCTGAGGTGGCGCCTGGTGTCTGGTGTTCAGGACTTCTTGTGGTATCCGTCATAATATGCTCAAAACCCTTTTTTCCACCGTCGACTACAACCCTTTTCCTGTTGTTCATAGAACCCAAATTAAACTAGATTATATATAAGTGAATTAACTTATCAGATACACCGGTTTGTTTATTATAACAAAATGACATTTTTGACCTTCTTAAATCATCAGCGGCTGGCTTCTTGGATCCTAGGTTGTTTGAGAATAAAACTCCACGCAGAGGCTTCCCATCTATAACCGTCTCAATTGTATAGCAATTTGTAATGCTTTTTGTGACTTTTGCTTGAAATGTTCTCTTCCCATTTGCGTTATGATATTCGTTCAAATATATGTTCTGTCCGTCTGCAAATTGAAAACGTGCACTTCAGCGCGCCAATACGACAACTAAAGCCACATAATTCAAAACAATAACACGTTCTAATTCGTACTTGGTGAAAACGGAGTATGAGTAGGCATTGACGTGCTAATCATCGGACTATCACACACGGGATTCACATTTTGCTGTTCTTGACTTTTCAGTCTTAACTGCTTCCTCAAAGATAACTTCTCCAACTTTCTTTCATCTCGCTCATTTTCAATTACAAACCCTAAAATTCACATCAGTTAGCATATACAAATATGCGTACATAGTTACATACACAAAACATAATTAAAACCTGTGTGTAGGTAGAACATGTCATCAAGCGCTTCAAGACTCTTATTGCATCCACCGATGAATACAAGAGCACCACCATGATGCGGATGTAAAGTGCTTCCCGCCATAGAAAATCTAGCAGAGGGCCCCACTCCTACTGTCATAACCTTGGTCCACTTAAAAGTTTCTGCACATATTTTATAAATATCAAGTACAAACACATATAATTCAAAGGTTTTGATTAAATTCAAAATATCATGCTAGATTTGAATAACGATACCAAGATCAAACATATATAAGTCGTCAAAAAGGTCTTCGGCGTCGGTAAAACCTCCAAAGACAAATAAGTTTTTGCCCAGTGCAATAGTTGTATGACCGGCTCTAGGTGGCAACAGCTCGCCATTGGTTACCAACTTTGTCCAGGTAAGCGTATCTACGAAGAAGAAATTACATATTATTAAGTCACTAGTATTTTGACCCGCCGTGTGTTGCGGCGGCGTCAAAAGGTAACTCGAATTTATACTGTCAAATATTTCACCCGGCTCGTTTCCGAACAAAAGTTACGTCAAAACGTATACCAACTGAAAACGCAGATAAAAAACACGAACACGTATTATATTTGACCTTACTCATTATCAAAACACTTTACGTCGAAACCTAAACCAACTTGGATTTATACCGACACATACTTAAAAGTAAGCATGTAAGAAAATAGTGTTTTTTAAGTTAAAGAGTGATAAACTTAAAACTTTATAAACTCGAGGGTGTCAAAATGAAATTTCACAAAGTTTTTAGAAAGTTAAGTAGGTAAGGTGGTATAGTGAATCTAGTAGTGGTCGGTGGCGTTTGACACCGACATTTGTAATTAAGATATTATAGAATATAAAATTTCAGATAAATCAAAGCCAGTGGTCAACAAAGTCAAACTTGAAAGTTGAAACCTGTATCAAGCATCTGAACATCGGACAAATAATAGTTCTGGGTATCTTCACCACCAATGACGATAATTTTGTTTGACCATGAGACACAAGTATGACTGTTACGCTTGGATGGTGGAATTCCCGTTGTTGCCACTCGTTTCCACACCATTGTCTCTGAAAAAAGAGGATATAATTGTCACATCGCGTTACAAATCTGATATCACGTAAAATGAAAAGATATACGAATTACAAAACACTAACCTGTATTTAATATGTATAGATCGTCAAAATATTCTTCAACGAGAGTGTCACAAGACTTGCCAGATCCCCCAAAGATGAATAGTCGTTTGCCGATAAGTGCAGCACTGTGTCCTTCTCGTGCTTCCGGGCCCTCCCCTCTAACAAACGGAGTCGTCCATGTATTTGTAGCTAAACATACATAACAAACATATCATTTAATTATTCAATTCATTCGACATTAAACAATTGCAAACGTAGACGGATAACACGACTCACATGTTTCCAAAATATGCAAATCATTAAGAGGTTTGTTTCCATCTGTGCCCCCGAAAACAAACAACTTATCTCCAATTGTTGTGCAGCTGTGGCTATCTCTAGGCACCGGCAGTGTGCCTTGCATATCAGGTTCACTCCATGTTCTTGTAGCTTAACAAGGAAAGATTAATAAGTAAAGGAGTTAATTACTGTTTTCGTCCCTGTGGTTTGTCAAAAATCACTATTTCAGTCCATTAGTTTAAAAATTGCGATTTCAGTCCCTGTGGTTTTACTTTCGTAACCATTTCCGTCCCTGTAATAACAGAATAAATGGATTGAAATGGTTACGAAATTGAGACCACAGGGACTGAAATGGTTATGAAAGTGAAACCATAGGGACTATCGCAATTTTTAAACTAATGGACTGAAATAGTGATTTTTGACAAACCACAGGGACGAAAACAGTAATTAACTCTAAGTAAAGTGAGCCAATTGTAAATTGTAATATATTGAAAAACATGTAAGGTATTACGTAATATTAATAAACTATATATAGGGATACAATAAAGATAATTCTATTCTACATACATACATTTAAGCACGCCCCGCTTGCGCTGTGCACATATAATGTATATATGTGTGGGCCCTCGGGGGGCAAAAGTGAAATTGCACTAGTTTTAACGTTATTTACTAACTTCGTGAAAATAACGTTAAAAGCGGGGGACGGTTAATCATGCATCATGTAGTGTTGTTGATAGTCGAAAGACAAGAGGGGTACATGCACTAATCGGCCTTTTTGCCGAGAGTTATGCGCCTTATGTCCAAGGCTTGATGCAAAACTACCATGGAGCTGGGGGTCTCATTGGAAGCAGCCTCTCTAGTCCTATGGGGTAGAGGTAAGGCTGTCTACATCTTACCCTCCTCAGACCCTACCTTAGTGTTGCTATTGGTGGGATTTACTGAGTATGATGATGATGATGATACAATACGTTTAAGAACTACATGTACAGTGAATTAATCTGATTGGCCAAAGTGGGCGGCCGTTATATATATTTATACATATGGAAACGCAGATTAACAAAAGAAACTTGGTGGTCTGTTGGTCAACGCATTTCCTTACAACCCAATCTACCTGGGTTCGACTCTTGTCTTTTCCTGTTTTCACAGTTTGTGTTTTGCAAAACGTGTTAGCCACTGCCCACTAATATTAATACAAGAAGGCCTATTCTAACATAGTTTATTTGGAAATAATAATATGGAAACCTGATTATCTATATGTTTGGTACTATACTGTTACGGTTTAAACGAAAAAAAGGTATAATTTTAATAACCTTTGATTCGATCAATAGTTTTATTTGGTTTGCTAGTACCATTTGCCATTCTTGTTGATAACGGAACGGTTACCATTATTCATTTGTATAGTTGTCAGTCGATATCCTTTTGGGTATATCACAACTTTTTCCTTTTGGATTTCTTTTTCAGTTACTATACCAAATGTCTGTACTGTAACAAAACGAATTGATACCGACCATATATATAGGGATACAATAAAGATAATTACAAAGAAAACCTAATAAAATCATGTCTCCGAATTATCCATGTTCTCAGAGGGAAAACGCCTCGCTGCCATTCAAGCGCTTCGACGACCATCGGGCGAGATTCCCAGATTTCAGCCAAATCCTGACAACTCCACCAGAATTCCGGAAATTCCGAGCAAACCGCCATATAAGATCCAGAAATGGCCTAGAACCAGCTAAACTAGCTCTAAACAAACATAAAACATGTCTAAAACCCCAAAAAATAACATGTTTAAGCTATGCGCCTTGCTTATCTCGGGCCCTAGTTTTTAAGCGCCTTGCGCCTAGAGGTGTACAGATCAGTTTTATTTTAAAACGGTCCGGTTTTTAACCGAACCCGTTTTTAAAAAAACGGGTTCGTTTTTTAACTGTTTTACATGGTGGGAACCAAAACTGGTACTAATCGATTCAGTTCGGTTAAAAACCGATTTGGGCCAAAAAAAAACTGGTTTTTTAAAACCGGTTTCGGTTTTTAAACCGGTTTTTTTGTTCAAGGATCCTAACCAGTATACTAACCGCCGGTTCGGTTCGGTTTGAAACCGGTTTTAAAAAAACAGTTAAAAAAACCGGTTTCGGATTTTTTTCCGGTTACGGTCCTAAAACCGGTTTTTTTGTACACCTCTACTTGCGCCTAGGCCCAAGGCTCACCGTTTACGCCTTGAGTGCGCCTTGTGCCTTTGACAACTATGCTAATTATGATAAACACAATCCTAACACAAGCACTTGAATCAGCTGTAAACACAAAATCTTGCACATTTCAACAGAAAATTCCCTTTAGCAATGTGTAACTGACTCTGTTTCACTACAATCAATCTAATTATCACACCCCACAACCCTAATTAAGCGTAATTTCTTTTCAAACCGAATGCATACAATAAACACAATTAAACAAACACTCATAAAAACTAAAACTTTTTACTTAAATCGATAAGGGGGGAACCTACTGGTGTCGTAAACGTGAACTTTATTAGTCTGAGTGTTGTCTTCACCGTAACCACCGAAGATATACAGCAGCTGACCACCGCGAACGGCGTTGCAGGTGTGGCCCCACCTCTTGCCTGGGCCTCCGTTGTGTATGTCCAGTTTTTCCCACCTCATCATCTTATTGTTATTGAGGGGTTACTGTGAAATGTGTGTTGTTTTGGTGAAATTAGGGCTAATGGCAGGGGTGATTGTGTTTGGAAGATGTTTTGATACGGATTTTGGATTGTGGGGAGGGGGAGATTTGGGTTTAAGTTTTAGGTATTTGTTGAAATATGTGAAATGTTGATGTAGGGGAGCTACAAATGATTAGGATATAATAAAAAGTTTATTTGGGTAGGAAGCTTAGAAAGTAATTTTGATCATTCATTTATTTAATCAAGGGTTAAGATTAAATGAGTGAAAATGAAGGAAAAAAAAGAGACGCGTGGGTTTGTTTATGGGCATTCTAGTCAATCCAAAGCAATAGTTTCTCACTCCTCCAATTTCTCCTCATTTTTTAAACGTTAATAACTCTTCCATACGACATTATTTTTTTATAAAGATTGCACCAAAAAAACGAGCGTTTTTTTATCTTTAAAACGAGTATACTATTGTTATATTTTCGAAAAAAAAAATCGAAAACCCAGTTGCGTAAAACGCAATAGAAAAGACTCAGTTGCGTAAAACGCAATGAAAAAAACCTAAAAAATGACATTTTTGTAAAACGCAATGCACAAAAAATACAAAGAAATGTCTTATTTGTAAAACGCAATGGTCAGAAAACACAAAGAAATGTCTTATTTCTAAAACGCAATAGCCTAAAAACACAAAAGAAACTGTACTTTCTAAAACGCAATGGACTGAAAACATATAAAAATGTGTCTTAACTAAAACGCAATGCACCAAAAACACAAACAAATGTCTTATTTCTAAAACGCAATGGCCAGAAAACACTTAAAATGTCTGTTTTCTAAAACGCAATGGACTGAAAACACATAAAAATGTGTTTTACCTAAAACGCAATGCACCAAAAACACAAAGAAATGTCTTATTTATAGAACGCAATGGCCAGAAAACACTTAAAAATGTCTCATTTCTAAAATGCAATGGCCTAAAAAAACAAAAGAAAGTGTTCTGTCTAAAACGCAATTGACTGAAAACACCTAAAAATGTGTTTTACCTAAAACGCAATGACTAAAAACACTTAAAAAAGTGTTTTTTTCTAAAACACAATGGCCAGAAAACACATAAAACTCTCTTATTTCTAAAACGCAATGGACACATAAAGCTCGACCCCAGCCAGGGGCTCTGCCCCTTGGACCCCGCCGAGGGCTACCGCCCCTTGGACTCTGCTACCAGGGGCGCTGTCACCGGACCCCCGCCAAGATCGTAAAACGCAATGACTAAATCAAAAATCTAGATCGTAAAAATGAAATTAAAGAATTTCTTACATGGATCGAAGCCGATTTCTTTAATGATTGATGAAATTTGAATGATAGAAACACTTATCAAATATCGAATCGAACGGTTCGAGTGATTATCTTCAAAATCACGGGAAAAAATGAGATTTTGAATGAAATTAAACTGGGTTTTCTTAAAAAAAAAAAGCTGAAGAACACATTGATCGGGTGTTTGAATCATTGATTGGTGACGAAAATCGCACTATAATGTAGTGATTATTGAGATAGAAAGTGAAGAAATGTTTGAAGATGGTGGGTTTTGAAAATGGTGGGTTTTGATGTTACTGGGAAGAAGAAAAGGATAAGATTGACTAAAATACCCTTCCTCTTTATTTTAAATTTTGTCACATGTCCTAATCTTATTGCTTCCTATCCTTCCCAGCCAAAATAAACTTCCTATTTGATCCTCACCCTTAATAAGGGTACTAATATTAACATATGTAAAAAACTTATTTACACATGGTGTATATAGGCCGTATAATGTTATACGGTTCATATAGAATTTAAAAAACCAACAAAATCTGTGCCAGCAGACTTTGTCAGTTTTTTTAATTCCATACGGGCCGTATAACATTATACGACCCGTATACACCATGTGTAAATAAATTACCTGGTCGTATACAATGTATACGAACGCTGTATACGGGCCGTATACTGTTATACGGCCCGTATTCTTCGAAAATTAGATTTTTCTCAAAGTATTTAAGGGATTTAAGGTGCCAATCACACTAGACGTTTTACAGTCATGATGTGGTCAAACCTTTCTAAAAGTAGAAAAAAATAAAACATTAACAAGTAACAAAGATTGAAGAACAAAAAGTCACGTCGTATGACTGTAATAAAACAGAAGCTATCAACGTGGGGTTACAGGCATGGTGTTATTCTTTATTTAATATTTACAGAATAAAAGGAAGGATGAGGCATTTGATGAGAGTTGTAAGGAGAAGTGTTGAGATAACGGACATCCATGAAGCTTAAAAAGAAAACTTGTGTTTCCCTCTCAATTGAATAGACAGACACTTGCTTCATAGGACTCACTTGAATCGTCTCAAAAGTACTGAACAACCGAACTAACAGCTTCGGTTTCATCAGCCTGTACCGAAGAAACCAAATTCGCAACAATGAGTCTGAGTCCATTGTTTTATCTTGAGTCGTCGGGAAAACTTTTCCTCAGGGGAGGGTGAGTAGAATGAGTCTGAGTCCATTGTGGTTCGTGAATGTTTCGAATCATCATAGAAGACGTGTCGGGTTCTTCTGCTAGTTATCGGAATGTTTCGAATCATCATTAAAATTAACAATGCGGTCTTCATTGAAGACGTAATTGCAAGACTGTTTGTCGGGTTTCCATTTCTCACACAGGGTAAAAACAACCCTTGATGTTGAAACCGGTTTTACTTCATGAAAAGGAAAGAAACAAATTTTTTTAGAGACGCGTTGGGATTCAATGGTTTATGAGTCAAAGTTAACATTCAGATTCAGATTCGGAAAGCGCATGATTTGTACTGGGTTTATTCTCTTTAATCTTTTAGAACGATCCTTGTTTTGTCATGTACATGCGTTTAATTCCCAACATCCTTGTTTTGTCACGTACATTTCGTAAGAAACTTTTCGTGCACTGAACCTAAAATTCAGTTGTGTACGCAAATTCACCATCGGTTTCTACAGCACAAGCACATACACCGATTTCCAGGAAGGGTTTAGAATGTTTGATGGAATGTTGGTTCAATACCAACTCATCTTTAGTAGTGTTTGTTTGAGAACCTGATTCAGATAAACAACGGTTCTCCAATTCCAGAGTAAGCAAATATACAACGGTTCTCCAATTCCAGATCAGTAATGAACGTTCAGTTGTGTACACAAATTTATCACCGGTTTCTACAGCACAAGCACATACACAGGGAGAATGTTCTCGAAATTGAAGGAAAATAAAAAATGGTTGTTGATGTTTTTCACTATCAGGATTTTGTTGGTTTGTTTCCAGGTAGGGTTTAGAATGTTTGAAGGAAACTTGTGTTTCCCATAGTCACAAACGATTTCGTTCAAATCAAGGGTCCCGTCATTACAACCACTTGTTTTCAATGTGGATGTAATGCAATGATTCCTCTCAATTGAATAGACAGACACTTGCTTCATAGGACTCACTTGAATCGTCTCGGAAGTACTGAACAACCGAAATAACAGCTTCGGTTTCATCACCTGCATTGTTTACCGTGAAATGCATCCTTACAGAAACCACTAAAGATGAGTTGGAAAATTGCATCAACTCTCCTATATCAACATACTCTTCTCCGGACGGTTGATAAGCCTGTACCGAAGAAACCAAATTCGCAACAATGAGTCTGAATCCATTGTGGTTTGTGAATGTTTCGAATCATCATAGAAGACGTATCGGGTTCTTCTGCTAGTGGTCGGGCTTCCAATCATCATAGAAGCATTGGGATTCAAGGGTTTATGAGTCAAAGTTAACATTCAGATTCAGAAAGCAGATGATTTGTACGTGGTTTATTTTCTTTAATCTATTACAACGATCCTTGTTTTGTCACGTACATGCGTTTAATTTCCAACATCTTTGTTTTATCACGTACATTCCGTAAGAAACTCTTCGTGCACTGAACCTTTAGTTGAAAGAATGTTGGTTCAATACCAACTCTTCTTTAGTAGTATTTGTTTGAGAACCTGATTCAGATACACAAATTCATCACCGGTTTCTACAGCACAAACACATACACAGTTAGGGTTTAGAATGTTTGAAGTATTCGGATTTTGTTGGTTTGTCGGGTTCTATAACTACAATCCTTCCTACACTATTGAAAATTACTACATCACAAAGATTTGTTGAAAACCCAACTCTCTCTATAGATATGACTGAGATTGAGGGTTACTCTGTTATATACATCAACAAATGATTGGTTCAATACCAATTCATCTTTATTGATCTTCATATTCTTGGTTAAATACCAATTCATCTTTATTGATCTTCGTATTCTTGGTTCAATACCAACTCATATTTATATGAGAGTATGTTGATATAGGAGAGGAGATGCAAAACAAGGATCGTTCTAATAGATGAAAGAGAATAAACCATTTTTACCATTTTTTACCCATAGTATACGGGTCGTATACTATTATACGGCCCGTATACACCATGTGAAAAAGGTTTGCCAGATCGTATACAATGTATACGATGATCGTATACAGACCGTATACTATTATACAGCCCGTATACTATGGGTAAAAAATGGTTTATTCTCTTTAATCTATTTAGAACGATCCTTGTTTTGAGAACCTGATTCAGATTTAAACAATGCACGACATGTCTGTAAAAAAATACAATTGATTACTCGGTCGAATAATGGCCAATAATCCATTCATTATCTGTTGTTGTCTAAACAATATGACACGCAACGAATTTGACAACCGGTCAAATCACACACTATAAAGTGTAAACTTATCGTGTGTTGTAGTTTGGAAAGATGACCGAATAGAGATCTGAATCAGGTGTGCATTGATGTGTGTAAAATGCAACATATAAATCACATCAATTAAGGCATAAAACTAACCCTTTTTTAGTACTAATGTTGGAAAAAGAGTGTTTTTGTCTTCCTTTTGTATTTTCAGGATGAAATGAGCTCAAAATCACAAAAGAAGCAAAAAGACAACTAATTCTACCATAAAATACAAGAAAAGGAACAAAAGTGGACTGCCCGGACCCTCAACGGCATCTCCCAAGGCAAAAGAAAAGAAACAGAGTCTGAACACGCCCCGTGTCCAGCGAACACGGGGGCGTGCCCAGGAAGCAGCAGAAAAGACAAACCAGTAGAAGCTTCCATTGCCCACCACGGGGCCGTGTCCAGCGAGCACGGGGGCGTGGTGAAAGTACAGCAGGCGCATTAATTGTAATTCGCAATTACAATTAATGAGGAGAGAGAGTGTCAGGCGGGCACGGGGCCGTGTCCAGCGGACACGGGGCCGTGTCCAGCCTTCTGTTCAGCCTATAAATAGAGGAGCTTGGCTTCATTCTCTCTCATCCCTTGGCACACCACCTCTCTCACACCTCATCCACCACCCACCACCACCATAACACCATCATCCACCACCATCATCCATTGTCCATCGTAGAGTGTGTGAGTCGTCTCGGGATCCAAGATTGATCGTAAGAGTTCTTGACAATCAAGGCCATGTTTGCCTAAGTCTCTTACATCACTTGGTGAAGACAAGTGTTTAGTATAATACTTTTTATTTTTAATCTTTTGCACTTTTTATTTGGTTTTGTATTAATGACTTTAATAACTAGTTACTTATGTTGAAGGTGATCTTTCCTTATCGTTTGTCCGTGGTGTCTTGGCATTATTTTACTGTCTATATAAAATAAAAGATTTTCACCATTCATATCTCCACGGTCTATATGGAGGTATGTTGGCTACCTGGTCGGGGGTTAAGGGAACGGTTTGGTAAGGGTCTTGCCCTTGTTCAGCGTTTAGAGGTCCTGCTTGGGACCTGGGTCAAATTTAGTAGGATCTCCTTCAATGCCCATAGGTATTGGATGGCGGGGATCCTAACTCTTTGACCCCTTCATAAGTTAACTACTATTAATACTATAACCCGGCTATTTAGGACTGTATCCCTGCTGACTCAGACTACTTAGCCGAGGGTAACGTCACCGCCAAAAGCGGGGCCTACCATAATTTGCATTAATAACTTAATTCATTATCTTCCAATAATCCGACCCTTTAGGATTGTATCCTTGCTGACTCAAACTACTGGGTTGAGGGTAACGTCGCCTTCAAAAGAGGGGCCTACTACAATAACTAAGATAATCTCTTAAACAAGTGCAAAAGTGCGAAAATAATCAAAGGTTATACTAATACACGTGTCGGATCCAAGTGATTCATCTTGTCTATCTGTTTTTATTTTATTTTTATTTTTCAGCATTTAGTTAGTTTTTATTTTTCTTAGTTTAAAACATTTTTCTAACCTTTTGATTTGATTAGACGTTGAGGATAAACCGGTACTAAAAGCTCTTGTGTCCTTGGACGACCTCGGTATCTTACCAACACTATACTACGTCCACGATGGGTGCACTTGCCCATATGTGTGTTTAGTGTTAGTAAATATCGTGTTTTATAAATTTAAAACTTGGCTAAAAGTGTAAAAAGGGGCTTAAATATACATCTAAATTATATTACACCTAACGCACATCAGCATTGTTTAAATCTGAATCAGGTTCTCAAACAAACACTACTAAAGATGATCTGAATCAGGTTGTTAATTTTAATGAAGCAATGAAGATTGAATATGCAACCCTAGACCATGGTCTCAGACTCTCTCCCCCTCCTTTTCTCTCTCTGACAACCCTAGACCCAAACCACCGCAATTCACCACGATTATGTCTCTCCAAGCATCTCTTATTTCTACTCCTTCTCTCTTGCACCTTTAACTATGTTGGTTCGGCTTAGTTATTTTCCGACTGTTTCAGTTATGATTCAATAAATAATATCTGATTGAGAAGCACTAAAACGGTTGCGGTTGTCCAATTCCAGATCAGTAATGTAAGGAGAAGCGTTGAGATAACGGACATCCATCGAATACATCTTTCAAACTTTCAAAATTCAAATCAGACTAACACAAAGTATCTCGATATGGTTGGTGTAAAAGCTCACATTTTACTACATTGACCATGTCTTTTGACAAATCATCTGCTTCCTGAATTTGAATCTGAAAGTTAACTAGACCCCTCAAGTTGTCATTCATAACAACTAAGCGTCTGGAGAAGAGCATGTTGATATAGGAGAGTTGATGCAATTTTCCAAGAATTTTAATGAAGCAATGAAGATTGAATATGAAAACCGCATCCGTTTTGTATACGGAAACTATGGGAAATACAAACCCGACACGTCTTCTGTGATGATTTGAAACATTCCAAATAACTAGCAGAAGAACCCGACACGTCTTCTGCTAGTTACTCTTTTCTTCGATTTCAACAAATCTTTCAAGACCATTCACCTCTTTCAACCTACGAAAACATCGTAAACCCCTTCTTTTAATCTATTAGAACGATCCTTGTTTTGTCACGTACATGCGTTTAATTCTCAAACATCAGCAACCATTTTCCCTTTTCCTTCAATTTCGAGAACATTCTCCCTAACATGAGAAACGAAAGAGATTTCGAGCAGTTGGTCGATGACATGATAGATAAAGATCTTGACACGATCATATCCATTTTCAAGTTTTAGACTAGATAGAAGACGTGTCGGGTTCTTCTGCTAGTGGTTTCTGTAACCAATTGAGAACCACATATTTGCTTCAAGATTTACGTCTGATGTCCAAGTTTGATTACATTTGACTTCATCTACATGTGTTTTGAAATAGGCTTTATTCTTGGTTTAATGAAGTTACACGTAACATCTAGTTATATTCAGATTTAAACAATGCACGCCTCAACTGAGATAACGGACATCCATCAAGCTCAAAAAGAAAACTTGTGTTTCCCATAGCCACAAATGATTGCGGTTTGTATTTCGCATGGCCACCGTTTCCGTAGTAAAAAACGGTTGCGGTTTGTACATTCAATCTTCAATACTTCATTAAAATACCACTAGTAGAAGAACCCGGCACGTCTTCATGTTACGGAGAATGTTCTAGAAATTGAAGGAAAAGGAAAAGATTTGTTGAAATCGAAGAAAATAGTAAAAAAGATGACAGCTTATTACAAGTAGAAATCACCTCCAATCATTTCCTAGTCAAATCACACAATATAAAGTTTAAAGTTATCGTGTGTTGTAGTTTGGAAAGATGACCGAATAGAGATCTGAATAACAAACTGTGGAGAACTTGTTTGTGTCGGGTTCTTCTGCTAGTTATTCGGAATGTTTCGGATCATCATAGAAGACGTGCCAGGTTCTTCTGCTAGTGGTTTCTTTAACCAATCCATAATCACCCTTGGTGGTTTCTGTACCCATCCCCGCCGATAACTAGCAAAATCGATAAATAACTAACACGAAGATCTCTGCGATCGCTAAGGTTTCCATCAACGGACTGATCGATAACGTTACTCTACTTGTGCTCCGATTTAAGCGGCGTGTTCTGATCAACGTTTATCGACATTGTCACACCCCCAAAATCCCACCTGCGGAGTACTACCGCTTGGAGGCGTGACTGACCAGGATCCAGCCACCAATCATACTGAACGAGCATATAAACAGTTATAAAAGTTTAACCAATACGATTGGTGTTTCAAAACAAATAAGTTTAAGCTGCAAGCGGAAGCATAAGTCTCAAAAGTAAAACATAAGTTCAAATGTTTTCAAGTTTAACAAGGTACGCAGCAATCCGTGTCCCACAACGACTCTCCTCCATGCAAGCTCCAGCTGAGTACCTATGGTCCTGCAAAGCATGTAGTAACGAGTCAACAACTAGTTGAGTGAGTTCACAGTTGGGTGTTTGTTTTAGTTGTTTCGAAAACAGTTTCCTTTAACTGGCATCCTGCCGTGGGGGTTACCCCATAGTTTAAAAACGTGACTTGTTCATTCCCAGTTACTCCGGCATTCCAGCCGTGGGGGCTACCCCATGTTAGTTATCAGGCATTTCGACCGTGGGGGCTACCCCATGCGTACACTAGACTCGTTACCATATCGACTGCTGACTGTAGTCATGTTTATGTGCCCTGAAAACATCAATGTCTATCATCATTGACGTGCCCCAGATCCATTAGTTCACGCCCGTCCTCTGCGGCACGGTGTGAGGTTTGTCAGACCTTAATAGCGCTATCTAACTAATGACCCGCTCGCCATTGGCCCGGCGATTAAGTCGATACAAAAAGGAGGGACTTCGTGATAGAGTTTTAGTCTAGTACGAGTTATCCGTCCATCCGGACGAGGAATCACATTCCTGAACCATAGCTGTCCTAACCAAGGAGGACGAGGAATCCACGTTCCTTAACCCCGTTCCCAACCCAGGGAATCCCATGCTTTGTAGAGGGTGTGAACTCACCTTGGTTTGCTCGGTAGTAACACAGAAAGGTCAATCAATTGCAGGTAATCAATTAGGTCCTATCACAGATATTATTCGTATCAGATTCAAGCCAAGCAGTGCACGAATGTTCAACACGTATTGTTCACAGGTATTGATCATGGCAAACACGTTTAACATCAACAGTTCACAGTTAACAGTCATATACAACCCAAAGTCTAAGTGTGAGGCCCTAACAGTTGGGCTCGTGATAACAGGCCCAAACAATACGTCAACAGTAACACAGAAGTCCATAAGGCTGGCCCATTAACTAAGGCCCGTAACTAAGCAAGTCCAATAAGCGTGGTCTCGAGTCGCAACCGGACTCGCAAGCGTGGTTTCGAGTCATGCTGTTTGTGTTGATCATGGATGGTTGCGAGTCGCAACCTATGTCGCAACCATGGTTTCGGCTCGTCATGCTAAGGTCTCGAGTCGCAACGGGACTCGTAACCTGTGTCGCAACCGTGGTCTCGGCTTGTCATGTTATGGTTGCGAGTCGTAACCAGGTGTTCTCGACTCGCAACTGGTGTCGTAATCGTGGAGGTTTTGAGTCGCAACCAGGGGTCTCGACTCCCCAACAGTTGCTGATTCTGCACAGATGTACTATCCAATAGAATTCCAACTGCATGCACCCTATTTGTGTACTATCCACTTAAACATGTTTTGTTGTCTAACCATTACCAAAAACGGATCAAACAGTGCAGATTTCAAATATTCAAGGCACATTCAAGTTGTTCTTCATGTTCTTTAAACATTCAAACACATATTCACCATGTTCAACCCTTGTTCAAGCAAAAATCATGAACTATAACTCATAATATGCACCCTATTATAACAAGCATATTCATTTAATGGTTTCAATCCTCACACATGCCAACCGATTTCAGAATTTCCTTTATTCAAACACTATCATGAACACAACCTTCTAGCATAAACAAGTCATTCGGATTTAGACCCATACAAAGCCGATTATAACATTTCATCATCTCACAATATCATTATTTGACAACAAACAACTATTTTCTATCTAGCAAACATCTTTATCATAGATAGACAATCATCAAGCCAACACATATTATCATTCAACCTCATTACACATTAACAACAAACCGAAACACAATATGAGTCACTAACCGGTTAAGAGGTATGAAAGGTGAACTCCAAATGTTGATTTCCAATCTTGAATCCAAAGGTCAAGTGTGAGCCGGTTACTAGGGGTGTGTTTATGTTGCTTAGGGTTTTGTAGGAGGGAAGATAGGAGAGTGTGTGTGTGTTGGTTGTCCAAGAAAATGGCAAAGATGGTTACAAGTATAATATATATACTTGTTTCACACATGCACCCTAAAGGGCTTACTAGCCGGTTAGAGGAGGTCACGGCCCAAAGGCCCAAATCGGTCACTATTCACTCGAGACCTCATGGTCTCGAGTCGGGTCCTTTGTTCTCGGTCGGGTTCTCGGCTCACATATAACACGTACATATATACATACAAGTGCACACATAACAAAGTACATATCACATAAAAGGTTCACGTTTATCATTAAGTTTAATCAGTTAACTAGTCACATAACGTACAAGTATGCTACATCGAGGCACAAGAAAGGTTCTAAATTTCGAGTTGTCACATCATCCCCAAGTTGAAAGAAATTTCGTCCCGAAATTTGATGGCACTCACTGAGGAAGCTAGTTAAGTTGTATGGTTTTCCCGGTTATCCTGGGGTGTCACATCCACCCTCCGTTGATCTGGAATTTCGTCCCGAAATTCCGTAGCTTCAGCCTCAGTAGCGGTTGTACTGTCCTCAAACAGTTGGGGATACTTTTGTTTCATCCGATCTTCGCGCTCCCAGGTGAACTCTGGGCCGCGACGTGAGTTCCAACGAACTCGAACGAGAGGTATTCTAGTGCTCTTGAGGACCTTAACATCCCGGTCCGTGATTTCGACTGGTTCCTCGACGAATTTCAACTGTTCGTCGATCGTGAGTTCCTTCAGAGGAACTACGTGGGTCTCATCTGACAGACACTTCTTCAGATTCGACACATGGAAAACGTTGTGAACTGCACCGAGTTCTGTTGGTAAGTTCAGTCTGTAGGCCACCTTGCCTATTTTCTCAATGATCTCGAAAGGTCCAACGTATCGTGGGTTGAGTTTGCCCCGTTTGCCAAAACGAACCACACCCTTCCAGGGTGAAACTTTGAGTAGTACCCGCTCCCCAACCTGGAGCTCAAGTGGTTTCCTGCCCTTATCGGCGTAGGCCTTCTGACGGTCACGAGCGGCCGCCATGCGCTGTCGTATTTGAGCAATCCGCTCAGTAGTGTCCACCACATGTTCTGGACCAGTGATTTGACTATCTCCCACCTCTGCCCAACAAAGAGGTGACCGGCATTTACGTCCGTACAATGCCTCAAACGGAGCAGCTTTGATGCTGGTGTGGTAGTTGTTATTATATGAAAATTCCACAAGTGGCAGATGCCTTTCCCAGCTGTTGCCAAAGTCGATTACACAAGCGCGAAGCATGTCTTCTAATGTCTGGATAGTGCGCTCGGACTGCCCGTCCGTCTGTGGGTGATACGCTGTGCTCATATCTAGACGTGAGCCAAAAGACTTGTGCATTGCTTGCCACAGTTCCGAAGTGAAACGTGCATCTCGATCAGAGATGATAGAGGTGGGCACCCCGTGCCTCGAAACAACTTCCTTGAGGTATATTTCCGCTAAAGTGGAGAATTTATCCGTCTCCTTAATTGCCAAAAAGTGTGCGGACTTTGTGAGTCGATCCACGATCACCCAAATAGTATCGTTTCCGCGCTGAGATCTTGGTAGGCCAGTAACGAAATCCATGGAAATTTGCTCCCATTTCCATTGTGGTATCTCTGGTTGTTGGAGTAGGCCTGAGGGTTTCTGATATTCCGTCTTGACTCGCGCACAAGTCAAACACTTGCTGACGTAAGTTGCTATGTGGGCCTTCATGCTAGGCCACCAATACGTAGTTTTAATATCGTGGTACATCTTGTCCGAACCAGGGTGTACCGAGTAGCGAGATTTGTGTGCTTCATCCATCACAAGTTCTCGTAAGTCGCCATAGAGTGGGACCCAAATGCGTCCTGTTACGTAGTAAGCACCGTCTTCCTTCTGTTCTAAGCGTTGCCTTGACCCGCGTAGGGTTTCAGCTCTAACGTTTTCTGGTTTCAGTGCTTCTATCTGAGCAGCTCGTATTTGCGAAGGTAGACTAGAATGGATCGTGAGTTGTAGAGCTCTTACGCGCTTAGGCGCAGTGTCCTTTCGACTGAGGGCGTCAGCCACAACATTGGCCTTGCCCGGGTGATACCTAATAGAGCACTCGTAGTCATTCAGCAGCTCGACCCATCGTCGTTGCCGCATATTCAGTTCCTTCTGCTTGAATATGTGCTCTAGACTTCTGTGGTCGGTGTAGATGGCGCACTTGGTTCCGTACAGGTAATGCCGCCATAACTTAAGTGCGAAAACAACAGCTCCCAGCTCTAAATCATGCGTAGTGTAGTTCTTCTCGTGAACTTTGAGTTGCCGTGAAGCGTAGGCTATGACTTTATCTCGTTGCATCAATACACAACCAAGACCTTGAATTGATGCATCACAATAAACCACGAAATCGTCTGTGCCCTCTGGTAGTGAAAGGATAGGTGCACTACAAAGTCTATCCTTTAGGTGCTGAAAAGCTAACTCTTGTGCATTTCCCCAATGATAAACAACGCCTTTCTGCGTTAACGAGGTGAGAGGCTGTGCGATCTTAGAAAAATCCTTGATGAATCTCCTGTAGTAACCTGCCAATCCCAAGAATTGGCGAATTTCCTTTGGTGTGCGAGGCGCAGGCCAGTTCTTAATAGAATCCACTTTGGATGGATCAACGTGAATCCCATCCTTGTTCACTACATGCCCCAGGAAATGGACTTCACGAAGCCAGAAGTCGCATTTCGAGAACTTTGCGTAAAGCTGTTCCTTCCGAAGGAGTTCCAGAATAAGTCGTAGATGCTGTTCGTGCTCCTCCTGACTCTTAGAATAGATCAGGATGTCGTCGATGAAGACTATAACAAACTTGTCCAGGTAAGGCTTGCACACTCGATTCATCAAATCCATAAAAACTGCGGGTGCTTTCGTCAGCCCAAACGGCATGACCAAAAACTCGTAGTGTCCATAACGGGTTCTAAAGGCTGTCTTAGAGACATCCTCTTCTCGAACTCTCAGCTGGTGATATCCTGATCTCAGATCGATCTTTGAATAATAGCTCGACCCCTGCAACTGGTCGAACAAGTCGTCAATGCGCGGTAGTGGATAACGATTCTTCACAGTCACCTTGTTGAGTTCACGATAGTCGATACACATTCTGAAGGTACCATCCTTCTTCTTCACAAATAGTACTGGAGCTCCCCAAGGCAATGAGCTAGGACGAATAAAACCCTTATCCAAGAGTTCTTGTAGTTGCGTGGAGAGTTCTTCCAATTCTGATGGAGCTAAACGATAAGGTGCACGGGCTATAGGCGCAGCTCCAGGGGTTAATTCAATCTGAAACTCGACTTGGCGATGGGGCGGAAGACCAGGTAATTCCTCAGGGAATACCTCAGGATAGTCTCGTACAACTGGAAAATCTTCTAGCTTCTTCTCTTTCTCTGTGGTATCAGTAACTAGAGCCAAAATCGCAGTGTGGCCCTTTCGTAAGCACTTCTGGGCTTTAAGAAGAGAGATGATGTTCTCAACAGCACTTCTCTTGTCGCCACGAATTATGAGAGGTTCACTACCTAAACCAGGAATACGAACGATCTTCTCGTTGCATAGAATCTCTGCTCGGTGTTGGGATAACCAATCCATCCCAATGACAACGTCGAAACTACCCAAGACGATAGGGATGAGGTCAATAGAGAAGGTCTGGTTAGCGAGAATAAGTTGGCAACCTTTGACTACGTGCGAGGCCTCCAAACTCTTACCATTAGCTAGCTCTACGGTGTGCTTGTCACTCAGGGGTGTTGGAATACGCTTAAGCATTTTACTAACTTCTAGTGACACATAGCTAGTATCGGCACCCGAATCAAATAAGACTGTAACATAAAAGTCGTCGAGAAGGAACTTACCCGTCACCACGTTGGGATCATTCCTTGCTTCACCTTGACCAATCACGAACACTCGTCCCCTAGCACCATTGTTGTTGTTGTGGTTCCCATTGTTACCATTCCCCTGATTGTTGTTGTTGTTGTTCTGGTTCAGTTGGGGACAATCTTTCTTGAAGTGGCCTTCAGCTCCACACTGAAAGCATCCTTTGTTGTTACCCTGCTGTTGTCGCTGATTCTGCTGAGGTTGCTGACGATTCTGATTGGCGGGATATGCGCTCCTGCAATCCTTTGCAACATGGCCAGGCTTGTTGCACCGATGACAGTTGCCCCTGGTGCATGGCCCACTGTGGTGTAGGTTGCAACGATTGCATTTGGGGTGATTCCCCTTGTACCCACCATGACTTTGACCACCAGACGACTGTTGACTAGGGCTCTTGTGGTCGTCAGTCTTTCTCTGCTGAGACTGAGATTGCACAGAAGTTGAACCCTTGCTTGAAGTTCCATCCCATTTCCGTTTGTCCCCACTAGAGGTACCAGAAGTAGTTGCAGCACCTATGCGCTTAGGTAACTTGTTCTGCTCCACCGCTTGGTCAGTAAGACGGTGAGCCAACTGAACAACCTGCTGGATAGTGGTCAAGTTTGCTGAAGTCACATGACTTTGGATCTCTGGCACCAAGCCCTTGAGATAAAGTTCAATTCGCTTATACGGAGGGTCCACCATAGTAGGACACAACAAGGCAAGCTCATGCGATCTCTTAGTGTATGCCTCAATCTCTGACCCCGTCATTTTGAGATTGTAGAACTCATCTTCCAGCTTGTGAATGTCATCACGACTGCAGTATTCCTCCCTGATCATTTCCTTGAAATTCTCCCATGGGGTGGCGTTGGCAGCAACCAACCCCAGCATTTGCACTTGAGCATTCCACCACGTGAGGGCCAAACCCTCGAGAGTACCAGTAGCATACTTTACCCTGCGCGCTTCAGGGCATTCACACATTTCGAACACAGATTCTAGTTTCTCAAACCAGTGTAGGAGACCTACTGCTCCTTCAGTTCCGCTAAAAGTAGTGGGTCGGCAGTCCATAAAGGTCTTAAAAGTGCACACCGGTGCCTGAGCATATTGACCTAAGGTAGGTGAAAGAAAGACAGAGTTTAACACAGAGGTTGGTTCACGAGAGTAGGATCCAAATGATCCTAGAACAAATTCGGACTGCAGGATATACCTCCTGCGTTTGCAGCTGCAAGCGCTGCGGCAACTCGTTCATTGATCAAAGCCGTCAACTGGGCTTGTGTCATGTTAACGCGTCCAGACATGATTCTTCATAACAAGAGTAATACGAGTGAGAGAGGTGCGCGAAAGTACGATAGTAGGATAGAGTAAGCACGCATGTGTTCAAGCAACAGTAGTTATACTAATCAAGCATACCATGGGCAATGTACTATGTACTATGTAACTAACAAGTAGGCAATATACGCATACCATATCACCTAGAATGTCGAGCCTTGCATGTGGAGCGAAGTGTCGTTGTGGACCGTTGAGCACTATACCGGTTATAGTCTGGTTTTAACAAAAACGTTTCTCCTTTATTAAAACCAAGTTCACTATAACCAATGGCTCTGATACCAATCTGTCACACCCCCAAAATCCCACCTGCGGAGTACTACCGCTTGGAGGCGTGACTGACCAGGATCCAGCCACCAATCATACTGAACGAGCATATAAACAGTTATAAAAGTTTAACCAATACGATTGGTGTTTCAAAACAAATAAGTTTAAGCTGCAAGCGGAAGCATAAGTCTCAAAAGTAAAACATAAGTTCAAATGTTTTCAAGTTTAACAAGGTACGCAGCAATCCGTGTCCCACAACGACTCTCCTCCATGCAAGCTCCAGCTGAGTACCTATGGTCCTGCAAAGCATGTAGTAACGAGTCAACAACTAGTTGAGTGAGTTCACAG
This sequence comes from Helianthus annuus, assembly GCF_002127325.2. Lineage (NCBI taxonomy): Eukaryota > Viridiplantae > Streptophyta > Magnoliopsida > Asterales > Asteraceae > Helianthus > Helianthus annuus. The sequence continues at coordinate 12,713,655 of NC_035448.2, read as the reverse complement.
TTGGGTGTTTGTTTTAGTTGTTTCGAAAACAGTTTCCTTTAACTGGCATCCTGCCGTGGGGGTTACCCCATAGTTTAAAAACGTGACTTGTTCATTCCCAGTTACTCCGGCATTCCAGCCGTGGGGGCTACCCCATGTTAGTTATCAGGCATTTCGGCCGTGGGGGCTACCCCATGCGTACACTAGACTCGTTACCATATCGACTGCTGACTGTAGTCATGTTTATGTGCCCTGAAAACATCAATGTCTATCATCATTGACGTGCCCCAGATCCATTAGTTCACGCCCGTCCTCTGCGGCACGGTGTGAGGTTTGTCAGACCTAAATAGCGCTATCTAACTAATGACCCGCTCGCCATTGGCCCGGCGATTAAGTCGATACAAAAAGGAGGGACTTCGTGATAGAGTTTTAGTCTAGTACGAGTTATCCGTCCATCCGGACGAGGAATCACATTCTTGAACCATAGCTGTCCTAACCAAGGAGGACGAGGAATCCACGTTCCTTAACCCCGTTCCCAACCCAGGGAATCCCATGCTTTGTAGAGGGTGTGAACTCACCTTGGTTTGCTCGGTAGTAACACAGAAAGGTCAATCAATTGCAGGTAATCAATTAGGTCCTATCACAGATATTATTCGTATCAGATTCAAGCCAAGCAGTGCACGAATGTTCAACACGTATTGTTCACAGGTATTGATCATGGCAAACACGTTTAACATCAACAGTTCACAGTTAACAGTCATATACAACCCAAAGTCTAAGTGTGAGGCCCTAACAGTTGGGCTCGTGATAACAGGCCCAAACAATACGTCAACAGTAACACAGAAGTCCATAAGGCTGGCCCATTAACTAAGGCCCGTAACTAAGCAAGTCCAATAAGCGTGGTCTCGAGTCGCAACCGGACTCGCAAGCGTGGTTTCGAGTCATGCTGTTTGTGTTGATCATGGATGGTTGCGAGTCGCAACCTATGTTGCAACCATGGTTTCGGCTCGTCATGCTAAGGTCTCGAGTCGCAACGGGACTCGTAACCTGTGTCGCAACCGTGGTCTCGGCTTGTCATGTTATGGTTGCGAGTCGTAACCAGGTGTTCTCGACTCGCAACTGGTGTCGTAATCGTGGAGGTTTCGAGTCGCAACCAGGGGTCTCGACTCCCCAACAGTTGCTGATTCTGCACAGATGTACTATCCAATAGAATTCCAACTGCATGCACCCTATTTGTGTACTATCCACTTAAACATGTTTTGTTGTCTAACCATTACCAAGTCATTCGGATTTAGACCCATACAAAGCCGATTATAACATTTCATCATCTCACAATATCATTATTTGACAACAAACAACTATTTTCTATCTAGCAAACATCTTTATCATAGATAGACAATCATCAAGCCAACACATATTATCATTCAACCTCATTACACATTAACAACAAACCGAAACACAATATGAGTCACTAACCGGTTAAGAGGTATGAAAGGTGAACTCCAAATGTTGATTTCCAATCTTGAATCCAAAGGTCAAGTGTGAGCCGGTTACTAGGGGTGTGTTTATGTTGCTTAGGGTTTTGTAGGAGGGAAGATAGGAGAGTGTGTGTGTGTTGGTTGTCCAAGAAAATGGCAAAGATGGTTACAAGTATAATATATATACTTGTTTCACACATGCACCCTAAAGGGCTTACTTGCCGGTTAGAGGAGGTCACGGCCCAAAGGCCCAAATCGGTCACTATTCACTCGAGACCTCATGGTCTCGAGTCGGGTCCTTTGTTCTCGGTCGGGTTCTCGGCTCACATATAACACGTACATATATACATACAAGTGCACACATAACAAAGTACATATCACATAAAAGGTTCACGTTTATCATTAAGTTTAATCAGTTAACTAGTCACATAACGTACAAGTATGCTACATCGAGGCACAAGAAAGGTTCTAAATTTCGAGTTGTCACAGACATTGTTAAAGGTGATGAAGAGTTTAGAAACCCTAAAATGATTGTGTTTTTACTGGAAAAAATATCATTATATACGACCTGTATACAGTTATACGGCCCGTATACATTTCGTAACATCAAAAACCTAAGAAAAAATAAATCCATTGAGCCGTATATGTTTTACAAATCATATACACATGTATACGGCTCGTATAACTATATACGACCCGTATATAGTAAAATCAAAAAAACATTCCATGCGTAATTTCCTATTCAAAAACATTCTATACGGGCCGTATAACTGTATACGGCCCGTATACAATAGGGGGTGTGAAAATAAGATATAGGGGGGGCCTTTAATAAACTTTTAACTACGTGGTTGGTTCCGGTATAAACCATATTTATCCTATTAACCGTAAAAAAAAAATTAAATTAGCACCTACCAAAAATTAAATTTTTTCCCAAATGAACCTTCATCTGACGATCTAATCTAATTATGTTACCCAATATAATCCGGTGTAGGCTGTATAAATTATTTAGAATCGGTTAGTTAGCCGTATTAAAATTATCATAGAAAATAGTGTTTAGATGTTTGTAAAAATTAGATAATGAGATGTTTGTCATGGGCGGACCTACCTTAGGGGAAGTGGTAGCCTCCGCTATCGCTTGATGCTCCGGCGGTAGTGTAAATTTTGAAAAAAATTTAACCTTTTTTTGACGTTTTTTCAATTTCGTTACTGTTTTTTATAAAACGTTACCGCTACGAAGATTTTCTAGATCCGCCACTCATGGCCCGCCCTGAGGGTGGGCGGGAAGGACCACCGGCCACGGCGCGATATTTTCGAAGGGCACGTTATTTTAAAATAAATTGATATGTATATGTAAAAAAAATTAAATTAATAGGGTATACCCATACAAACACCAACAAAGGTCCACTTACAAAACTATTTTTAAGGTTTAGGTTAGTTAATAACTTAGTCCATTGTCATTAGGTTTGACCTCCCAATACCCAATTTCATTAAGGTTTAAGGGCACATTTTTTCGAGCTTGAATAGGGTACACGAATTCTCAGAGCCGGCCGCCCGGCCCTGCCTCCACTGTTTTGCATGTGTTAACTTTTAAAGGAAAAATAGTTGAAATAGCCAAAAGGAACAATATTGGTGGAAAGGGAAATACACTATGTCTCTTATAGAGTATATATTGCATCAGGTCTCGCATTGAACTTTTCGTTAGATTGCATATCAATAAATTGCAATTTCCATTTTCTAATGGGCCAAATTTCAGCCTGCATATTCATATTCATTTTGTCCTGTCTTCTTGGGTCGTCACACACTCACACCAACGGATCAAATTCTTGCAAGTTGCATTTAAGTCATTGCAATTTGCATTCTCTAATTATGTTTTAGAGTAAACTGCAATTTTACCCCGTGGGGTTAGAGTCAATTGACACTGTTAGCCACTCCCTGTAAATAATTGCAATTTAATCCCCCCCCCCCCAACATATGATGTTATGTCGCATAATTACCCCATGCCCTCAAAAAAGTTAACAGATCTGTTAACTGGAATGCGAAATGACTATGTTGCCATTTCATATTACCCCTATTGTTTGTTCTATTCTGTAATATTACCCCCTATTGTAAAATGACTAAATTGTTCTTTCTTATTACCCCTTATGGTTTGTTGTACTCTGCAATATTACCCCCCGGTGTTAAACAGTTCTTGCAAACCTTACCCCCTACAGAAAAAAAAACCTTTCCCGCCTAAACCACCATCAGCCGCCATCACCCACCTCCACCATCATCAGCCGCCACCACCCACCTCCACCTCCATCGCCGCTACCCACCTCGGCGATTTAACTATGACTGTAAAAAACACAACCCAAGACACACTACTAGAAAAGTGGTTATTTTGCTACGGAAATTTCCTACGCAAAAAAATGCGTCGCAAATTTTGACGCATTTACTACACATTTCCTATGGAAAAAAGATCTTGATTTTTTTTGGCAATTTGTGACACAATAGTGACAAAAATACTAATTCTAAGTATTGTGTCGGAAATGCGTAGCAACTTGCTACGCATTTGTGATGGAAAATTGTTGCGTCAGAAATGCGTAGCAACTTGCTACGCATTTATGACGAAATATTTATTATTATACTTAGATTATATTTTAATGTTTAATCAGCATTATTATTAATTATTGCGTAGGAAATGTGTAGCAACTTGCTACGCATTTGTGATGGAAAATTGTTGCGTCAGAAATGCGTAGCAGCTTGCTACGCATTTATGACGAAATATTTATTATTATACTTAGATTATATTTTAATGTTTAATCAACATTATTATTAATTATTGCGTAGGAAATGTGTAGCAACTTGCTACGCATTTATGACGGAATATTTATTATTATACTTAGATTATATTTTAATGTTTAATCAACATTATTATTAATTATTGCGTAGGAAATGTGTAGCAACTTGCTACGCATTTGTGATGGAAAATTGTTGCGTCAGAAATGCGTAGCAACTTGCTACGCATTTATCACGAAATATTTATTATTATACTTAGATTATATTTTAATGTTTAATCAGCATTATTATTAATTATTGCGTAGGAAATGTGTAATAAATATAAGATTTAAAAATATGACTTCGTCTATTTATATAGTGTAGAATACAATTTTTGTACAAGCAGTGAGGAGGAACAAACTAACCATATAATAATCCTCTGCATATGACCCTACAATGATGAAGAAACTTCAAAATAACATGATTAAAATTGTATACCAAAACAATTAGGTTTCCAGATGAAGTGTACTAAGAAGCAGTATATACCTTATATGTCCATATTGCAACCCCAAAAAACATGTGATTGCAGCCATTAATGAACTGAAAATAAAGCTATTTAAGTAAGCCCATTACAAAATGAAATACGATCACCATTTCCAAGTAAGTTGGAGGAAGTTTTCTTTATAATCAAATCACAGTCTGAAGCTAAAAGTCTGAAACCAGTATCGGACTCAAAATTTCTAAAAGATAAGCTTTTATTGGGGACTTTGAACATGCAATGTAATTTACATCTAATTATTACAACTTGAAGTTGTAAAAACAGTTTTAGTTTTTAGATAAATTGATTATGATTCTGAGTATTTAGAGGGTCAAATCATCAATTTTGAATAACTAGTTTCATACTAACAGCAACAAGACTGTTTATTTGAACCTTGAAGAAAAACTAGAAGTAAGTATTTTCGCCTCTCTTTTACATTTCTTCTTATTAAAAAATCACTATGAAAACAAAGATAACTGTTTTGAGTTATTAAGGATACTTTGTCAATTATTAAAACAATTAATTATTTCACATCACTTCTTCAAACAGAAGCACATCCAAACATTATATATTCGAACATGTTTCATTACACTTGATTATCTAATTCTAATTGATATTATTCAATATTAAACATCACATATCTATATAATCACTTTCGAAAACTAAAGCCTAAACCGAACAACCCCAGTAATTTACAAAAAAGGAAACCCAACCTTAACAGTCCTTCTGGATCAAATGAAGCAAGACACCAAGAAGGGGGCGTTTGGTGGTTTAGGCGGGAAGTGTTTTTTTTTTTTTTTTTCTGCAGGGGGTAAGGTTTGCAAGAACTGTTTAACACCGGGGGGTAATATTGCAGAGTACAACAAACCATATGGGGTAATAAGAAAGGACAATTTAGTCATTTTACACCAGGGGGTAATATTACAGAGTAGAACAAACCATAGGGGGTAATATGAAAGGGCAACATAGTCATTTCACATTCCAGTTAACAGATATGTTAACTTATTTGACGGCAGGGGGTAATTATGCGACATAACAACAACGTTGGGGGTAAAATTGCAATTATTTCCAGGGAGGGGGTCAGAGTACCAATTGGCTTAAACCCCAGGGGGTAAAACTGCAGTTTACTCTATGTTTATATCAAATGGTTCAATTGAAAAAGTTTAGTCAGAAGTTAAATGTGGCATTATTATATACGTGGTTATGATCATGCATACGAGAAGAAGAAGAAGAAGAAGACTACCACAAGACGGCATTATGATCTTGGTCGCAAGAGGAACTTTGAACAAGTTATCTTGACAGTTGACATCATTGAAGCTTATGTTTCCACGACATGTAAGTGAGGGAGTGTTAAGTTTGTAAAAGGCATCTTTTAGCCTTTGTTCTTGAATATATCTTTTATCATATATAAAAACTGAATCCGAAGAAGAAAGAGTCACTGTTTGACTACAAAAGGTCAACTATTCTATTATCAAAATTGTGTTCCCTTACTAAGCTGGTACATCACACGGGTACTTGACCTAATACTTTTAGATAGTAATAACTCACTATTACGTGGAAGTCCAGAGAAAACTTTATTGTAGTAATTGGTTGATAAATCTGTATGGGTAAAAATGGTATATAGTTGCCCAAGTTGTAGTTGCAAGTATCACCGTTTAAGACTACACCAGTGACACCTGTTCTTCAATATGCAAATTTTGCATCTCTATAAAAATCGTCCCACGTAGGGGTGCAAACGAGCCGAGCTTGTGTTTGACCAGGCTCGAGCTCGTTTAACATATGAAAGCTCAAGCTCGAGCTCGGCTCGATTCGAGCTTTAATTCTAAAGCTCGAGCTCGGCTCGAAGGTAATTTTTCAAGCTCGAGCTCGGCTCGGGCTCGGGCTCGACTCGTTTAGTATTTATTAATTAATTTATATTAATTATAATTATTATTATACATATAATTAAGTTATTTTTTTATATTTATATAAATGGTAATTATTATTATATAAATATATGTTTAGTATATTAATAAAAAATATATAAACAGAAAGCTCGTTTAGGCTCGCGAGCCGGCTCGAGCTCGATAAGCGAAGCTCGGGCTCGTTTACTAAACGAGCTTGTTTTTTAGGCTCGAGCTCGAGCTCGTTTAAGCTCGGCTCGTTCGAGCTTTTTTTCGAGCCGAGCTCGAGTAGCTCGCGAGTAGCTCGGCTCGTTTGCACCCCTAGTCCCACATTGCCTAATATGAAACCAAGCTATCTTTCCACCTTTATAAATTTCCATTCCCAACCTTGAAATCTCGAATACATCCAGTCTAACCACCCATAATCACCTACCCGTCCTTTTAATTGAAGAACGGCTCAAAAAATTGTTAACTGGACTGCTTTTGTTCGTGAAACATTGCTTGTAAAAGTTTTTTTTTCGAAAAGTAAATATCATTCACACGACCGCCCTTGGAAAAAACGAGAGAGCGACACAGAGAGCAACAAGCAAAAGCTAAAACAAAATCACTTTCCGTCTTCTTTTTTGAGCTACTTTTCTCTTGATCTATGGCTGATCAAGGAATCCCTTTTCCACCTTTTCATGCACGCTCTCAATTGGGTGTGGCGGCGGAAAACTCGCACGTCCAAAACCTACCCACTGACGAATGCATCGAGGGGAGGGCACAAACATTGGAGCCATCCGCGCAAGTGGTATCCGTACCACCCAAACAGTGACCCCAACAAGTCATGGTGTTGGTCCTTCAGCACCAGCGATATCAGGAATGCTTGCGATGTCAAGAACAAGAGGGGGAAACTCCCGCCTTGTGGTTAGCGAAGAGTCAAGCAACTTTGAATCTCATCTATGCGCAACTGTGCGCGCAACAAGGGAAAGTACAAGTCCAGACGCAATAGTCTCCAGTGGTGACACCAGCACCAAGACAACTGAACTATGAGACGCCGCATCAAGAGCGCGCGCGGAGACAACAACATGAAAGGTCATCATCACCAAGAAGGCAAGTGCGCGCGACACGCATGGCCCTTATAATGACACTAAGAGTTACTATGACACCCCCTCGCATCCGCAACGAAAGCCTCCGTTGAGTAGCCAGCTCAGGCCGCGCAACATCAACGGTGAGTGGGACCGAAACACTGATGAAGAAGACTCAACGTACCAGCAAGAAGTAAGCTCATCAGTTTTTAACCGTTTGCAGAAGAATCATGAGTCCTACAAGCCAAAGCCGCACATAACGTACAACGAAGCGGCAGAACATGATTTAAGCCTTGTTTACAGGCCAGCGACAGCAGCTGAACATTCTAAGTTCATCCGGAACATTGCTTTAGCACCTTTGGAAAAAGCCAAACTTCCACAAATTGTGGTAAGTTTAACGGCTTAACTGGCCCGGATGATCATGTCCAATTGTTCACAAGTGTTGGTGTGGTGGGCGGATGGATCATGCCTATGTGGTGCCATCTTTTTGTACAAACCCTGACAGGGGCGGCCCGCACGTGGTTCGATAGCCTCCCTGCAGGTAGAATCAAGTCATGGTCTGACTTTCAAGAGAAGTTCCTTGCCCACTTTAGCCAGCAGAGGTGCTATAAGTGTGATGCGTCTGAAGTAATGAAAATTTGGAGACGCGAAAATGAGGGTTTGGAAGATTTTGTCACTTGCTTTAACAAAGATTGTTTAGAAATTGGGGGCGTTAGCGAAGACTTGATGCACGCCCACTTCAAAAAAGCAACACGTTGTGATAGCCCGATCTGGACTATCACAGGCAGAGATGGTATGCCCAAGGAGTGGGATAAACTGATGGCAGCAGCCAAGGTGGTGGCGTAAACAAAATAGTCATTGACTGGAGGCAGGTCCAGTCATTATTCTGATGATCATTATTCAAGAATCAACGTGCAAGACTCCAGCAGGCGCAATAAGAAAAACAAAAACTCTGGCTGGAAGTCGAACTAGTCCAGCAGTTATGAAGAAAGGCCTAGCTATAGAGAGGACGTGCGCGCCACGTTGGATAAAATCGGGTATCGAAAGGCAATCAAGAATGAAAACAGAGAGAAACACTGGACTCCGTTGAATAAGACACCCAAAGAGGTTCTTATGACGGAGAACCACGATTTTAAAGCTCCCAAACCCATGTCAAACAAGAAGGGTCAAGACCCAAATCTGTACTACGACTTTCACAAAGACACAGGTCACTTAACCGACGATTGCATTAGTCTCCGCACAGAGATCGAAAATGCCCTTAAAAGCAGAAAGCTTGGGCACCTGGTGAAGAATGTGCGCAAGAAGACCAGGCAAATACAAAGAGCAGATGAAGAGGGTCAGAAAAAGCTTAAAAAGTAAAGGTAGGCGCCCGTATGAAGAGTATTGACAAGAACAACAAGTGATATTCCCGGTGGTACGCGGGGGGCCTTGCGCCACACGCCCCGTCATCATCACCGGAATTATAGGCCATTATGAGACAGATTATGTCTTCATCGGCCCATGGAGCACGGCCGATATTATCTACGAACAGTGTTTTGATCAGTTTGATCCAGAAGATAAAGCGCGTTTGGAACTGGTGGATTACCCTTGTCGGGTTTCTACAATGAAATTGTATTTCCTCTAGGCCAGATCTCTTTCCCGGTCACGTTGTCCGATGGGAAACACTCAAGAACGACAGAAGTGAACTTCATGGTTATGTCGGTCAAGTCAAGGCACGATGTCTTAATCGGCAGGGAAACTCAAGGTCAGATGAGCATGGTGACGTCCACCCCACATTCTATAATAGGTTTCCCAACATAAACAGAGGTGGCGATCATCTATTCAAAGAAGGAAGTTATAGTAGCTGGCGAGGCTCGACCGATAAAGGCCAGCAAAATCACTCCATGCACAGAGCCGGAGAAATGGGTTCTAAACCGCAAGTATCCTGATCAGACGGTGACCCTCGGTCTGGCAATATCAGAAAACGTCTGTTCGTTCTTAAAGCAACTGCTCTTCAGAAACATAGACATCTTCGCCTAGACGCCAGCAGATATGACTGGCATCTCGCGTGATATCACTGAGCATTGCTTAAATACTTTTCCGTCAGTCGAGCCAAAAGTACAAAAGAAGCGCAACCTTGGGTCTGAGAAGACTAAGGTAATGAATGAACAAGTCTGTGAGTTGTTAAAAGCTGGCATCTTGCGCGAGGTGCGATATCAAACATGGGTTGCAAACCCAACGATGGTCGAGAAGTCAACCAGGGGGTGGCGCATATGTGTAGACTACAAGGATCTCAATAAGGCCTGCCCCAAAGATTGCTATTAGATGGACAAAAAGATTGTCTCTCTCGCACCATTTCGACGGAAATGTTTCTTGGATTGCTATAAGGGCTACCATCAAGTGCAAAGGCGCTCGAAGATGAAGATAAGACAACTTTTCGCACTGAGATAGGTATTTTTGTTATACCAAGATGCCTTTCGGCCTCCACAATGCTGACGCAACTTACCATCACCTGATGACCAAACTTTTTGCAGCGATATTGGGAAACACATCGAGGTGTATATTGACGATTTGGTGGTTATGAGCCCGGAAGAACATCAGATGTTGAAAGATATTGAAAAGACCTTCAACTCATTGCGCAGGGTTAACATGAAGCTCAACCCGAGCAATTGTTTGTTCGGAATGGAAGAAGGTAATTCTTGGGGTTTATGATAACAAAAGGCAGATTCAAGGTGAATCCCGAAAAAGTGCAAGCCATCGAAAGGATGCCATCTCCACGTAGCATAAAGGAGATGCAGCGGCTAGCCGGTCGCCTGGCCACACTAAATCGATTCTTATCTAATCACGCCGCAAAATCCTTTACGTTTATAAGTACACTGCGCAACTGCGTGAATAAAAACGAGTTCAGATGGACACCGGAAGCTGAAACTGCTTTTAAGCAGATGAAGGAGTGCTTGATCCAACTTCCCACATGCCTCGCACGAGAAAGAACCACTGATTCTGTACTTGTCCGCTTCAGACAAGGCAGTAGGTGCAGTTTATTAGTAGAAAGGGAAGGAATCCAGACTCTAATTTACTATGTCAGCAGGATACTAACCGATCCAGAAACACGTTATTCAATACTAGAGAAGCTGGTTCTAGCTTTGGTACACGCGTCAAGAAGGTTGCGCAGGTACTTCATAGGTCATGTGATAACAGTTTTTACCAACTTCCATATTGGCAACATTCTTCAGAAACTAGAGATTTCGGGAAGGTTAGCAAAGTGGGCAATTGAGCTGAGGGGTCATAACATCGTGTACCGATCGCACCCAGCAATCAAGGGGCAAGTCCTGGCAGGGTTCGTCACGGAAGTCCCCACTGACAAAATTTAGGAATGTGAAGCAATTGAAACTCATGCTCAAGGAACATCAAATGAACTATGGTTGTTGTTCACTGATGGCGCATCGAATGAAGATGGCGCGAGAGCAGGTTTGAGATTGGTCAGTCCTGAAAAACACGAATTTACGTACGCTATCAGGCTTGATTTCAAGAAAATCAACAATGAGGCTAAATATGAGGCATTTTTGGCAGGGTTACACTTGGCAATCAAGATGGGCGTAAAACATCTACAAGCACACGTAAACTCCTTATTGGTCGCGGGTCAAATTAATGGTTTATATGATGCGAAAGGAGAAGTTATGGCGCTTTATCTTGAACAAGTGAAGGAACTGATACAGAAGTTCCAATCTTTCAATGTTGTTCATATCAACCGCAGTGAGAACAAGCCAGCCGATGCGCTCAGTAAGCTGGCTTCAACGGCTTTTCAACATCTAGCCAAGCATGTTCGAATCGAAGTTCTCAAGAATCCTTATGTCCTGCTGCGCCAAGTAAATGTAATTGAAATAGGGTCACCTTCTTGGGTGACACCTATTATCCAATACTTGCAGGTTGAGATCCTCCCGAACAACAAAGCAGAAGCGTGAAAGATTCAACATAAAGCTTTTTTCTACCAAATAAACGGGGGAATCCGATACTGAAGATCATATTTGGGCCCGTTGTTGCGCTCTGTGGACCCTCAGGATGCAAATTAACTTATTCGCGAAATTCATGAAGGAATTTGTGGAATCCATGCAGGGCCACACATGGTGGTCGCGAAAATCATGAATGTTGTTTATTACTGGCCAGACATGCATGTTGATGCTGTTAAGGAGCTGCGCAAATGTGATTCCTCCCAAAGGCATGCGCTGAAGACGCCCCGTCCTAAGAATGATCTGATTCCAGTCTTTACCGCATGGCCCTTCCAACAATGGGACATCGATATGGTAGGACCCTTCCCAGAAGCGCCTTGCGGAGTAAAGTTCATCATTATGGCAGTCGATTACTTCACGAAATGGGTGGAAGCAAAAGCGTTGGCTTCAAACTCCGCAATGATCGTGAGAAAATTCATCTAGGAACACATCATTAGCCGTTTTGGCATACCTCTCAGAATTATAACCGACAATGGCACGAACTTTGCCTCGAAAGACCCCCATAAATGGATGCAAGAACTGAACATCAAACACACCTTCTCCTCTGTTGCGCACCCTCAAGGCAATGGCTAGGTAGAAAGTCTAAACAAGTGCATTATGGAAGGAATCAAGGCCCGGCTGGGTACCAAGAGAAAAGGATGGGTCGATGAGCTCCCAAGCATACTATGGGCTCATCGTACCATGCCCAAGACTAGTAACGGAAAAACTCCCTTTAGCCTAGTCTACGGCTCAGAGGTAGTTATCCCGCCTGAAATTGTCCTCCCGTCACCGCGCTTGACGGCTGTCAACGCAATCAACAATGAGGCGGAGCACCGGCTTGGCTTGGATTTTCTTGAAGAATGATGCGAAAATGCGGCCATCAAAGAAGCCAAGTACAAGTCCCAATTGGAGAAGTACTACAATGCGTGGGTGCACATCTGTACGTGTCGCAACCCCCGACCCCTGCCCGGGAGCGAGCAGCTGCGAGCTACTCAGAGCGGGTGGTATCGGTGTTTATTAATTTGGCAGCGGAATACATCAGGACCGTAGTTAGGAAATATTGTATCAGAGTAAAACACCTCATTTTATAATTAATTAATATATTGGGGTAAACCCAATTTTTTCGTTACAAACATGTTTATAGGGATAAACCCTATTTATTGAAAATAAAATGTCTTGTTTATTTAGGTAACTTTTATAGCCACTATTCCAAGCCTTTAGTGCTCTCCAGCTGGCTTCTATTAGGCTTTCACATTAAGTTACCTGAAACGCGTTTTTAAAACATTTTGTCAGCAAGAAATACTGGTGAGTGCATCCAAATTTAATCAAAACAGTTTTTACACTTTAACAGAACTGAGGACAACCCGAAATTACTTTTGCTTGATCTAATCAATTACCCAAAGTACTGTCAACCCGACTTGTGGGTCATATTACTCATTGGCTAACTAGTTGTGCATTGGTAACGTCTCACAAATTTTGTATACAAAACCTCAACATACCGATAGTAATTGTAGACTTACAAATACTCAATTACTGTTAAGCATAACTTAAAACATTTGAGGTTTTGGTAAGCATTTTGACTCACAAAAAGATTTACAAAAAGAGAATGTACTCACATTGCAAGTTTAGATAATACTAAGGCTTCCTGAGAATCTCCTGGTTATTATCTAGTAAATCAAATAATGCACACGTGTTAGTAAAATAACCCAATTTAAATTAACCATACAACCCAAGACAGAATTCCAATGACTGAGTCGGGCAGAGCCGACATGCATTACGGAAATTCTAAATCGATCGGGTGTACACACGAGACAGAATTCCAATGACTGAGTCGGGCAGAGCCGACATGCATTACAGAATCCTAAATCGATCGTGTAGGGTAATAGCAGGGTTATAGTACTTACAACGAGTTAGAGCTTCGCTATATAGTGGGTATTATACTTGGACAAAGTTTTTTACTATAAAGAAGTTTCAGATAGAATCGAGAAATGAACGAAATCAAATGAAGCCCTGACCCCCCTTTTATAGGCTGGCCGAGGGGTCTGTCACGCCCCGCGACAGCCAAAACCTAGGCTTTCACGGCCCGCGAGAGCCCCTAAGGCGGTTATAGGCTTGCCGAGTCAGCTCGTAGCCTTGCTGAGTCAGGTGCCACGTGGCACGCCACGTGTCCGGATCAGAACGAGGACGTCGCGCCCCACGACAGACCAATAGGTCTCTGTCGCGGCCCGCGAGCGACTGCTGGATCTTGTTTTTCTTATTTTTTACAAGTGTAGAGGTATAACGGGTCCGGTTTTCATGTACGGGGTATATTTAGGGACATTTAGGGACATTTAGGGTGTCCTAAATATTTTTAGGAGGATTGTTATATCCTCCCCACCTTGTTTTGGATCCCGTCCTCGAGATATACTGGAACAGGTGTGGGTATTTCCTTTGCATTTCTGATTCGAGTTCCCATGTGTATTCTGGTCCTCTTTTGGAATCCCATTTCACTTTGACCAGAACTAATCTCTTGTGTTTAAGATTCTTGATCTTTCTATCTTCAATCTGAATGGGTTTCTTGATAAACTTGAGTTTCTCATTTACCTCTATGTCCTTAAGAGGCATTACTAATGATTCATTTGCTAAACACTTTTTGAGATTACTTACATGAAATACATCATGTATTCCTGCCATTTCCTCTGGCAGTTGTAGCTGATAAGCTACAGGTCCTATTTTTCTAATAATCTCAAAAGGTCCAACATACCTAGGGCTTAGCTTTCCTTTTAACAAATCTGACTACTCCTTTCCATGGAGAAACTTTTAACAATACTTTATCTCCTACTTGAAATTCCAATGATTTTCGTCTGTTATCAGCATAACTCTTTTGACGATCTCATGATGCGTTTAGTCTTTCCTTGACTTAAATTGCCTTATAAGTCGTTTCCTTCACTATTTTTGGTCCAGATAATTGTTTTCCTCCAATCTCTGCCCAGCAGACTGGAGTTCTGCACTTTCTTCCATAAAGTGCCTCAAATGGTGCAACATTTATGCTAGTATGATAGCTGTTATTGTAGGAAAATTCTATTAATGGTAAATGATCATCCCAATTTCCTTCGAAATCAATTACACAAGCTCTAAGCATATCTTCCAAAGTCTGGATTGTCCTTTCGCTTTGTCCGTCCGTCTGTGGATGGTAAGTTGTGCTTAGATTCAACTTGGTTCCCATTGCTTTTTGGAAACTTGTCCAAAAATGAGAAGTAAAATGACTATCTCTATCAGATATGATAGACAAAGGAATTCCATGTAATGAAACTATTTCATTTACATATAGCTTGGCTAACTGTTCCATACTTAAAGTTTCCTTCATGGGTAAGAAATGAGCAGATTTAGTCAATCTATCTACAATCACCCAGATTGTATCATTTCCTTTTCTTATCTTGGGTAATTTGGTAACAAAATCCATTGTTATCAATTCCCATTTTCATATGGGCATTTCTAACTGTTGCAATAATTCTGAGGGTTTCTGATGCTCAGCTTTAACTTGAGAACAAGTTAGACATTTAGCAACATAATTAGCGATATCCTTTTTCATTCCTATCCACCAGAAATTCTTTCTTAGATCCTGATACATCTTATCACTTCCAGGATGTATCGTATACTTAGATTTATGAGCTTCTTCTAGAATTCTATGATGTAAGTTTCCTTGTTTAGGTATCCATATTCTTTTCTTATGGAACTTCCAAATTCCATCTGTTCCTTCTTCTAATTCTTTAATCATTCCCTTTAATTTTTCAGCATCGTCCTTGATTGCTGATTCCTGTACTTCTCTGATTTGCTCATTTAAATCTACTTGTAGATTTAATATGAGAGAACGTACTCACTTTGGTTTTTCATGATACTTTCGACCTAAAGCATCAGCTACTGTGACAACCCAAACTTTCACGGTTAGTAACATTAACCTTGTGTTGTTAACTTGTCGTTAATTTTGTCTCTCCAATGCATTGCTGTAGGACTGTTATCGACAGTCGAGTGAGTCAATCAGAGCTAGATACTACTGTTTATGCAGCGGAAATACACAAGCAGCATGAATCAAAGTAGAAATTGAGTAGAAACAGAAGCGGATCACTTTAAACAGGTTTTCTCATTAATCTTTCACAGAAAATTTGAGCAGCAGTTCGGCTACACAATAGACATGAAGTTACAAAAAAAAAAGAAAACACTACCACTATATATAGGGACCAGATTCCGCTCTAAATGACACAGTGTCATTTCGGGCGGAATCACTAGTATGTCATTTCGCTCCAAATGACACAGTGTCATTTGGGGCGGAATCAGAACAATACATTCCAAAATCTACAAATCAGCCCCTATACATCACATAATTAACATTACAGACCCCTATACCCTATACAAGCTTGACTAAGACTAAGACGCAGGCTTTAGACATTCGTGCACCAACAATTGCGTTGAACATTTTGTGTTATTATAACTCGGTTAGTTGACATGCATACTTGGGCCACGCATATTGGGCCTCATACTTGCTACCTATATCGGCCACACACACACACGCACTTTGGGCCTTGTATATGTTTAGTTCCTTAAATTCCTATTAGAATCTCTTGGCCCAGTTGTGATCTAACCGGATTAATAAGAGGTCGGCCCACTTGTTGGAATTTTTGGCTTTATGATTGAAGTATACGTGATTTTTCCCATACTTCTCATTATCACTACTTATCAAACCAAACCCTAGTTCTCCCTTTGCCTACGGACGGCAGACGATACCCTCTCTCTTCATCAAAGTTGCACCTCCTCAATTCTGGTTAGTATGTTAACATGCTAGTTTAGATTCTTGAATGGTCTTGTGTCATGAGATGATCGATTGTGATAGTTAGGGTACACCTTGTTTAGTTATAAGGGAACTTGTAAGTGAAATACGACTTCATGTTGATCGATGATTCAATAAGGTTACAAAAATCTTTATACCTTGATTGATAACAATGAGTCTTATGCGTATTGATCATGCCATGATGTTATATAAATAATATGATTAGAACTTGGTTGAATAAGAAACTAGAATTTCATGGTTGCATAATAAGAAAAGCTTGTGTGCATGGCATTGAAGGTATTACATGAATGAATGATTGTTGGCACTTTACTGTTGATAGGTTGCAAATTGATTTCGATAGTTGCGATGCTGTTAAGTCTCAATGAACGTTGATTAAGAATGATTGTGTGTGCTACAATTCTGGATAATAACCAAAGAATTGTGTAATCGGGTTAACCATGGGTTGAAAAGAATGAACATAGATTAGGATGGCACACCCTTATGTGATCACGTTCTGTTTAGGCTGGGTCTAGGAATATTGGGCTGACACACACACACCATAAATACATCTGATGCGGTATGGGCCGTGGGGATTGTTGTGGGTCGCTGATCCATTCAGCTTGTGGATGGCTGCGTGATCTCGGTTCACCAGCCAAGCCCATTTCGCTGCTTTCAGTCGGGCCAGATAAGTGGGCCCTGTCCAGTGGGCGAGGTGTGTGCCGGTTTAGGATCTTGTTATGTATTGGGCCGGGTAGGAAGTTTGGTTAAACATATCATGTGTGTTGCATATTAGTTGTTAGAAGAATGGGCCGCATGTAAGACAATTAGTAGGATGGGCCACGTAACATCTAAACACACTCGGTCTGGGCCAGTAATGTTTGGGGCCGAGTTGTCTTGTAAGCTCATATTAGTAAACAGATGGTAACGTGTGTATGGTGAACTAAATTATGCATGATATGAAGATGGTTATAGGAGCAGGTTCTGAGTAGTTGCAATGTGTTGAGTAATACTCGTGATTTAATGCGTGTAACAGTTTAGATGACATGGATTGATAAATGTTTTCGTGAGACGTGGATACTGTTGATTTACTGATACAACTTGCATGGCTTGGTTAATGTTAGTGCACTGTTTGTGTAGAATGTGAAAACATTGTATGTCATAAGTGAAATTGGAATACTAAAATGAGTGTTCTGGTAAATTGTGATAGGATATACTTGATCAACTATTAAACAAGTAAATAATCTTACCGAGCAAAACCAAGGTGAGGTCACTACTTTTGAGCATGCGTCCCGGTGGTTGGGACAGTCAGTGGGTATCTCGGGGAGGGATAAGTCTTTTTGGTAAAACTGGTATATTGGATAATATTCTCATTCTATCACTCTTAAGTCCCAGCTTTTGTTACCGGGGAGGTAACGGGGTATTAATTGGTAGCGCTACTTAGTTTTGGCACCCTCACACCGTACCGGGAGGACGGTTGTGAACTAATGACCTAGTCGGGCCCAGTGTTTTGATAGGAGCACTGGGGAACGGGCAAAACATACATCAGGAGTCGTCTTGTTCAGTATCGAGATATTATCAAAATTACTTTTGCATTTGTTAATGAACTGGAATAAACACTTGGTAACAAACGTTTTCATAAACTATGAACTCGCCAGCTTTGTCTGATACACTTGTTGCATGCTCGCAGGTCGTTAGGTATCTTGGATTTGGAAACTTGCTGTCTGGAGGAGCAGGAGTGGTCATGGGGTGACTGGAGGGACTCATGTGATTATTGTTACTATTATACATTGGTTTTTGAACAACTTAACCTTGGTTTACTACTCGCTTCCGCTGAACATACTGGTTTACATTTAAACTCGTGATTGGTGTTTTTTTATTAATACTTGAGAATTTTATTTTGAAACTTGTATGGTTCTTTGTAATTAGTGGCTCGTTGACGGTACGTCACACGCCTAACAGGGACATTCCCTAGGTGGTAATTTGGGGGTGTGACAGCTACTACATTGGCTTTTCTAGTGTGATACTGGACATCACAATCATAATCACTAAGAATTTCCATCCAACGTCTCTGTCTCATATTTGATTCTTTTTGCCCGAAAATATACCTTAAACTCTTATGATCGGTGAAGAGAACAAATTTATTTCCATATAAATAGTGTCTCCAAATCTTAAGGGCAAAAAACTATGGCTCCTAATTCTAAGTCATGGGTTGTGTAATTCTCTTCATGTTTCTTAAGTTGTCTAGAGGCATAGGCTATAACATTTTGACGTTGCATAAAAACACATCCATATCCTAACTTAGATGCATCACAATAGACTATAAAGTCTTCAGTTCCTTCTGGTAATGCAAGTATGGGTGCGTTGGTTAACCTTTGCTTAAGAATCTTAAAAGCTTCTTCCTGTTTTGGTCCCCATTCAAAGTTAACTGATTTGCAGGTCAGTTTAGTTAATGGAATGGCTATTATAGAGAAATCACAGATAAACCGTCTATAATATCCTGCCAATCCAAGAAAACTTCGTACCTCTGTTGGTGACTCAGGGACTTTCCATTTTGTAATCGCCTCGATCTTTGTGGGATCCACATGAATTCCTTCATGATTAACCAGATGTCCAAGGAATTGCACTTCTTGTAACCAAAATTCACATTTTGAGAATTTAGCATAAAGCTTCTCTTTTCTCAACAATGTGAGGAGCGTATGCAGATGGGCTGCATGGTCCTCTTTACTCTTAGAGTAAATGAGAATATCATCTATAAAGACAATTATGAATTTATCCAGGTATGGTTTATATATCCTGTTCATCATGTCTATAAATGCGGCTGGGGCATTGGTTAAACCAAATGGCATGACGGTAAGTTCATAATGACCGTATCTCGTTCTGAAAGCAGTTTTACGAATATCCTCTTCCTGTACTTTCAGTTGATGATATCAAGAGCGTAAATCGATCTTAGAAAAGAATCGAGCTCCTTGAAGTTGATCGAACAAATTATCGATTCTCGGTAGTGGGTACCGATTTTTAATCGTGACTTTGTTCAATTCTCGATAGTCAATGCACATACGCATCGATCCATCTTTCTTCTTAACAAACAACACATGCGCTCCCCAAGGGGATGAACTTGGTTTTATAAAACCTTTGTTAAGAAGTTCGTCCAATTGCTTCATCAGTTCCTGCATTTCCGTTGGTGCTAATCGATATGGCGCTTTGGCAATCGGTGTCGTCCCTGGTATTAGGTGAATTCTAAATTCAACCTCTCTATCAGGCGGTAATCCAGGTAACTCTTCTGGAAAAATGTCTGCGAATTTAGATATTACAGGAATACCTTTTAATTCTTCTCCTTTAGTATTAAAAATTAAAGAAATCATATATACTATTCCTCCTTTCCTTTCATAACTTGCAGCTTTCATCATAAAGATGAATTTCGTCGATTTAGTTGGCTTATCTCCTTTAATTGTGATCTTTTCACCACTTGGTGTACTTACATGTATTAACTTATGATCACATAAAATATTGGCACGATTGGCTACCAACCAGTCCATTCCTAATACAACATCGAAACCAGCCAGATTCATTGGGTAAAGGTTAGCAAAGAAACAATGGTTTAGGATTTCTATTCTTGCTCCTTGCAAGATTTCACTTATCTTAACAGATTCTCCATTGGCCGTTTCTACCAGACAGTCTTGTTGAAGTTTGACTAAGGGTTGGTCAAGAAATTGGTAGAAAGTAGTATTGATAAAACTTTGGTTTGCACCAGAGTCAAACAATACTTTTGCAAATATGTCATTAACTAAAAACGTACTGGCGATCACATCCGGAATCATCTTGGCTTCCTCAGTTGTTAGAACAAAGGCTCTGGCATTCTTCTTGGGTGCTTCTGTCGTTTTAGTATTGTTGGGCATGGCTAGAGCTAGTTTCGGACAGTATGGTCTAATGTGCCCTTTTTTCTCCACAATTAAAGCACATTCCATTACCGGGTTTCCTCCTACAGTCTTCTTCCTTGTGTCCAGAGATTTTGCAAAAGTGAGCATTTTCCAGAATGCTTTCTTTTGCAATTCTTACAATAGGGTGCAGAAGAACCTGTTCCCTTCCCACAGTAGGAATTACTAGAACGAAATTCCTGTGTAAGCTTTTGAGCTAGGTTCTTCCTCTGGTTTTTGTCTTGTGTACGTACCAGTTCGTCAGTTAAGGTATTGGCTAATTCTACTGCTTCTTCAATGGTTTGCGGTCTTGCTACCTTGACTACATGTCTAATCTCACTAATTAATCCCCAAATATAACTGGAGATTAATACTGGCTCGGGTGAGGCTAAGGATGGTACTATCCTAGCATATTCGAAGAAGAATATGGTAGTGTAACCTTTGCAGTCTATTCCAGTCATTCTGTGACTTAGGAACTTATTGGCTATTTTTTCCTTCTCATTAGAAGGACATATTTTTCTTACAACCTTTTCCTTAAAGTTGATCCATTCCATCTTATAAACTCTGTCACTTCCTCTAGACTGGAGAATAGTATTCCACCATTCTAAGGCTGCATTTTTGAAAAGATTAAAAGCAAACATAATCTTATCTTCGTCTGCATATTTACTTATTTTTATGACTGCTTCTGTCTTTTCTATCCAACGTAAGGTTGCAATGGCTCCTTCACTGCCTGAGAATTCTATTGGTTTGCAGGCCAAGAATTCTTTAAAAGAACAACCGTATGGAGCGGTTCTTCTTCTTTTAGGAATTGGAGCTTGGATAATAGGTCCATTGTCATTATTCACACTGTGACTAGGTTCAGTGTGTCGACGTTTACTGCCATTTGCAGATTTATCTGCTTCTTTAACACTCTTGATAATATAAGGCATGGCATCTATAATTCCTTGTGCCACTATATGTTGAATGGCATTATTATCTATTTGGTTTCCATTATTCTCATTATTCTGGTTTTCTTGATTTACTTCGTTGTCCATCTGAATTGTAAACATTTATCAAATATTTAATTATCACAGAATAGAATTGAATACAATCTATTATATATAATAAATTAAAGTTATTTGGGCCATGTGTCATTAAATTAGGGCATCCTCAGTTCTGTTTTCCCGCCCAACAGTACCACACTTTCATCCCTTTTATACTACCTCCGTCTCCTTTTTTCTTTTTCAAAACCTTGAATCTGAATCTTCTTCTCCTATACTCTTCTTCCTTCTTAATCGAAGATCAAAGCAAATCATCTCATCATGAATCATTCAGCCTTTGTAATTTTCATGTCTGATTATACCATGAAGAGGTAATATCTGGCTTTTGTAATTATCATCCCGAGCTATAGTTGGGAAGATTCTTTCATCTTCTTCGTCGGCAAGGTTCTTCCATTTGAGGTTTGATTTGTATGTTTATAGATCTGTGTTGATTTCTTCTTATTTTTATACGAAGTTTTAATTAAACCCTAATTTCTAATTGTAATCTCATCATATGGTTCCAGGGTTGTTGTCATCAATGGTCATCAAAGTTGAACTGGTATGTTTGAATATGTTCAGAAACTAAGGGTTTTTTTCTTACCGGTGATGATATGAGTACAACATCTGTTGATTATTGATCTTTGAATATGTTTATCGATTATTCTTTTTGAAATTAGGGTTTCATTTGCTTGAGATTTGAATCTTCTGATTGTTGAAGACTTTGAAGCCGATCCTTTTAAATTTCCAGTTCCCGAGGTAGTATCTGTTTGTAACAGCAGTGGTTCAGCATCTACAGTGGACTCAACATCTAAAATGGATTCAACATCAGGTGTTTGCTATTATTGTTTGATGTTGTTTGCTATTGTTGTTTGATGTTGTTTGCTATTATTGTTTGATGTTGTTTGCTATTATTGTTTGATATTGTTTGCTATTGTTGTCAAGTAAGGTAAAAATGGCCATTCTAATTATCTGAATATTGCGTATGATATCCTTTTAATTTTAATCGCCCAACAAGTTTTTTGGTTTGTTTCTTTCATATTTCATTATGATTTGTATGCTTTTAGGGTTTGATTTTATATTGTTCATCACATTAATGGTGAGTACTCAAGAATATTGGATGGTTTACTTAGTTTTATTTTGTGTATTTTTGGATGATTTCATCCATTTCCTTAGATAGTTCATGATTGAAGATGCAGTTGAAGGGATCATTTGAGTGAAATGAATGTTGATTTATCAGAAGATGCAGTTGAAGGTATCTTAAATATGGTAATAATTGCATTACATCCCTGTTGAAAAATAGAATTGATAAATTTAGGGAAAGTGAGGTTGAAAGATGTTAACCCAACAATGGAGATCTCATACTACAGTTTTGATAAATTAAGGGTATTCTCATATAATTCTTCATAGATGTTTCCAATGAAGCGGCACTTTGGATATCTGTTGTCTTCAAACATTTATTATCTATTATCTATTCTATCTATTATATATAATAGATAATAATAGGTAATAGATAATAGATGTTTTAAGAACAACAGATGTCCAAATTGCGGATTCTTTGGAAGCAGCCAGGAACCATTATATGAGAATACCCTTAATTTATCGAAGCTGTAGAATGAGATCCTCCACTGTTGGGTTATCATCTTTCAACCTCACTTTCCCTAAATTTATCAATTCTATTTTTCAACAGGGATGTAATGCAATTATTCCTCTCAATCAAATATACTGACCCTTGCTTCCTCTCAAAGTGTTATTGAATGGTTATAACGGCTGATCATGCTAAGGACTGTTATAACTAACCACTGCTCCTTACAAAGACTGATGGACTTAAATACTGATGAGGCCTATCCACTGTTGATGACAAATCCCTGTTAAAGTTGAATGTGCTAATGACTGTTATAACTAACCACTGCTTCTTATATAATCATTGTTCCAACATCCTCGTTTCAATGAAGCTTCCCATCACACATCAACCTTTTAATATCGATGTTGCAGTATAATTGTTGCAACATCGTGAAAAGTTGCACGTGCTACCTTCGTTGATGGGAGAGTTGTAAGTTGAATGGACGATATGTATCTCTTCTTCTCAATACTCGGCATTTGTTCATAAAGGATAAGAGAAAACTAAAGCTCTCTCTAACCCATTTTAAGAAAAAAATTTGTTGATATGTAGTTTCCCTTGATAATGGTATTTGTTTTTGTTTTTGATTTTTACTCAAGTTTTGTTATCTTAGTTGTGACTAAATGATGATTGTGAATGATCTGCTACAGATGATGATGATGATTGTTCTATGGTTTCCAGTATCATTGTTCCAACATCATTTAAAGTATGTGTGTTTTGCTACTCCAATTTTGAATTTTTTATTTTTTTATTTTGAAGTGATATACTCTAATTGTTGCTTTATATTTCAGTCTAATCACAGTTGTTTGAAATTCATACAATCTGCTGTGGGTTATTATAGGTTTGTATTAAAGAAGTGTAAAGTTAAATTAAACACAAAGAAATATTTTTAAATCTAAGTTTATAATGATTTTTGCTGGTGACTAAATGATGATTATATGTGACTCTGGGCAGATGATGATGATGTAGAAGCCGTAGTAGTTCCTACTAAACGCAAGAAAGCATCTGCTATTCCTGTAAGATAAGATTTTATCTTACTAGAGTAATGGAAAACACTACCTTTTTTGTATTAAAAGAAGCATAATGTTTGGTTTAATGCAGCTCTTTATGAACAAAGTTAAGTATTAAGTATATGAGGAGAGGGCTACTCTTCCACAGCTGAAGAAGTGTTTTCATGTACTGCATCGTGGTCTGTTCACGGGAGATCAGCTTTCTATAAATCATGTTGTTGATGCATTGAGTACTTCCGTGGAGTTCATGGCGATTGTCGAAGATATACTTTGATGGAGTTTAAAGCTAAAAGCACTAAATTTTTGCTATTAGGTTCGTAAATTTTAGCTTAGGGTCGCTTACAATATCTAATTGTCGGTATGAAAGTGATTTGTGGTAATCAAAGACTCTTATTAAAAATTTCAACTTCATTTGAATTTCTGAACATTCTTTTCTATTTCTATAATTCATTTCTTGGTGTCAAAATAGGATATGTGATATAAAAAAGGAGGATCTATTATCTTTTCTTTTCTCGTTTTTTTTCAAAAAATGATCTTGGAGGTTGTGTAATGCTTACTCTCAAACTTTTCGTTTACACAGTAGTAATATTCTTTGTTTCTCTCTTCATCTTTGGATTCCTATCCAATGATCCAGGACGTAATCCTGGACGTGAAGAATAAAATAAAAATATATTAACTTAAACATATGTTCATGGTTAAATAGATTTTTGGCCTTTAACAGATGTTTGGCCTTTAATATCAGAGGTTTGGACTTAAACAGTTGTTTGACCTTAAACAGATGTTTGGCCATAAACAGATGTTTCGCCTTCTGTATCAGATATTTGGACTTAAACAGATGTTTGACCTTAAACAGATGTTTGGCCTTAAACCAAACATCTGTTTAAGGTCAACATCTATTTCACTATTGGCCAACATTTGATTGACTTTTGGTCAACATCTGTTTGAATTTTGTTCAATATCTTATTTTTAAACAAGTACAAAATCCCAAATCACCCTATCATTTAAGTGAATTGAAGTAAAAGTGGAAATGATATTATTCATGTGGCCCTGTTGTTGTTTTGTTTGACCTCTAATATGGGTTCATGATCTAATCCGGTGATTTGAAGACATTGTTGTTTCATGTTTATACTAATAAATAAAATCAAGTACACTTGGATGATTATTAAGCTCCTCATTTTGATTGTTTGGGTATAGTATTCTTGAAATTGGTCTTTTTTTTGCAAACGGATGTTTATGGGCAAACATCTGTTTATGGCCAAACTTCTGTTTATGGGCAAACATCTATTTAAGCTTAGACCTTTGTTTATGTTAACAGTGTTTATATGTAACAGTGTTTTTCACATCAGTGTTTTATAGTCTGTTAGGTTGTTAGATGTCATCACCTCAGTGTTTTATATGTAACAATTTTTATGACATCAGTGTTTATATGTAACACTGTTTATCCTAGACAACTTATATATAAGGCGAAACATCTGTTTAAGCCCCAACATCTGTTTAAAAGCCTGTTACAACCACTGTGTTGGTTGAAACATTTGATTGTTAAAAGTTATCCACTGCTGAAATACAACCTCTGTTTCTTCAATCTTCGTGTTGACCACTGACTTACCAAACATCAGTGTTTGAAAAACTGTTGGCTATCCACTGATAGGAAAAAATAGCCACTGCTCACTTTTTTATTGTTGACATCCATTTGATATTGACCATCAACGGTTTTCCTAAAAAACAGCCACTGCTCACATTTTTATTATTGATCGTGTTAATTAGTGATAGATTGAAATTATCAAATAAAAACTAGAATTACAATGAAATTACCATTTTACCTAATCGTTACATTCCAATGAGATAAGAGTTCCTCCAACATTGTTTTCGTGATAAAATTTAAAGTTAAATAAAAAAATAAAAAAATACTTGATGGCTATTTGTTCCGAATCAAATCATTAATTAATGCTAATTTCATGAGCTTTGGACATTTAAAATATGCAAAATGTGAATTTCAAACTGACGGTTATTATCTCTTAATTAATGTTAAGATAAAAATTAGAAAAGTCATCATGACAATTGCTTTCAAATCAGATCACTGATAATATCAGTAATTTTTAAAATTAAATATATGCAAAATGGTAATTTAAAATTGACGTTCTCTTTTTTTTTTCCTACTTTGCATATCATTTTTAATATTTAGTTAGTTTAATAAAGCAGGGTATAAAGATATACATTACTTACCTTTCAGTTCCCAATAAACATCAGTTCCCAATAAACATCATAACAATTGTTTTCAAATCAGATCAGTAATTACTAATTACTGATAATATCAGTAATTTTGAAATTCAAGATTCAAACCATATATTCATATCCTATAAATAAGATATAATTATCTGGTTTCACATTCAAATCTCGCTCGCCAATATATGTGAGCGTATCTTTCTCTCTCAAATGCATCTTTCTCATGATTCAGCCGCTTATCTCCGATTACACTTCTTTGTTCGAATGTTTGTTGATTATGTTTACATGTTATCGTTCCAGTATCATTGTTCCAACATCGTCGTTTCAATGAAAATTCGCATCCTACATCAACCTTTCAATATCGATGCTGCAGTATCATTGTTGCAACATCGTGAAAAGTTGCATGTGCTACCTTTTTTGATGGCAGAGTTGCAGCTTGAACGGACGATATGTATCTTCTATCTTGAAAAGTTGCATGTGCTATCTTCTTTGATGGGAGAGTTGCATTTTTTTATTTTCGTTAAATCGAAACTCATGTTTTCTTGCGCCAGGAAGATTTTCTGGTTTTATAGAAAGTATAGATTCGTGCAATATCGTGAAAACTCAGATGTGCTACAACAGTTCAGAAGATACCTTTGCATTTTAGGTTTGTTTCTTATTTGTGTTGTCAGTAATATAGAGTGCGGTGATAGTGACGTGCAGTTCATGGCGATGCTGAAGGACATACATCGAGAGGTTCAGCAATCCATGGAGTTGAAACTAAAGTTTCTTAATTCTTGTTGTTATTCTTAGATTTGAACTTTAATATTGTTCAGTATGTGATGTAATTATTGGACTTTTAGTTTTAAGGTCATGAATAAATGAATAAATTTAATTTTATGAATCTATGTTATGTTTTATTTTTACTTATTATTTAGTGTTTCAGTAATATTTAGATTATGTTGATGTTGAATTGTGTCTGAATATCTGTTTGGTAAGTCAACAGAGGTTTAATAGTGTCAAGGATTTGTTTGATGCTCAACCTCTGTTTCTTCATTCTTCATGTTGACCACTCACTGACCAAACATCTGTGTTACAATCACTGTTGGCTATCCACTGATAGTTAAAAAATAGTCATGGCTCACATTTTTATTGTTGAAATCCACTGATATTGAGAATCATTGGTTTTCCTAAAAAACATCCACTGCTCACATTTTCAACAGGGATGTAATGCAAGGAGTCCTCTCAAATGAATAGACGGACACTTGCTTCCTCTCAAAGGGTTATGGTGTGGTTATAACAGCTGATCATGTTAAGGACTGTTATAATTAACCACTGCTCCTTATAAAGACTGATGGGCTTATTGACTCATGAGGCCTATGCACTATTGAAGACAAAGCCCTGTTAAAGACAAGCACTTATGTACCTAAAGCCTGATCAACGAAAGGAAAACCACTGCTTAGTAGCAGCAGTGTTTCAGCATCTACAGCGGATTCAACTTTAGTATTTATGTATCAGTGTTTCTTATGTAACAGTGTTTAGTGTAGCAGTGGTTCTCTATACTTTATATCTCGAGACAAACCCTATACAAATTCAAAGACGAACCTCTGTCCAACAACAAAAGTGGTTCAACATCAACAGTAGATATTATACCTTTGTTTATGTTAACAGTATTTATATGTAACAGTATTTATCACATCAGTGTTTTATTCTCTGTTAGATTGTTAGGTTTCATATCACTGAGATGTTTATATGTAACGTTATTTATCACATAACCCCATTTTGATTGTTAGATTTCATATCACTGATCTGTACTATAAATTGAACAGTGGTTTAATCTTTATACTACTAAATTAAAATGAAGTACACTTGGATGATTATTAAGCTCCTCATATTGATTGTTTGGGTATAGTATTCTTGAAATTTCTCTTTTTTTTGCAAATAGATGTTTATGGGCCAACTTCTTTTTAAGGTTAAACATTTGTTTAATTTCAAACATCTGTTTATGTCCAAATATTTGTTTAACTCCAAACAACTGATATAGAAGGTCAAATATCTGTTTAAGGTCAAACAATCTCAAAATAGTTAAAAATGATAGTTTTCACTAATCCTTAAAAGTCTGTTACAACCACTGATTTGGTTCAAACATCTGATTGTTAAATGTTATCCACTGTTGAAAGACAACTTCTGTTTCTTCAATCTTCATGTTGACCAATGTCTGACTAAACATCAGTGTTTCAATAACTGTTGGGTATCCACTGATAGTTAAATAATAGTCAGCAAACTACTGCCCATAGCCAAGAAAGTATAACTTAGCAGATGTTTCCTTTGGCAAACATATACCATAGCAGTGGTTTTGAAATTGCCGGTAGTTTCAAATTCAAAATGCCTTGGGATATGTACTTTGCAATTAATGCACGTCAAGCAATCACTTCTGTCTTATGGTAAAGGCATCTTATAGGTAAATAAATACGTTAATTGCAATTATAATAACGTGTTTAATTTTATATTTTTCCCATGTAAATGCATTAAAAGCCTAACGAGTGTCGCTTCATATTCTTTCTTCTGACGATGTATTTAGTTATAACCGCCTTCATTGGGTATATAAAATACATTGGGCAGAGGTTTTGGTCATTACCGTTTTCATCCATCTACTAAATCATCTTCAAAAATTTTGTTGACGAGATTTTCACAAGGCTCTCTGCAGAATGGAAAAATTTGGGTTTCAAGTGATTGTTGACGAGATTTTCACAAGGCTCTCTGCAGAAGATATTGGCCGTTTCAAATGTATTTCGAATAATTTTTATAGGGAATTGTCAAATCATGCATTTCAGATGATGCATGCTATCCGAAGTGGAGATTCAGTACAAAAGAAACTACTATCCTTTAAAGACACGTCAATTGTCATTGACGACGTAGTTGGTGGTAATTTGGATGTTGTTAGAAGCAAAACCTTAAGTTTTCCTAACAATGTGCACCCTAGCTTCTTACGTATTCTATCTTCATTTAATGGTTTGTTGTTAGTTTGCAATGAAGGGATTTCCTGTCAGTTGATTATTTGGAATCCAACTATCAGGCGGTATAAGGTTTTGTGTGATAACTACTTCAATTACAATCATCATCGAAACTCTGATACTGGTGGAATTTATTTTGATCAGTTCAATGATCTGAAAGTGCTGAACATCAGATGTTACCGTAATGTAACTGCTGCTCGTGTTTACTCACGACGTCGTGAGTCATGGAGAACAATAAATTTCGGTAGTGTTAACAATTATGGTTCAAGTCGTTATTCATGGTCTACAGGAGTTTATGCTGATAAAACCATATATTTTATGGTTTCAAATTGTTGGTATACACTAGGTGAGAGGAACATCGTTGCTTTTGATGAATGCTTCATTTTCCCGAGAGTATTGTAGTCAATCCTTGCCAAGGGCATTTTTTGACCATCGGAAAGTGGTTGCATTTGATTGTTATTGGAAAGTTTGCTGAGCTAACTGCTGATTTGCTCAGATATGAAGAAGAAGGCTGGATGAAGGTGTTTGTTTTCAATAATCCTCGTGTAGTTAATTATGTTGATAGTCGCCGAAGTACTAATATACTTGAAGACAACAAGTGGCTGATAAGAAGCATCTTGTGGGACATGATTGAAGTTGATCTGAGCAAAGAACTTCTGAAATATCTCCAACATGTTGACAACTACAATGGTCCGAAAGGAGCTTTACTTATCGAAACTACTATTTCACCAATTGATTAAGAATTAGGATCTTGTATTTTATTGAATGCTATTTGCTGTTTTGATAATTGTATTTTTTATATAATTAGTTGTGTTAAAATTATTAATCATGTTTGTTATTTAAATTAAGTAAATGAATATTGATGTTTGAGAGTGTAAAAGCTTGTAATATTGGCAAAGGTATGTTTAAATGATCAAAGTTCTGTTATTGGGAACATATGTTTCAAAATTAAACAGTGGTTGATACATCTGTTGACTTGGGTCAACAGATGGATGAACTTTGTATGCTGTTTGAAACTTGTAGTTTTTATATAATTAGTTGTGTTAAAAATATTAACCATGTTTGTTATTTAAATTAAGTAAATAAATATTTAGGTTTGAGAGTGTAAAAGCTTGTAGTATTGGGAAAAGTATGTTTAAATGATCAAAGCTCTGTTATTGGGAACAGATGTTTGAAAATAAAACAGTGGTTGATACAGCTGTTGAGTTTGGTTAACAGATGGATGAAAACAGATGTTTGGAACTACTGTTGAGAAAACTGTGGTTGAAACCGCTGTTTGGTTAAAATGGTGGTTTAAAACCACTGTTGGGTTAAAATAGTGTTTTGTGGAGGTTGAAGGGGATTGAAATGACTGATGGGTTAAAATATTGTTTTTTTTTGGAGCAGGAAGATTCTTGAATCACTGTTTATATAAGGATTATTGTTAAAGCTCAGTGTTTTAATCCACTGATAGTGTATCGACTGATAGTTATAGTCAGCTACTGTTTTTATTTTCAGCACTGTAATATTGGCAAAGGTATGTTTAAATGATCAAAGCTATACACATATCTATATATTCTGTCAATATATGTTATGCATGTTAAATATCTTTTATATTTACCTATAGTTGTCTTCTAGCTATAATAAATAACATGTTTTGGTACAATATTTATACACATATCTATATATTCTGTCAATATATGTTATGCATAATTTTCTAAGAATCGACCCGTGTTTGCACACGGGTCTTACCGCTTCAGTGGTTGAAACACCAGTTGTTCCAACAAATAGTAATTAATCTAAATAAGTTTCCCGAGCCCGGGAAGCAATCCCGGGTAAAAACCTAGTTATTTATACACAATCACCCGAATAAGTTGGTCAAAAACGTCGATCATTGCGACTTTTACTCTTTTTCATATATATATATATATATAGTGTGAGGTTTATTGTATATATATATATGCGTCTATTACAAATTACAACTAGAAATGAAAAATACTATGCATCCCTACTTATATATATATATATGTATATAATATATATATATAAAGTATATCGTACATTACGGTTTAACGTACTTCACGTTCGACAACGCGCGTGATTTGTTCTATAACATGCATGATTAATGTTTTCAATATGCGTGATTATTATGTTTCAACATGCGTGATTTTGGATTTTTGAGTTATAACGTGCGTGATTTTAAAATGAACATGCGTAATTACCTGTCGTACGTGAAGTACGTTAAGCCATAATGTACGTTAACCTTCCTCTCTTTCTCTCTCTCTCTATATATATATATATATATATATATTATTTTTTATAGTACAAAATTACACGTATATCTAGTTATGTGCTAAGTGCCGTTTATCCAGTATTGCACTTCCCGCTCATCATATTTCCAAACTAGTCGTTCCCCTATCTGCCTGATCCTATTCCCTTCATTTACTAAATCTTCTCCATACTGATGGAGTTCCTGCACCTGTTGTCTACTCATTGGTGGATCTAATGGTTCAGGTGGAGGTACAGGTTCCTCATAGAGGTCTCCGCTATTCATTTCGAAAAATGTCCTATCTATTTCCTTCCACGGACCAGGTTCTAAAGGTTTTAGTTCTTTTTCAGGAGGGTATAAGGCCGAATATGACCTATTGTCATCAAACCATGGATCATATCTGGAGGATGCGGAGTTGGGATTCTAGGTGATTCATCTGGGTTAAATGCAGGTATCGGGAGTTGGTTTTCGGAGTTGGATTCTAGCATCGGTTGGTCTGGAGGTCCGGCTACTTGGTTTTGGGTTATTGTCTACGGCTGTAGTGGCTAACATATGAAAATTAGCCAACTTTCTATCTAATTCTTCCTCCCAAGGTGGTCTACTGGTTACTTCCTGGATTTGTGCATCCGCCTCCCTATTCGCCCTGGCTATTGCTCTCTGTTGCTATAACTTTTTCATTCTTTTTCTCCTTTCATGAGCTCCTCTATTAAACCAACCTCTTTTCTTAGTAGTAAAAGGTTCCTCCGATTGTGCCTTAAAAATAAATATTCCCTCTTCGGAATTGACTGAATATCCCGAGTGATCAGGCTGGGATGAGGTTCCCTCATTTTTCTGTGAACTATCTAAATGACGATAAGCGTCCGCTGTTCCTTGATCACCCATACTGTAAACTAACAAATAGTCAAATAACACATAACACATAATTTATTTCCTAACACATAATTTGGAATTTCAGTGTCAGCAGAAGACTTCTTTGGCTCAAATTAGTGGCTGTAGCTCTGATACCACCTTCTGTCGCAACCTCCGCTATTCATTTCGAAAAATGTCCTATCTATTTCCAGCTGGCTTCTATTCGGCTTTCACATTAAGTTACCTGAAACGCGTTTTTAAAACATTTTGTCAGCAAGAAATACTGGTGAGTGCATCCCAATTTAATCAAAACAGTTTTAACACTTTAACAAAATTGAGGGCAACCCGCAATTACATTTGCTTGATCTAATCAATTACCCAAAGTACTGTCAACCCGACTTGTGGGTCATATTACTCATTGGCTAACTCGTTGTCCAATGGTAACGTCTCACAAATTTTGTATACAAAACCCCAACATACCGATAGTAATTGTAGACTTATAAATACTCAATTACTGTTAAGCATAACTTAAAACATTTGAGGTTTTGGTAAGCATTTTGACTCATAAAAAGATTTACAAATAGAGAATGTACTCACATTGCAAGTTTAGATAATATTACGGCTTCCTGAGAATCTCCTGGTTATTATCTAGTAAATTAAATAATGCACACGTGTTAGTAAAATAACCCAATTTAAACTAACCGTACAACCCGAGACAGAATTCCAATGACTGAGTCGGGCAGAGCCGACATGCATTACGAAAGTTCTAAATCGATCGGGTGTACACACGAGACAGAATTCCAATGACCGAGTCGGGCGGAGCCGACATGCGTTACGGGATCCTAAATCGATCGTGTAGGGTAATAGCAGGGTTATAGCACTTAAAACGAGTCAGAGCTTCACTATATAGTGGGTATTATACTTGGACAGAGTTTTTACTATAAAGAAGTTTGAGAGAGAATCGGGAAATGAACGAAATCAAATGAAGCCCTGACCCCCCTTTTATAGGCTGGCCGAGGGGTCTGTCACGCCCCGCGACAGCCAAAGCCTAGGCTTTCGCGGCCCGTGAGAGCCCCTAAGGCGGTTATAGGCTTGCTGAGTCAGCTGTAGCCTTGCTGAGTCAGGTGCCACGTGGCACGCCACGTGTCCGGATCAGAACGAGGACGTCGCACCCCGCGACAGACCAATAGGTCTCTGTCGCGGCCCACGAGCGACTGCTGGATCTTGTTTTTCTTATTTTTTACAAGTGTGGAGGTATAACGGGTCCGGTTTCACGTACGGGGTATATTTAGGGACATTTAGGGTGTCCTAAATATTTTTAGGAGGGTTGTTATAGTACGTACAATCCAGGTGAATATGTGTTCCGTGACAATGAGGCCTCTGACGCTGAACGCCCAGAAAAACTTGCGCCTAAATGGGAGGGTCCATACCTTATCCATGAAGTCCTGGGCAAAGGCGCGTACAAGCTACGTACCTTAGACAGTCACATTGTTCCATGAACCTGGAACGCGCAACAGCTGCGAAAATGCTATATGTAACACAACCATTTTTGTAAGTGGTGGCCATGCGCCCGTCAAATTTATTAATGCAAAGAGTTGTTTACATTACTTTTCCTTGCTGTGTATTTATGTTTATCCCAAGTTACAAATGCATGTTCAACTTTGTTCACGCAAAAACACTACAGTAAATTACGAGCTCATGAGCTAAGCCTCCAAGGTTCCCGCGAACAGGTGCGAAACCGACCTATAATGTTCAAAACGGGCCACACTTACATTTATTCGCTCTACCTAAACAAAGTTTCAAACACAATGCAATAATTGTAACATTGTAAGCAAGCACACTGGTAAGTTTATTCATATAAACAAGCGCAAGTGCGCAATGATTACATTAAAAAGTCATAACAGGTTACAAGGCTGCAAACGCCTAAGTTACAAAAACCTACGAACTAAGTTCAACTTTCACTCCGTATTGCCAACACCAGCATCCTCATCATTGTCATTGGTCAACTCAAGTGTCTTAGGTGGCTCAAAGATCGCCTTCAAGCACGTCACGTAATCGTCATGTTTAAGCGCCTCCGAGACCAGGTCCATGATGGGCAAGGAAAGGTTGTCATGATTTTCTTCAGCCTTGCGCAAACCTTCTTCCGCCTGTTCTTTGACCGAACAATGCTGAGTACCCCATTGAACATCGAACACAGTCTCGACATGCGACGCACACTTAACGTAGCCCTCACGATGACCGGCATGGCGCGAGGCAACAGTAAGCGTAGCTACTGCTCGGTCCAGTTCAACAGAATTCAAGATAGAATTCGCCACCTTTCCAAAGAAACAGAAACAAGTAAGTAAAGAGTAACAGATCAGATAAGGGAAATAGGGAGAAACCTACATGGACAATCCCATAATTCTGAAGCCATTCTAAGTCGTTGAAAAGGGGCTCTTCAGTCGCTTGAACCTCTGCATAGTTGTCTTGCGCCACATCCAATGTCGTTTGGCTAACCTTGCACGCTGACAGGTGGTCCTTTGGACAACCCTTAAGCGTGTTAAAATATGAAATAATCCTCCAATTAGCCGTGTAATTATCTTGAATTAGATGACTACGATGCTTATGTTTCAGGTACGAATTAGGAGCTAAAAGATGGATCAAAGGCAGTTTTTGAAGGTTTTGGTGGAAAACGGGTCAAGAGGAGAACAACAGAATAACAAAGAATTGAAGACAGCCAAGCACCGTAAATTACGGTTCTACCGTAATTTACGGTGGTCCATTTTCCACTTTATTCTGCACC
The DNA here is from genome assembly GCF_002127325.2 of Helianthus annuus. Taxonomy (NCBI): domain Eukaryota; kingdom Viridiplantae; phylum Streptophyta; class Magnoliopsida; order Asterales; family Asteraceae; genus Helianthus; species Helianthus annuus. Next base: position 12,678,531 of record NC_035448.2, on the reverse strand, counting down.
GTAACACAGGCTTGCTCCACCGTAACAATTTGATGTCCACCGTAAATTACGGTGGAGCCTGAACGGAAATTTGTAACTGCCATGTTTTAATCGGTTTTGGGGTGTCTTTTGGACTTATTCTCATCATTGACGGTTCTTGGACATTTTGGGGGCGATTTTGGAGCAGTAGCTCGCTTGGTGAACATTTCCAATCATTCGGTTTGTGTTTTTAATTTGTATGAACATTAGATTGATGTTGATGATGATTCACCGAGCCATGTCCGGCTAAACTCTTCGGTGATCATCCTAGGTGAATGTTTCTAAGACGTTTGTGTGTTTAATTTCTGCATTTCTAGAATGATATCTTGCGTTGCTTGAATGTCATGGTGTATGTTTGATTGTTTGTAGTGTGTTAATCCATATTGCAATTTCTAGTCTTGATCGTACGTTCTTGGTGCCGTTGGCAACCGAGATATCACGGGAAGGGTTAGGGTTGGTTATTGGTTAATAGGTCATCGGGAAACAACCTCGCATTATCTAATCCGAGTACTTTGTCCCCTTTTATCACTTCAATCACACATACACGAGTTATGTCTATGTAACTCTTTCTAGTGAAATTGCACACAACTGTTTAAAGAAACTGAAACCTAGGGTGATCATTGTTTTCTCCTAATTGTTTACAACCAACTTTGATTTGATTTAGTTCTTAAATTAGTTCTCTAAAACAACAATCCATAATCTTGAATTTTAATTTTCTGCAATTTAGTTTAATTTTAGTTTAATTACAAAGCTATACAATCAACACATTTTCCACATACTCCCTGAGTTCGATACCCTACTACTGCTAACTACAGTTGTTTAGGGATTAAATTTGCGTGACCCACGACATCACGTCAAATTTTGGCGCCGTTGCCGGGGAGTAGTGCGCAACGTGTGTTAATTTCATAGTTTTGTTTGTTATTTTCGGGTTTACGCTGGTTGTGTTTAGTGTGCAGGTACTTGAGGTGTATGCATACTAGAGGCTCTAACAGGTCATCACCGCTATCGTTTGATCCGGAAATTGAAAGAACGTTAAGACAAAACCGAGTTTTAGTGAGAGAAAACAAGATCATTGGTTCACCCACTTCACCCATCACACCGAGAAACATCATGGCTGATTCTCAGATTCCACCTACAACCAGTCAAACAACCTCATCCTTCATACCTACTTCCACCCAACCATCACCAAACACTACATTACCTAATACCACTGCTGGATTTACACCAACCACCACTCAAACTGAGCCTACCATCACTTACGATCCATCCACCACAATCCCACCATTATCTCACTTCTTTCCCCCAACTACGGGTCAATCATCGTCTACCTTCACCATTGCACCCAATTCAACTATCGTGCATACGACTTCATCTTTTAGACCACAACAACAACAGTCGGGTTTTCAGTATTCGACCATTCCATTTGGGCAAACTTCAGGAATTCAAGGGGGTGGTTATGATGAGGGATTCGAAGACTTTGAGGGGTATGAAGATGATGGGTACGGTTATGGAGATTATGGTGATCAAGGGGATTTTGGGTATGTTCAAAGTCAATCTCAAGGGATGGCGAGTGTTGGTGGAATGCAACAACAACAACTTATACCGCAACACATTCGGCCAAGACCACAAGGACCAACAATCCAACAACCTATTCCATTGCAACAAGTTAGGCCACAACATGTATACCCACAATTTCAAAGGCCAAATCAATACCCACCGATGCCCCAACAACCAATTGCACCACAAGGGCCTATACCAAGACCAATGGGTCCTATTCGTCCAAGGGGTCGATTGGGTGTTCCAAGAAGGCATCTTAGGGAACAAGCAAGGGGAATAGAGGCACATTTCAGGCCAATCATTACTCAAAACCCTTCACCGGTGGTTATCCCTCACAACAACCAAGGGAGAACTTTTGAAGTAAGAACAAACTCGTTGCAAAGTTTACCGAAGTACAAAGGGTTAGCAACGGAGGAGCCGTATTTCCATCTAGAGGCCTATGACTCAATTTGCAACACTTTTGGGAGTCAAGGTTTTTCGGCCGATGAAGTCAAGTTAGTCTTATTTCAGTTTTCTTTGGAGGATAAGGCAAAGAAGTGGTTCTACACTTTGCCTTCGGCATCAATATATACATGGGGGGAGATGCAACAAACCTTTTTGGATGAATTCTACACCGCCCAAAAGACTAATGATGCGCGGAAAGGATTGAGAAGCTTTCAACAACAACACGGTGAGATGTTCCATGAGGCGTTTGAGCGTTTTAACATGATGATTAAAAACTGCCCTCATCATGGGATTGAGTTATGGGAGTTAATGAACGCTTTTCATGAGGGGTTGAGTGCCGAAGACGCACGGGATTTAATGTCTATCACTGGAGGGACGTTTGGAACGAATTATGAGAATGAAGATTGGGAGTTTTTGGAAAGTATGGCAACTACATCAAAAAGGAAAGCCCAAGCTTCGAGGAGAGCCCGACCGACAACTAACCGATCACAAGTGCATGCCATAGACGACGGTAATATTCAAACTACTAACCAAATTTATGATGTGTGTGCTTTGTGTAATGAGATAGGTCACGCGGCTGAAAATTGCCAAGGAATGTTGGAAGGGCAATATGAGGAAGTCCATGCGGTCCAAGGTCAAGGTCAAGGAGGAGGTGGTAGGAACTACAACAACATGAATTCAAACACCTACCACCCCGGATTGAGGAACCATCCGAACTTTAGATATGGGAACCCGTCAAATCAAGCGAACCCGAATTTTCAAGGTAGCCAAGGTAATTTTGGTTCACGGCCATCTTACAATAACCAAGGTGGGTACCGAGGCGGGAATAACCAAGGGTATCAAAAACAATACCAAACGGGTCAAGAACAAGGGGGATTTTCGGGTGGAAACGAGGTAATGGAGATGCTAAAGAGCATGCAAATGGAGATGCAAAAACGGAACCAATTAGACGAAGTGCGAATGCAAAAAGACGAGGTTCGTGATAAAAGCATCCAATCACTAACGACTCAAATGGGGCAATTAGCAACCGATGTGGCGGAACTAAAGAAAGGTAAGGGTCAACTTCCAAGCGACACTAAGGTAAACCCTTCACATGGTTCGTCACGAGGTAATGTTAATATTAACCATGTTAGTGTTCTCAGAAGTGGGAAAGAGTTTAAGGCCAATTTGTCACCCGAATTGGTCGAGGGGGTGGTTGAGGATATCACGGGAATGGAAAGTGATGATGAACTTTCACCGGTTAAACCAAAAGAACCAATTAATAAAAAACCGGGTTTGGGTGAAAGTGAAAAGAATGAAGAAGTTGAGGGTGAACCGAGTCAAGTTCCATTCCCATCGGCCCTACTTGACCCGGGAAAGAAAAATTTTATTGTGTCAAGAGGTCCTCAAAAAGAGGAAATGTGGGATATGTTCAAACAAGTTAAAATAAATCTCCCACTTCTTGATGCAATAAAACAAGTTCCCGCTTATGCAAAATTCTTAAAAGAATTATGCACACAAAAGAGGCAAAACAAAAAGAAAGTGCCTAAGCGGGTAGACTTGACCGGGCAAGTAAGTGCGGTGTTGAATGGGGAGCTTCCTCCTAAGCTCCAAGATCCGGGCACGCCATTGATTAATGTACAAGTGGGTAATTTTCAAATGGCTAAGGCGTTGCTAGATCTGGGAGCCGGAGTTAGCATTTTACCGGGGGGCTTATACGACCAATATGACTTTGGTCCATTAGCAAGGGTGGAGACGACGGTTGTTTTGGCCGATTTGTCTCATAAGTTACCTCGGGGTATGGTTCAAAATGTTATTGTTAAAATTGATGAGTTTTATTACCCGGTGGACTTCTTAGTTTTGGACTACTCATCGGCGGACCCTAAACAACAACAAAACATAATTTTGGGTCGGCCATTTTTAAGCACCGCACATGCTATTATCGATTGTAGATTTGGTACGGTTGATATGGCATTTGGAAATCGAAAAATGCATTTGAATGTTTTTACTAACAATTCTAATGCTAACGGTGTTGATGAGTGTTTTATGGCAGACATAGTAGATGGATGCAACCCGCATGAGTATGAGGAGGATGGATTGGATATTTGCCTGTGTGACTTTTCTGAACAGGTACATGCTTATGCACTACGGGTTGAAGAGGAAGCACAAGATGTGATGGCGATGAAAGAAGGTAGACCACCATGGACCCATCAATTCGAGGGTCTACCGGTGGAAATCGATTCGGGTACAAAACCATCGTTGGAGGAACCACCAAAGTTAGAGCTCAAGGACTTGCCGGGCCACTTGAAGTACGTATTTTTAGGGGTTAATGACACTTTGCCGGTCATTATTGCCTCTAATTTGGAAGTGGCACAAGAGCAAGCCTTGATGGAGGTGTTAAAAGCGAACAAGGGTGCTATTGGATGGACGATTGCCGATCTCAAAGGAATTAGTCCATCCATCGTCATGCACAAAATTATCACAACCGAAGATGCCAAACCGACACGAGAAGCTCAAAGGCGGTTGAACCCGAACCTAAGGGAGGTAGTAAAAAAAGAGGTAATTAAATGGTTGGATGCGGGAATCATCTATCCGATTTCGGATAGTGCTTGGGTGAGTCCCACCCAAGTTGTGCCTAAGAAGGCCGGCATTCAAGTAGTCAAGGATGAAAGTGGTGAACAAATTGCCACCCGACCGGTTACCGGGTGGCGGGTGTGTATTGACTACCGGAAATTGAATGCCGCCACTTCTAAGGACCATTTCCCGCTACCTTTTATTGACCAAATTATTGAAAAATTGTCGGGTCAAAAGTATTATTGCTTCTTAGATGGGTATTCGGGTTATAATCAAATTGCCATACACCCGGATGACCAACACAAGACCACCTTCACATGCCCATATGGCACCTTTGCCTTTAGGCGAATGCCATTTGGTTTGTGTAATGCTCCGGCAACTTTTCAACGATGTATGATGAGTATTTTCTCGGACATGGTTGGAGAGTCGCTCGAAGTATTCATGGATGATTTCTCCATTTTTGGCACTACTTTTGATGCTTGTCTCAACGAATTGCAAAAGGTTTTAAAACGGTGCGTTGAGAAAAATTTAGTGCTAAGTTGGGAGAAAAGTCATTTCATGGTGCAAGAGGGCATTGTGTTGGGACATGTGATTTCGGAAAGAGGGATGGAGGTGGATAAGGCAAAGATACGGGTAATTTCATCGTTGCCACCTCCTAAAAATGTTAAGGGTGTACGGTCATTCTTGGGACACGCGGGTTTTTATCGACGTTTCATTAAGGGTTTTAGTGTTATCACCAAACCCTTATGCAATTTGTTATTAAAAGATGTCCCGTTTGACTTTACTAATGAGTGCATGCAAGCTTTTACTGTTTTGAAGGAACATTTGGTCAAAGCGCCTATCTTGCAACCACCTGACTGGTCAAAGCCGTTCGAGATAATGTGTGATGCAAGCGATACCACTATTGGTGCAGTTTTGGGTCAACGGGTTGACAAGAAGCCGGTGGTTATTTACTATGCGAGCAAAACTTTATCCGAAGCGCAACTTAACTACACCACAACCGAGAAGGAGTTACTAGCGGTGGTGTATGCTTTGGATAAGTTTCGCTCGTATATTTGGGGAAGCAAGGTAGTGGTTTACTCGGATCATAGTGCGGTTCGGTACTTGATGGAGAAAAAGGATGCAAAGCCGCGGTTGATTCGATGGGTCTTATTGTTACAAGAGTTTGATCTTGAAATCCGAGACAAAAAGGGATGTGAGAATGTTGTTGCGGATCATTTGTCCCGAATCCCGTTGGAAGGTGTAGATGATGCAAGTGAAATCAATGAACGGTTCCCCGATGAACAATTGTTGGCCGTTTCTACTTATGTTGCCCCTTGGTATGCTCATTACGTTAACTATTTGGCCAAAGGTGCGATCCCAAATCATTGGACTAAGAAGAGACGACAACAGTTTTCTAGTCAAGTGAAGCAATATATATGGGACGAACCCGACTTGTTCAAAATTGGGGCCGACCAAGTGATAAGAAGATGTGTTCCCGAAACTGAAGTTTTAGAGATATTGACCCATGCTCATTCATCCGCATGTGGGGGCCATTTTAGTGGGAATAAGACAGGCTATCGGGTGTTATCGAGTGGGTTTTATTGGCCCACGATTTTCAAGGATGCTCGTGAGTATGCCCGAAATTGCATCAATTGTCAAAGAATGGGAAGCATTTCGAAACGTGATGAAATGCCGTTGCAACCAATTTTGGTAGTGGAGGTATTTGATGTTTGGGGAATAGACTTCATGGGTCCTTTCCCAAACTCAAATGGGTTTTTATACATATTGGTTGCGGTTGATTACGTGTCGAAATGGATTGAAGCTATTGCCACAAGGACCAACGATCATTCCGTTGTATGTAAGTTTGTGCAATCCAATATTTTTTCTCGTTTCGGTGTACCTCGGGTGATAATAAGTGATGGTGGTTCACATTTCAAAAATTTCAATTTTGGAAAGTTGCTAAAGAGATATAGTATGAATCACCGTGTGGCTACACCGTACCACCCGCAAACGAGTGGTCAAGTGGAGGTATCTAACCGGCAAATCAAAGAAATTCTAATGAAGACGGTTAGAACGGATAGGAAAGATTGGTCAAGCAAGCTTGATGACGCATTGTGGGCGTATCGCACGGCTTTCAAAACCCCACTTGATACCACTCCGTATCGAATGGTTTACGGGAAAGGATGTCATTTGCCTATGGAGTTGGCACATAGGGCATATTGGGCAATTAAAACAGTGAATGCGGACTATGATGAAGCGGGTCGGGCGAGGAAGCTTCAACTGAATGAAATTGAAGAGATAAGGGACCAAGCGTATGAGTGTGCATCCGCATACAAAGACAAACTGAAAAAGGTTCATGATGCGAAGATAAAGAAGAAGAACTTTGAAGTGGGTCAAAAAGTATGGTTATACAATTCAAGGTTGAAAATGTTCGCGGGGAAACTCAAGAGCAAGTGGATGGGCCCTTATGTTGTCCGACGAGTGGGAAGGTTCGGAGATGTTGACATTCAAGACGAGCGAACATTGAAACAACAAACGGTGAACGGTCACCGGTTAAAGCCGTATTTGGATGGCAATGACATCAACAACTTGGAGCTTGACAAAGCGGGCTACATCTTACGCCTGGTCGAGGAGGAACAACCATAAAAGGCCCAGGTTTGGTGGTAGTGTACATAGTAGTTTCGTTTTGTTTTGTTTGTATAGTTGCACAATTGCCTTAGTTCCTCGAAGTCCGTGTTCGAAACAAGTGTGGGGATATTCGGGTTGCGAATTGCTCTTACATTGTGTTGAGGACAAC